>NW_028318336.1:316250-632500 GCF_062004578.1 Staurois parvus | reverse complement strand
TCATCTGCCCTTACTCAAGATGGCCACTTGCAAAAATGCTAGGAAGTGTTTTTCAAAGTACTTTCTCAGCAAAATAAAGCATGGAGACATGAATGGGTGGGTGAGTTTGCTTTGAATACTACAAATTAATGAAATAGTGTTTTTGTTTTTTTAGGTGTTCATATACAGTTTAGACACACACACCCCCTAGCATTTCTGTGCAAGGCCACCTTGAGTAAGGGCAGATGATTCATGTAGCATTTACTTCCTGGAATCCATCTGCCCTTAGCTCAGGCTCACAGGCAGGAGGATGTGCTTAGCTGATAAAACTCCTCCTCCCCTCCTGAAGACTCCTGGGATGTATGCCATCATTTGCGTAGGTCAGAGACCAGGAAATGACTGAAGAAATCATTAAAAAATGTTAAAACAAGTAAATATGATATACCTTCCTATCTATTTACAAAAGCTAGCAACCTAAGGATTAAAAATAGTCAGTGTTGACTGAGAGAGTAAAAAAGGAATGAAAGAAGGCGCCTTCTTTCAATCCTTTTTTACATGTGACATTGGAGATCTGCTTATGGTCTACTTTGGAGGCTGCCTTGAGGTACTAACCATTTTGTAGTCTTTCTACTGGATCCACCAATGGGCCTTTGTCCCCCTTTCCTTTTCCCCCTCCCCTCCATCGTGCCCCTTTTTACCTTTCACCCCCCCCCCCCCATGTGGGACTATGGACCTAATTATGGACATCTAATTTTGCCAACTCACCCTATCTATGTATTGATTGAGAGAGTGAAGTTCCATTTTAATTAAAAAAAAAAAAGTTGCGCTCTGCCGTCTCCGAATCTCCAAATAACTTTGTTTTTGCTGCTGTGATCTGATTTCCTGCTAGAGGGTGGCTATGTTTGTTCTCCATGGTCCCACTGTATGTAAGAGCGTAGCCACCCATTAAGAAAAAATGTCCAACAAATCCATTTGACAAAAGCGATCTAATCATCAACTTCTGTTGAACAGGCACGGCCAAACACGTATTGAAATTCAGACGATCCGTACTGAACCGGCCAAATTTCGATCCATGAAACTGCAGAGAAACAACCGGTTTCCCACACTAAACATGCGCCAAGGACCCAAAGGCTGGTGACAGATCCACCTGGGTAAGGACAGTGCTGGACCTCACCCCCCCCCCCATGGGACTATGGACCTAATTATGGACATCAAATTTTGACAACTCACCCCATGTATGTATTGATTGAGAGAGTGAGGTTCCATTTTAATTAAAAAAAAAGTTGCTCTCTGCCTTCTCTAAATCTCAAAATAACTTTGTTTTTGCTGTAAGAGGGTGGCTATGTTCATTTTCCATGGTCCCACTGTATGTAAGAACGTAGCCACCCATCAAGAAAAAATGTCCAACAAGTCCATTTGACAAAAATCAATCTAATGATCAACTTCTGTCGAACAGGCACGGCCAAACACGTATCGAAATTCAGACGATCCGTACTGAACCGGCCAAATTTCGATCCATGAAACTGCAGAGAAACAACCGGTTTCCCACACTAAACATGCGCCAAGGACCCAAAGGCTGGTGACAGATCCGCCTGGGTAAGGACAGTGCTGGACCTCACCCCCCCATGGGACTATGGACCTAATTATGGACATCAAATTTTGACAACTCACCCCATGTATGTATTGATTGAGAGAGTGAAGTTCCATTTTAATTTAAAAAAAGTTGCTCTCTGCCTTCACCAAATCTCCAAATAACTTTGTTTTTGCTATAAGAGGGTGGCTATGTTATATCTCCATGGTCCCACTGTATGTAAGAACGTAGCCACCCATCAAGAACAAAATGTCCAACAAGTCCATTTGACAAAAATCAATCTAATGATCAACTTCTGTCAAACAGGCACGGCCAAACACGTATCGAAATTCAGACGATCCCTACTGAACCGGCCAAATTTCGATCCATGAAACTGCAGAGACACAACCGGCTTCCCACACTAAACATGCGCCAGGGACCCAAAGGCTGGTGACAGATCCACCTGGGTAAGGACAGTGCTGGACCTCACCCCCTCCATGGGACTATGGACCTAATTATGGACATCTAATTTGGCCAACTCACCCCATGCATGTATTGATTGAGAGAGTGAAGTTCCATTTTAATTAAAAAAAAAGTTGCTCTCTGTCTTTTCCAAATCTCCAAAGCCGCAGAGAGACACAGCCAGCTTCGCACACTAAACATGCACCAGGGGCCCAAAAACTGGTGAAGGACCCGCCTGGGTAAGGACAGTGCTGGACCTCCAATCAGGGAAGTGTACTTTTTAAAAGAAAATTTTCAAACCGAGTGAAGAAACGTTTTAATATGATGATGTTAAAATGAGTACAACAAGGGGGTCAGTTGTAGGCAATCCCCTTCTATACGCATTCCTTCCCCGACACAACAACAACAACAAGAAGAGACAAATTGCAGAAAGAAATGGAGTTGTTTCCTAGAAAAAAAGAAAATGTCAGGAATGCTAATACATCCTGCTATTTGTCAGGAATAGGATGAATTACTGAAGAAGGATCCAATTAAATGCTGCTTTTTCTTTCCCTGGTACAATACTAAAACACAGACATTCCCGGCATTCCTCTGCACAATGTGAAACCTGCGATACCTTCCTTAAAAGGCTTTCCGAACAGCAGGAAGTTAGTCAATGGCAGCTCCCTGTTATTTTTAGACGTTAATGTGTCTTTAAGCTGTTTATGCCCATTTGCACTCGAGCTGTTTGATATGTAAAAAAAAAAAAGAAGATAATTCTTGGCTCTGGCTTGGCTAAGTCGTTCCCACCATTTATCACTGGCACAAAAAAAAAGTAAGCGGTCGTTAAGGAGTTGGCGGGGTGTGCAGCTGGAGGCCTATTTGCATTCTTGTCTCTTGCAAGGGCCCCGTCCCGTCTATAGGATGGCATGCTGGGAACCATTGTCACAAACCAGATTCAGTATTGTTCCAAACGCTGGAGATTACCACTTCAGTCCCAGAGCCATTTTTGAATTTCTAGACGTTTGAAATATCATTTTTGGACATGAAGATTAGTAAAGCCCCCAAACATTGTAACTCTACTGGATGTACTGCTGTCTTTTTCTGCTATATATGAGATACATATGCCAACATACACTATATGGCCAAAAGTATTGGTCGGCCTGCCTTTCCGCGCACATGAACTTTAATGACCTCCCAGGCTTAGTCCGTAGGGTTCAATATTGAGTTGGCCCCGCCCTTTGCAGCTATAACAGCTTCAACTCTTCTGGGAAGGCCGTCCACAAGGTTTAGGAGGGTGTCTATGGGAAGGTTGGACCATTCTTCCAGAAGCACATTTGTCAGGTCAGGCACTGATGTCGGAGGAGAAGGCCTGGCTCGCAGTCTCTGCTCTAATTCATCCCAAAGGTGTTCTATGGGGTTGAGGTCAGGACTCTGTGCAGGACAGTCAAGTTCCTCCACCCCAAACTGGCTCCTCCATGTCTTTATGGACCTTGCTTTGTGCACTGGTGCGCAGTCATGTTGGAACAGGAAGGGGCCATCCCCAAACTCTTCCCACAAAGTTGGGAGCATGAAATTGTCCAAAATGTCTTGATATGCTAACACCTTAAGAGTTTCCTTCACTGGAACTAGGGGGCCAAGCCCAACCCCTGAAAACACAACCCCACACCATAATCCCCCTTCCACCTGAGGTCAGCCGAAAAGCAAACATGAAATTCTGCATGAAACTGGGCAAATCTCTGGATCTCCGTAATGTTGTCAAACCAGCGACCTTTGAGCTGGATCTTCATCTTCGGGAAGAGGGCGTTTTCAGGAGGTTTAGCTCTCTGAAGGTCTTCCTGATCTCTTGTCATCTTCCAGCGATGTTCTTCCACACTTTGCTCAGTTTCACGTAGAATTTTACGGCTGCTCTCTGTTCTAACTTGCTGCCCATGATGAAATTGCAAAGGTGGTAATGCACGTGGTCAGAATAGCACCAGTTGCACAGCTCCCGATGAACACAGGATGATGTCTTATGGCACACTGACTTATGAAGGTTGGTGCTGCCTGTGACTATGCATGCAGCCTTCTACTTTCATCTGTTGGCGTGTTACAAAATTAGTCTCAAAACTTTTTGATACCACCTTGTAATGTTTCGGTTTTTTTTTTATTATTCCATAAAATGCTCTATTGTAACATTAGTTTAGAGTTATCCATGAACACTGGCCCTAGAATTATTGATTTCACTCCAGCGGCACAGCGATATGCAACATAGAAACACAGAAAAGTGATGGGAGATATCCGAGAACCGACCTGTAGAGCCCCTGTAGAGCCCCTCAGCCTTAACCTATAATGACCTCACTGACTCACTCCCAGGCTGACTCACTCCCAGGCTGACTCACTCCCAGGCTTCTAACAAGCCTCTAACTGTAAAAAACCCTTACACTAGAGGGCGTTACACATACAACCCACAACCTTCTACCGACCATGTGAGAAATCTCAGGCGCTGCTCACATCTGGTGATTCGGGATCGCAGGTAGAATTGCTGAAGTTCTGCCCAGGATTCCAAATTGCAGATGAATCTTTGAGTGCCATTAATTTTTAATGGCACCTCAAACGTAGTGCGGTTTTGCCAATATTGCCACGGTCTTGCAAGCGCGGCAAACTGCATCGTGCAAAGCTTGTAGCCCCCCCCAAAAGAAGCTCCTCCTCCCCTTTTTTGGGACAACAAGCTTCACTCGGTTTGTGCCAAAACCACACCGCGTTTGCCATTAAAAAGTGAATGACACCCAAACACGCATGGTGCATTTTGCCACGATCGTAGCGCGATTTGGAACTGCAGGAAGGATTGCGGAGAATGCCCGGGATCCCAAATCGCCAGATGTAAACGGGGCCTTAAACAAGCAGAAGGGCACGTTTGCTGCTACTGGCACTGCAATTTTTTTTATTATTTCAACTTACTTTTACATTCAGGTTTTCATCAAGAAGGATATTCTCCAACTTTATATCCCTGTGAACGATTCCGTTCTGGAAAGATAGAACAGAAAAAAAAAATGGTTAATTTGTCACACAAAATAAATTGCTGCTTAGGCCTCATGCACATGTCTGTTTTGCCGGCGTTTGCGGTTTTTTTTTTTTGTTTTTTGTTTTTTTCTGCCTCTTAACGCCCCTCCATGTTAGCCTATGGGGTTGCTCCAGAGCTTAGTAAATGAGGCGAAGCTTCACTTGCAAAGAATACCCAATCACATGCAAGGAAAATTTTAAAAAACTGCATTTTTGCAAGAACATGATTGGATGCAAGTCAGCAGAGCTTCCCCTTATTTACTAAGCCCTGGAGCAACTGCACTTACAGAGTCCAACTGTACTTGCAAAGTGCACAATTTATTTTCCTTTAGTAAGTCAACCCGTAGGTGTCCTTCACACATATTTAGAAGTAGAAGGCGTTTAGAAGTAGAAGCGTTTAGAGGCAGAAAAAAAACAAACATTATTATTATAATTATACAGGATTTATATATATATATTATTATTATTATTATTATTATTATACAGGATTTATATATTATTATTATTATTATTATTATACAGGATTTATATATTATTATACAGGATTTATATATATTATTATTATTATACAGGATTTATATATTATTATTATTATACAGGATTTATATATATTATTATTATACAGGATTTATATATTATTATTATACAGGATTTATATATTATTATTATTATACAGGATTTATATATTATTATTATACAGGATTTATATATTATTATTATTATTATACAGGATTTATATATTATTATTATACAGGATTTATATATATTATTATTATACGGGATTTATATATATTATTATTATACAGGATTTATATATATATTATTATACAGGATTTATATATTATTATTATTATACAGGATTTATATATTATTATTATTATACAGGATTTATATATTATTATTATTATTATACAGGATTTATATATTATTATTATACAGGATTTATATATTATTATACAGGATTTATATATTATTATTATACAGGATTTATATGGCGCCAACAGTTTGCTCAGCGCTTTACAATATAACGGGAGACAATACAGCAACAATACAGTTCAATACAAGAGGGATAGGAGGGCCCTGATCCTGGGAGCTTACAATCTAGGAGGGAGGGGCATTGATTGCGTGTTCTGAAGAGGAGTGTTTGGGCTGAAAGTGCGTTTGGCGTGCAAATATTAAATCTATATGCATTTGCCTGTTAATACAGAATAAATGTGTATTCTGGCCAATAGAATGTAAAAACTCAAACACAAAAAACGCTGCTTTAAAACCAGATGTCGACCGTCTCCAGTAGATCTACTGCTACAGGGCGGCCGCTCTGTGCAGAATCACGGGTATGTGTGTATATATATATATATATATATATAGTATATACGTGATTCTGCATTTCCAGGTAGGGGGTGCATGCACGTGCGCCCGCACAGCTGCACTGTGATGTGTCACTGCATATGCCAATCACCTGGTCCTGGCCAGTGAATGATGGCCGGCACCCACCGAGTCTTACAGAACACAGCTCTGTGAGTGTAAACAACACAGAGCTGTGTTCAGGCACAGGGGATCTAGTTTTTTTTTCCATTCCCTGCTAACCAAGGAATGAAAACTCGATCCCCAGTAAAATCAGCACACAGTACACACCGCCGCCGGCGTCCTGACAACCAATGACATCATCATTCAAAAACTGAGGGAGAGGAGAAACATTGGAATACTAGTCCGTACCAGTGTGCAAAAGTGTATTTGCTTTGGAAGAATAAATCACCCCCAATGTTGGGTGTCCTACATGTGTGGATTTTGCTGCGTTTAGAATAGTTTTTTCACATTTTAGAATGGGGTGCCCTTTTAAAATTATGGAGTCTAGGCACCCCATTTTAGAATGGGGTGCCTCAAGACTGTCCATGAGTTTAAAGGGTGCCTCGGAACTGTCCATAATTTTAAAGGGTGCCTTGACTGGAAAAAGGTTAAGAAACACCAGGGGAGTCCCTAGGGTTGGTGTCACCCAGTGCGATAACACTTGATGACATCCCCCTCCGACGATCCCCACAGAATGGATCGGATCTGCGGATTGAGCATAATGGATCAGACTCCGATCCATTATGCCCAATCCACAGATCTGATCCATCCTGCGGGGATCGTCGGTATGCAACCTATACCGGGTGACACCGGACCCGCTCCACGAAAAGGTAAGTTGTAAAGCAAGCCGACGATCCCCGCAGGATGGATCGGATCTGCGGACTCAGATCCATTATGCTCTATCCGCAGATTCGATCCATCCTGCGGGGATCGTCGGCTTGCTTTACAACTTACCTTTTCGTGGAGCGGATCTGGTGTCACCCCGTGCGGTAGGTGTCACCCATGCGGCGCGCACCCCACACTGTCCTAGGAAATACATATGTTGCTTATTGTTACATTTTGGTGCTTCGTAAACCTGTACAAGTTTTGTGCCGTTCGATGTTCGCTTCCTAAAGAATGCTTCCTTTCTCTTGCGGTTTCTAACAGACTAAACCTGCGCCGCCATTTGGTGGTTGATTTATTGGCGGTCTTAGAGGTTTACTTTTTATTATTTCCAGTGTCTTCCGCCAGAAACAACAAAAGTATTGAGTGGAAGGAGAGGAAGCCGGACTACAGAAGTATATCGTACAGGAGATGAACACGCGGGCCAACGCCAGCGGTTACCCAGAAAACGAACAGAATGTTTCCCTAGACGGCAACGCGCAGCGCCGGCAGGCGAGAGGTCTGTAAAACGTCAATATGGAACAAATTAAGGGGAAAAAAATCTAATAATGGCCGGGCTGCTATTGTTCAACAAGGAACACAAGCCGGAGAGGGGATCATTGGAAAACTATGGGACCTATGTAGAAGAAGAGGATTTAAAGCTGCTGAACTTTTGACAAGTTGAAATACACATAAAGGAGTTCATTTGCTTTCAAAAGCCTAGTATTTCTGTCCAGTGGCATCCCTAGGCAGGTGTACGGGGGTGCACGCCACACCGGGTGACACCTATCAAACGGGGTGATACCGGACCTGCTCCACGAAAAGGTACGTTTTAAAGCAAGCCGCCGATCCCCGCAGGATGGATGGGATCTGCGGATTGGGCATAATGGATCGGAGTCCGATCCATTATGCTCCCCAATCCGCAGATCTGATCCATCCTGCGGGGATCATCAGCTTGCAACCTATACGGGGTTAACTGATCTCTCCTCGAGCTCCATGAAAAAGGTAAGTTTCAAAGCAAGCCGACGATCCCCGCAGGTTGGATCGGATCTGCAGATTGAGCATAATGGATCGGAGTCCAATTCATTATGCTCCCCACTCCACAGATCTGATCCATCCTGCGAGGATCATCGGCTTGCAACCTATACGGGGTTAACTGATCTCTCCACGAGTTCCACAAAAAGGTAAGTTTTAAAGCAAGCCAACGATCCGCGCAGGATGGATGGGATCTGCGGATTGGGCATAATGAATCGGAGTCAGATCCATTATGCTCCCCAATCTGCAGACCCGATCCATCCTGTGGGGATCATCGGCTTGCTTTAAAACTTACCTTTTCATGGAGAGATCAGTTAACCCCGTATAGGTTGCAAGCTGACGATCCCCGCAGGATGGATCGGATCTGCGGATTGAGCATAATAGATCGGAGTCTGATCCATCATGCTCCCCAATCCGCAGATTGATCCATCCTGCGGTAATCGTCGGCTTGCAACCTATATGGGGTTAACTGATCTCTCCATGAAAAGGTAAGTTTTAAAGCAAGCCAACGATCCCCGCAGGATGGATGGGATCTGCGGATTGAGCATAACGGATCAGAGTCCGATTCATTATGATCCCCAATCTGCAGATCCGATCCATCCTGTGGGGATCGTCGGCTCGCTTTAAAACTTACCTTTTCATGGAGAGATCAGTTAACCCCCGTATAGGTTGCAAGATGACGATCCGCGCAGGATGGATCGGATCTGCGGATTGGGGAGGATAATGGATCGGACTCTGATCCATTATGCTCAGTCCGCAGATCTGATCCATCCTACGGAGCTTGTCAGAGGGGTGACACCAAGTGTTATCGAGTGACACCAACCCTAGGGATGTAATCCCTATAACAGTCAATCACAGTGATCACATGATTGGGGAAGCCCATGCACCACCCCATAAAGAAACAATGATGATCCAGTTTTACAATCAAGGGCCAGGGTTGGGAAGAAGGAATCAAAACCCAAGTTTAGCCAAAACATGGATTTTATTTTTTAGAGTTTTTATTGCTATATGTCAACCCAACTGAAGAGATTCCACCTCACTTCCTGTTCCTATAACAGAAGGACAAATAAATTAAAGGGGCTGTTGTCATGGGGAAAGGAAAATACAAACAGTAGCATTCAAAGAGGTTCTAAACCCTTCTCTATTTTCCTGGACAAAAAGCGGAAAATTGGATCAAACACTTACCGTAATTTTCCTTTCCTGGTGCCAATCCATGGCAGCATGTATGCTTTCATGTTGACGCCAGGAAATGTATTTTGTTGCAATATGAGTCCCCTTTGGAGAAATTTCCCACCACTTCCTTTTCTGACAAGTGAGAGTGGTTCTCCCGAATCGGGTGAAAGGCAAAAACCTGAGAGAAGGTCAAACGCTTCCTCAAACTGCCCAGAACAAAAAAGCTTTGTCTGGAGTTGGGCTTCAAACCAAGCATGTATTCCACCTCTACTATTGAGGTGATCACTACCATCTGTCTTAGCCAAGTCTGTGAGGTCCAACCATTAACGCACTATTTTACGATCCACTTGCGATCATTTTAGGGAATAGTAAATGGAAACCAGCCCTAAATGGAGCTCCAATTTCTTTGGAATTTACTGACAGCGTGGAACTGGTAATCGTTAGAGAGAAAAACGTCACAGGGAGAGGAAAATACAAACAGTAGCATTAACCTCAAAGAGGTTCTTCTCTATTTTCCTGGACAAAAAGCAGAAAATTGGATCAAACACTTACTGTAATTTTCCTTTCCTAGCGCCAATCCATGGCATCATACTACCACATGTATGCTTTCATGTTGACGCCAGGAAAAGTCTTTTGTTGCAGTATGCGTCCCCTTTGGAGAAATTTCCCACCACTTCCTTTTCTGACAAGTGAGAGTAATTCTCCCTGATAGGGAGAAAGGCAAAAACCAGAGAGAAGGTCAAATGCTTCCTCAAACTGCCCAGAACAAAAAAGCTTTGTCTGGAGTTGGGCTTCAAACCAAGCATGTATTCCACCTCTACTATTGAGGTGATCACTACCATCTGTCTTAGCCACGTCTGTGAGGTCCAACCATTAACGCACTATTTTATGATCCACTTGCGATGATTTTAAGGAATTGTAAATGGAAACCAGCCCTAAATGGAGCTCCAATTTCTTTGGAATTTACTGACGGCGTGGAACTGGTAAACCTTAGAGAGATAAACGTTGGAGTCAGTTGAAGTAAATGGCCCATGTCTAAGGCAGAAAGTTCAAAAGAACAATGGGAAGCCTATTACACGGAGCACGTAGGGATGAAAGAATCTCCTTAGGTTAGAATTTTTGTTGATGAAGCCAGTTTGTGGGATACGATGATTTATGAGATGGTTAAGAATAAAGACTTTATTACAGCTGACAGCTCAAAAGATAATTGTGATATGATGGCAGGGCAAGTCAATGAAAAGAAGAGAGATCTTTTGATGAGGATAACCATTCATAGAGCTGAATCTAGCACTCCAGCCAAAACATTTCAGATGTGCCCACAGTTCAACTTGAAACTTGCAAGTGGATAAGTCAGAACAGCGAACCCTTTCCCTTGCTCTCCTTTCCTCTGTATGAGCCCCTTAGCCTTGTATACCAAGTCTCGATAAATATTGATATATACAGAACATGGGGACACTCCAGCATGGTCAGAATCTAAACAAGAAGAAGGCCTACACTCTGGAACTAAGGAAAGTAAACAGTTGTTGGGGGACGGGGGGTTAAGTATGGGGGTATATAAAAGTACAGCTGTACTTTAAGCAACATTATTGAGAATGTGAACTGAGACTGTTATGGCAGCAGGACTGAAAAGCCATAGTCTAGTGCAGCATTTCTCAACCAGGATTCCCCTGGAGGTTGCTAAGGGTTCCTTGAACAATATGTGCCTCTCAGGTAAGTTCCCACAGACACCATTGATCTTTTTAGCTCTCTGAAGGGGGTAAATCTTCCAAATGACCACAAGTGTAAGGAGCGTTCTTTCCACTGACCATCACACTAATGTTTCATGAGTTGTAGAAATAGTCATTTTTAGCAGAGGTTCCCTAACACCGGAAAGCTATTTCAAGGGTTCCTTTGTGTTCAAAAGGTTGTGAAAGTCAAAGTCTAGTGCAAGGGTCTCCACAATTTCGAAACAAAGAGCCCTTCAAACTTGGGGGGGGGGGAGACTGTGGTCAGTGGGAATAAAAAAATTTCGCCATTGGTGTCAGTGGGAGGAATCGTGCCCCATCATTGCTGCCAGTGGGAGAAATAGTACCCCATAAATGGTGTCAGTGGGAGAATTATTTCTCCATCTCTGGTGTCAGTGGGAGGAATAGTACCCTGTCTTTGCTGTCAGTAGAAGGAATAGTGTCCCATCATTGGTGTAAGTGGAAGGAGTAGTCCCCCAAGGGCCAGTTAAAGGCATGCAAAGGGCCACAGGCCCCAGTTTGGAGACCCCTGGTCTAGTGCAATATTTATCAAACTTTATAGCCCAGAGGAACCCCTAAAATAGTGTTCTCAGGGAACACTTACAACAACCAATTCATCAGGGCTCAATAGCAACAATGTCTTTTAAACTGGTGGTTAGAAGGAAGAAAACACCAGAATGCCACCCTATAGACAGCTAAAAAGATAATTGGTGTTATGCTGGTGGCTTTGCCAAGTGGAGTTGGTCCTGGAACTTTGCAGGCACCATCACATGGTAGGCCAATCAGCCACAGCTTAAGGAACCCCTAGCAAACTCTGGAAGAACCCTGAATGGGAATACGGCTGGTCTAGTGTCATGTTTCTAGAGTCTGCAAAGGATATATGTAGTCATAGAATGATTCCACCCCACTTGAATTCCCCTATAACCGACACGTTTAACAGTTTTAAGTGGTCCAACCCATTAAACTGTACTTAAAGTCAAAACATTTTTCTTTTGTCCAGCTCTGGGGTAACATATGATTAAAACCTTAAAAATGTTTTTTTTTTGCAATCTCTGTCCCATTGGGGGTTATCTCCTCCACCTCTTTTCATGTAGGCATAACAAGAAGCAAAATCTAGAAATCTTTCCAAATCCCCTCTTAGAAAGTTGCCACTGGAACGAGTGTCTCCATTGGACAATTTCCACTCCAACCTTCTTTTGATGACAGCTGAACATGTTTTGATTTTCCCACACTTTCAGTTTTGGTGACAATGGTCACTTTGACCAATATGAGAGGAGAAATCCAACTAATTGGGGCACTGACACCAATACAAAAATGTTATGGGTTCTAACCCCCCACCACTCTATGTAAAACCAAAAACAAATTTAGGGTTTAGATGAACTTTAATAATACAAAATGAATACGTTTGTAAACTGCAGTGGGTCTGCTGATATCGATGTGGCTTTCACAAAAAGGAAAAAAAGTCATCTCTGCCAAAAATGCATCAGTAAACGTATCCTCATTAATATCCCATTCCCACACAGGCAGTTCTTGCCACCTGCAGACTCAACACTCTATGATCCAGTATTGGTCCTCTTCCAGGTTAAATGACACCATCCAACCCCTTTACTGTAAGGATCTCATGGAAATACACCCCTGGGAATGCACATGTCCACAGTCTTTGATGGTCTCCTGTAGCATGTACATAGTCTTTTACCATCTCCCTCAGCATGTCTACAGACTTTGACCATCTCCTGTTGCACATACACAGTTTTTGTTCATCTTCCACTGCTTTTCCGCAGTCTCTGACCATTTTCTGTAGCATGTCTGCAATCTTTGACCATCTTCTGAAGCATGTCTGCAGTCTTCGACCATCTCCTGTAGCATGTCTGCAGTCTTCGACCATCTCCTGTAGCATGTCTGCAGTCTTCGACCATCTCCTGTAGCATGTCTGCAGTCTTCGACCATCTCCTGTAGCATGTCTGCAGTCTTTGACCTTCATCTGAAGCATGTCCACACAGTCTTCTACCATCTCCTGTAGCATGTCTGCAGTCTTCCACCATCTCCTATAGCATGTCCTCCGTCTTCGACCATCTCCTGTAGCATGTCCCCAGTCTTTGACCATCTCCTGTAGCATGTCTGCAGTCTTCCACCGTCTCCAGTAGCATTTCTGCAGTCTTCGGCCATGTCCTGTAGCATGTCTACAATCTTCCATCATCTCCTGTAGCATGTCTGCAGTCTTTGACAAGCTCCTGTAGCATGTCTGCAGTCTTCCATCATCTCCTATAGCATGTCCTCAGTCTTCGACCATCTCCTGTAGCATGTCTGCAGTCTTCGGCCATGTCCTGTAGCATGTCTGCAGTCTTCAACCATCTCCTGTAGCATGTCTGCAGTCTTCAACCATCTCCTGTAGCATGTCTGCAGTCTTCGGCCATGTCCTACAGCATGTCTACAGTCTTTGACAATCCTCTGTAGCATGTCTGCAGTCTTTGATAATCTCCTGAAACACGCTTGTCGTCTCCGACATCTACAATAGTCTGTCCAATCTTAAATTTTTTTCTAGCATTACACTGTACATCATGTGTTGCCCTTTTGGTGATATTAGGGGACACACTTGAGGCCCCATTGATCAAGTAAGTTGACCACCAACTGCTTTAAGGTATTATGGCACAGTAGACATTTTTCACTAGCTTTGACTGCCTATAATTTAGGTTTAGGAGCCTTGAATTTACAAGTGAAGCAATGCCTGGAACACTGGCCACCTCTTCTTGGTTGTTCCACGAGTACCTATTGCCTCATCATTGAAAGAAATAGCTTCTTAATCTGCTGAAGAGAATCAGTGTGGTGTAGACTGATGTTGACGCTGAGTTAATCTCTGTGGAGACAGCCAATTGCAAATTCCTTTCTTGCTGAGTCCTGAAATAAACTTCGTACCCCAGCCATATCGCATAAATATCCTAAGCGGGCGCATACGTACATTCTATACCACTGAATCACAGGTCAATATTTACTTTTTCAAACCACCGGCGGTCCTAACAAGGATGCCTGTTCCATAACACCAGATATTTCTGCGTATATTAAACTGATCGATGGATAAATACATTACATTTTAAGCCTTGACGCTTCCTCCGCTGCCAGGTCCGTCTCTTCCTCGCTCGCTCTGGATATTAGAAATCTCTGCTAGGAATCTTTTTTAGAATCAGATGGCCACACAGCATTTTCTTTTTTTTTTTTAATATTTCAAAAACTCTTAGTCCTTGAGGCCCAGAAGGCTTCCTTTATGTTTTGGGTAATTGTCAGTGATCTTCTTCTGGAGGCATTTTGGATTTGCCTGATGTGTTTGCCTGCTCCTCATCTTCATGATGCGATAAATGGTGAACGTCGCACAAGGGTGAAAAACAGTACCAGGTAAGTGTACATAAAATAGTCCAAAGTCCCTTGAAGTATATGACCGAAAATGTACACTGTGCTTGCGGCAGCTGACCTGAGAGTAGAAGCAATCTAGAAGTCATCTCCAAGGTAAGGCCGTTCCTAACCTCGGAAACCACTAAGCAACTTATTCACTCCCTGGTTATATCTCGCCTTGACTATTGTAACTCCCTCCTCATTGGCCGACCTCATCGCAGGCTATCCCCTCTTCAGTCTATCATGAATGCTGCTGCCAGACTCATCCATCTTACTAACTGTTCTGTATCAGCCACCCCTCTCTGCCAATCCCTCCACTGACCTCCACTCAGTGTCCTCCACCCCTCTCTGCCAATCCCTCCACTGACCTCCACTCAGTGTCCTCCACCCCTCTCTGCCAATCCCTCCACTGACCTCCACTCAGTGTCCTCCACCCCTCTCTGCCAATCCCTCCACTGACCTCCACTCAGTGTCCTCCACCCCTCTCTGCCAATCCCTCCACTGACCTCCACTCAGTGTCCTCCACCCTTCTCTGCCAATCCCTCCACTGACCTCCACTCAGTGTCCTCCACCCCTCTCTGCCAATCCCTCCACTGACCTCCACTCAGTGTCCTCCACCCTTCTCTGCCAATCCCTCCACTGACCTCCACTCAGTGTCCTCCACCCCTCTCTGCCGATCCCTCCACTGACCTCCACTCAGTGTCCTCCACCCCTCTCTGCCGATCCCTCCACTGACCTCCACTCAGTGTCCTCCACCCCTCTCTGCCAATCCCTCCACTGGCCTCCACTCAGTGTCCTCCACCCCTCTCTGCCAATCCCTCCACTGACTTCCCGTTACCCAACGGATAAAATTTAAAACATTAACAATAACATATAAACCATTTATAACTCTGCCCCAAATTACATCACCTATCTTGTCTCCAAATACCACCCAAACTGTACTCTCTGCTCCTTGCAAGATTTCCTTCTCTCTAGCTCCCTTGTCTCCTCCTCCCATACTCGTCTCCAGAACTTCTCCAGAGCTTCCCCCATCCTCTGGAACTCTCTACCCCAATTTATCAGACTATCGCCTACTCTGCTCACTTTTAGGCGATCTCTGAAAACCTCTCTCTTCAGGGAAGCCTATCCTGCCCTCAGCTAATACTGGAATCTTCTACTCTTCCTACCAGTCCATCCCCCACAGTTACTACCTTTTATACCACTAGCCCCTCCCTCCTAGATTGTAAGCTCCAAGGAGCTTCTATCCCTCTTGTATTGAATTGTATTGTTGCTGTTTGTTTCCCGTTATATTGTAAAGCGCTGAGCAAACTGTTGGCGCCATAAATCCTGTATAATATTAATAATCTCTGTGGATATCGGAATAGGGAAAGGAAAGGAGCGCCAACTAAGTGTAGTATTAGAACATTTTCATTTCTTTACATCACAATTGGCAACTCACATAATATGTAAAAAAAACTTGTTCTTCATATAAAGGCAACTGCTTCCATCTCTGTTTGAACACGCCCCGCTGTGGACACTCTGCAGCCATCGGCTCAATACCCTTGGATAATAACCCAGACAGCACCGGGCAAAGGAGACACCATGATGGGAAGGAAGAGGCATGGCCAGGGGCGGACTGACCAATTGGAAACTCGGGCACTGCCCGAGGGCCCGGGGGGCAGTAGGGGGCCCCATGAGATGCCCCTGGTACCTTTTTCATAGGCTTTTTTGAGTTTGGGCAAGGACACAGGGGCCCCATGATCCCCTATTGCCCGGGGGCCCCATGAGTTGTCAGTCCGCCCCTGGGCATGGCTACGCATTTCCGAGCATGCTCGCTTTTCTCTCAAGCCTGAGAAAGGTGCGCACATGCTCTGAAATATGTCGCTGCGCCTCTTCCGTCCCACTGTGACGTCACCTCTGCCCTGTTCTGACTGACTATCATTGTTGTATTGTCTCCCGTTATATTGTACAGCGCTGAGCAAACTGTTGGCGCCATATAAATCCCGTATAATAATAATAATAAAGCAGCCACATAAGGCTCGGTTTACACCTCTGCAGGTTGTGTTGGACCCGTTTCTGCATTGCGTTTTGTTTTTGACGCATTTTTTGAGGCTGTTTTTTTTTTCATTTTTTTTTTTTTGCTAGGCAGATTTAAAACACAAAACGCATCAAAAACTGAGCAAAAACGCAATACATGCTTTTCTGCAGCATTTCCATTGAAGTCTATAGAACCAAAAACACAACTTTTTGCGTTCAAAAACGTCCCCGACCCTTTCCAAAAAAAAAACCGCACCGGGCGAAAACGCACAGATGTGAAAATGTCCCATAGGAAAACAGACAAAAAGCACAATCCATTGGTGCGAACCTAACAGAAGCGATAATTTTGGAGCCACACAGGACCCATTCATCAAACACATGCCTCAAAAATAATAAAACAGGGTGCACTCATTTGTATTGCATTTGTAATTTTACAATAAATTTCTTTTATATCACGGTAATGCATAAGGAGAGTGCACCCTGTTTTATTATTTTTTTTGCCAGTGTAAAGATTCCCCGATCTACCAAGGGCGGCACCCCACTAGCCCACTTCCTCTGAGCCCAGGTTTGTTCTTAACCAAACCTGTAACTGGACAGTGAAAGAAGAAGTAGCTATCACATTACAGAAGCAACATTTCGGATTCATGCAGGGCCCCTTTATCAGGCAGGTGTTTCAACAAGTACCAAAAACCAGCACTTAAATCTTTATGCTGCAATTGCTCTGAGGAAGGGATTTCAACTCCTGAAATGCGTTAGCACTTTTCACCCCATTTTGGTTTGTGAGTATGCATTTGTAATTTAACAATAAATTTATTTTATATCACGGTAATGCACGAGGAGAGTGCGCCCTGTTTTATTCTTTTTTGCCAGTGTCAAGATTCCCCGATCTACCAAGGGCGGCACCCCAGCGAGTGCTAGATTCCGTGCATTCTGTTCAGCGCGAAGATTTGAGCGCTGTTTTTTGGTACTTGTTGAAACACATGCCTGATGAAGGAACCCTGCGTGAATCCGAAACGTTGCTTCTGTAATGTGATCGCTACTACTTCTTTCACTGTCCAGTCACAGGCTGGTTCAGAACAAACCTGGGCTAAAAAGGAAGTGGGCTACAAAGTGCGGGCCATCAGACTGAGGACATCTAATGGCAGAAAAAAGTAGTGCAGGGGAAACCTCTGGATTGAAGCAGACTATTGCAGGAAAAACTGACTTATCTTTTCATGAGCTGTTCATTTTTATTTTGTTATTTTTGGCTGCTTTTGAGGCCTTCTCTGGTTGGGCGCTGATTGTTCTGGACCCGGTGGTGGCGACAAGGGACCGCAGGTAAGTGTTTGGGGGACAGGTAGGTACTGGGACATTTTTGAGCTCAATGCACATTATGGAGTTATTACAATATCTATAATCGGTCATCCCTGGGCGTGGCGCCCCCTATTTACCTTATGGCAGTAGTGTACGGCCGACACAATCTGGCGGAAGAATCGGCGCGCTTCACTCTCGGGGATCTGGTGCTTGTTATTAATGAAGTCGTAGAGCTCCCCGTTGCTGGCGTACTCCATGACGATGATGATTTTCTCTGAGCTCTCAAACACTGCAGAATGGATGGGAAAAAAAAAAGGAGGCAGGTATAACATCGAGTATCGGAAGGATGGAAGAGGAAAAAAAACACGTTAGATTGTAAGGGTTATGCAGGCCATACATGGTTCGAAATCTGAAAGATTTTTCGTCCAAAAATCGAAACATCGTTCGTTCTGTAATACAACGGTGCCACCAATGGTTTCGAAAATCGGTCGTTTTCTACGAATTTTCCAGCATCCCCCATAAACGAAATGGAGAGGAACCACGAAAATCGGCCGATGCCATTGCCCCACTAACAGACCAAAAGTCGGCTGATTATTCTTAGGTCCGATTTTCGTACGAAAATTGTTCAGAATTCGAACTATGTATGGCCTGCATTAGTCTGCAGAAGATTGAAAGACGATGCATGCTGTTTCGCTACACTCCTTTCCCCCTTGTGTCTGAAAAGTGATCTGAGTGTATTGCTTTTCAGAGGACGGTGAAGGCAGGTTTCCATTTTTTTTTTTTTCGCCTTTTTATTTTGGGCTGTTTTGCACTGTGGGACCACCCTGCAACTGTGATCCATTCGCTTGGCTTGCCATTGAGGTACAGCTACACATACCCATATAGGAGGGACTGACAGGCGGCGCTGCCTGTCAGACTCAGAATGTGACGTTAAAACTGCTGCATGGCATGGCGGCCAATGACCGCGTGTAAAAAACGCAAAACGTGGAAAAAACACTCCTGCAAAAGTTCAAAAACGCACTGCAAAATGGACAAAAAGCACAATACATTGGTGCGAACCAGGCCTAACAGAAGTGATATTTCGGAGCCACGCAGGACCCATTCATCACACACATGCCTGATAAAGGGGCCCTGCGTGAATCCGAAACATTGCTTCTGTAATTATGATGTGATCGCTACTTCTTCTTTCACTGTCCAGTCACAGGCTGGTGGAGGGGGGGATAGTTCAGGACAGACCTGGGCTCAGAGAAAGTGGGTTGAAAGACGTGGGCCATCAGACTGAGGACATCTAATGGCAGAAAAAAGCAGTGCAGGGGAAACCTCTGTATTGAAGCAGACTATTGCAGGGAAAACTGATTTGTCGCTTTATCTTTTCATGAGCTATTCATTTTTTTTGTTATTTTTGACTGCAGTTCTGTTTTGAGGTCTTCTCTGGTTGAACGCAGATTGTTCTGGACCCGGTGGTGGTGACAAACCACGGGGCCCCATACAGCCAACCTTTCGCCACATCCTTACTGCGCTATAGCTGAATGAGGGCTACAGCGTGGTTGTCCAGTTCTGGGAGGGCGTCATATGACGTACTCCCAGAACGCGCCATCCCCGTGCATCCCCCCCCCCCCTGTGGCGTGCACCCGGAGATCTCCATGATCAGTACTCTGCAGTGCTGCCCAGCAGTGTCACCCACCAGTGCCTATCTGTGCCTAGCAATGCCACCCATCAGTGCCTATCTGTGCCTAGCAGTGCCACCCATCAGTGCCCAGCAGTTCCGCCTGTCAGTGCCCATCAGTGCTGTCAGTCAGTGCCGCCCATCAGTGCTGCCTAGCAGTGCCCATCATTGCTGCATATCAATGCATCATCATTAGTACCTCCTCATCAATGCCCACCAGTGCCACCTCATCAGTACAGCCTATCAGTGCTGCCTACCAGTGCCCATCAGTGCTGTCTATCTGTGCCGCCTCATCAGTGCCCATCAGTGCTGCCTATCAGTGCCCATCAGTGTCGCCTATCAGTACCCATTATTGCTGTATATCAGTGCAGCATCATCAGTGCCTCCTCATCAATGTCCACTAATGCCGCCTCATCAGTGCAGCCTATCAGTGCTCTTCATTGCTGCCTACCAGTGCACATCAGTGCTGCCTATCTGTGCCACCTCATCAGTGCCCATCAATGCTGCCTATCAGTGCCCATCAGTGCTGCCTATCTGTGCCACCTCATCAGTGCCCATCAGTGCTGCCTATCAGTGCCCATCAGTGCTGCCTATCTGTGCCCATCAGTGCTGCCTGTCTGTGCCACCTGATCAGTGCCCATCAGTGCTGCCTATCTGTGCCCATCAGTGCCGCCTGTCTGTGCCACCTCATCAGTGCCCATCAGTGCTGCCTATCTTTGCCACCTCATCAGTCCCCATCAGTGCTGCCTGTCTGTGCCACCTCATCAGTGCCCATCAGTGCTGCCTATCTTTGCCACCTCATCAGTGCCCATCAGTGCTGCCTATCAGTGCCCATCAGTGCTGCCTATCAGTGCCCATCAGTGCTGCCTGTCTGTGCCACCTGATCAGTGCCCATCAGTGCTGCCTATCTGTGCCCATCAGTGCTGCCTGTCTGTGCCACCTCATCAGTCCCCATCAGTGCTGCCTATCTGTGCCACCTCATCAGTGCTGCCTATCAGTGCAGCCTCATCAACGCACATCAGTGAAAGAGAAAAACTACCTGTTTGCAAAATGTATTAATAGAAGCAAAAAAGAAAGACTTTTTTTCACATTTTTGCTATTTTTTGTTTATAGCGCGAAAAATAAAACCCCCAGCGGCGATTAAATACCACCAAAAGAAATTTGTGAGAAAAAAATTATACAAATGTCATATGGGTACAGTGTCGCATGACCGCACAATTGTCATTCAAAGTGCGACAGCCCTGAAAGCCAAAAATTGGCCCGGGCAGGAAGGGGGTGACAACGCCTTGCAGGCGAGGGGTTAAATTCAGACTTCATAAAGGATTTGCTGTAACTGACTTGTAGAGTTTCAACAAGCTTTAATAATCGGTTATCCAGGGAAGCGCCCCGCCCAGACATTCCGGTTTGCCTGCGACGGACTGCGAAACAAAACGTTATACCTCCACCCCGCCGCGATCTGCTTCAGCCGCTCCAATTCCTTCACGGTCTTAAAATTGTTCTGCGAGCGGCGCGGTATGCGAGCGGCGCGGTATGCGACGGGCGCACGTTCCTGGGGAAGTGATACCATTGTGACTGCGGCTTTTCAAAGTTCACTCTGACATTTATAAGGCTGAGCTTACAGAGGACTCATTATATGGCCGGATTTATGTGACCCGCGTCTGCCGTGCAAATCCAGGCAAAGGGGGGCAGTAAATAAATATTTTGCAGCCGGGATTTTCCTAGTAAAATACGCTAAAAGAATTTATACAGGAAAAATGTGAAAAAAAAGCTTGGCGGGATTCTTAAAATAGATGTTACTAGTATACACAACTTTTTTTCAGCAGGAACGCGGGGCAACGCAGTTTCTGGCACTAATTTATGTAATGGCAAGGGATGCTGGGGTGTGCTGGGGGGTCCATTGATGTTGTCTGCTGGGGTGTGCTGGAGGGTCTATTGATGTTGGCTGCTGGGGTGTGCTGGAGGGTCTATTGATGCTGGCTGCTGGGGTGTGCAGGGGGTCTATTGATGTTGGCTGCTGGGGTGTGCTGGAGGGTCTATTGATGTTGGCTGCTGGGGTGTGCTGGGGGGTCTATTGATGGTAGCTGCTGGGGTGTTCTGGAGGGTCTATTGATGTTGGCTGCTGGGGTGTTCTGGAGGGTCTATTGATGTTGGCTGCTGGGGTGTTCTGGAGGGTCTATTGATGCTGGCTTCTGGGGTGTGCTGGAGGGTCTTTTGATGTTGGTTGCTGGGGTGTGCTGGGGGGTCTATTGATGCTGGCTGCTGGGGCGTGCTGGGGGGTCTATTGATGCTAGCTGCTGGGATGTGCTGGTGGGTCTATTGATGTTGGCTGCTGGGGTGTACTGGAGGGTCTATTGATGCTGGCTGCTGGGGTGTGCTGGTGGGTCTATTGATGCTGGCTGCTGGGGTGTGCTGGGGTTCTATTGTCACTGATGGGAATCTATTTTTGCATGGGGTTCTATTGTTGCTGGGAGGGATCTCCTGTTGAGGGAGGAGTCTATTGTTGCTGGGAGGGATCTTTTTTTGAGGGAGGAGTCTATTGTTGCTGGGAGGGATCTCCTGTTGAGCGAGGATTCTATTTTTGCTGGGAGGGACCTCCTATTGAGGGAGGAGACTATTGTTGCTGGGAGAGATCTTTTTTTGAGGGAGGAGTCTATTGTTGCTGGGAGGGATCTCATGTTGAGGGAGGAGTCTATTGTTGCTATGAGAGATCTCCTGTTGAGGGAGGAGTCTATTGTTGCTGGGAGGGATCTTTTGTTGAGAGAGGATTCTATTGTTGCTGGGAGGGATCTCCTGTTGAGGGAGGAGTCTATTGTTGCTGGGAGGGACCTCCTGTTGAGGAAGGAGTCTATTGTTGCTGGGAGGGATCTCCTGTTGAGGAGGGAGTCTATTGTTGCTGGGAAGGATCTCCTGTTGAGGGAGGAGTCTATTGTTGCTGGGAGGGATCTCCTGTTGAGGAGGGAGTCTATTGTTGCTGGGAGGGATCTCCTGTTGAGGGAGGAGTCTATTGTTGCTATGAGGGATCTCCTGTTGAGGGAGGAGTCTATTGTTGCGGGGAGGGATCTCCTGTTGAGGGAGGAGTCTAATGTTGCTGGCTGCCAGGGGATCTGTTGTTGCTGCTGGGGGTTCATTGTTGCTGGGGAGGGGTCTTTTGTGTGGGGGATTGATTGGTGCATGCTGAAGGGGATCTACTGTATTTTACTGCTTTTCCTGTTATCATTAACACATTAAATGTTTTAAAATTGTATTATTGTATTTCAGGTACTTCTATAGCGCCGTCAATTTACGCAGCACTTTACATATATATTGTACATTCACATCAGTCCCTAACCCTCAAGGGGCGCACTTGCATTTTTGACAGCATTCCCATTGAAGTCTATGGAACCAAAAAAGCCACGTTTTGCGTTCAAAAAAGTCCCTGACCCTTTCCAAAAACTTACCGTGGGGAAACGTGGAGATGTGAACGTGTCCCATAGGAAATAATGATAAATGGACTGTACTTGCGTACCTCGGTTTACGAACATAATTTTCGGTTTACGAATGAAAATCCATTGAAAATAATGCCTCGGTTTACAAATTTTTTTTAGCCATACAAACGGATTAGTTGGTTTTCAATGCATTTACAAATTTTTAATCATGTCCCTGTACAGTATATAAGCTTTTAAAGTGCACTTTATAAAGAATTTGGAACAGATAAGTCTTTTTTTTACTTTTTTCTGACCTCCGGAATAGATTAATTGGTTTTCAGTGCATTTACAAATCAATTTTTAATCATGTCCCTGTACAGTATTTATGCCTTTAAAGTTACTTTTTTCTGACCTCCAGAATGGATTAATTGGTTTTCAATGCATTCCTATGGGAATACAAATTTTTTCGCAATACGAAAAGTCCCCCAAATTAAATTCGTAAGGCAAGGTACACATGTATTGCGTTTCTGCAAAACGCTGCAGAAAATGCTTAGCTGTGAACCTGGGGTAAAGCCGGCCATACATGGGTCAAATTCCGAAATAATTTTCTTTCGAAAATCTTTTCTAAGAATTTTCGTTTGAATTTCGCACCATTAGTGTGTCACAGAAATGGCCGATTTTCGTGCAGCCATCGAATCTGAGTGATCGGGCATGTTGGAAACTTTTTGAAAAACGGGTCAAATTCCGAAATAATTTTCTTTCGAAAATCTTTTCTAAGAATTTTCGTTTGAATTTCGCACCATTAGTGTGTCACAGAAATGGACGATTTTTGTGCAACCATCAAATCTGAATGATCGGGCATGCTGGAAATTTTTTGAAAAACGAACGACTTTCGAATCAATGATGGGATAATCGTGCAAGAAATGTAAAGCTGTGACCTGGAAAGAACAGAAAATTCTTGGCCACTAAAATTATTTTCTATAGCAACATGAGGGCAAATTGAAGGCTCGGTTGGTTGAATTTTGAAATCAATGGTGGCACCATTACAAAACGCACAAAATTTCCGATTTTCAAAAGAAAATGAATTCGGAATTCATATGGCCTGCATAAGTGAGTTTAATTACCACCTTAATCAGCCACAGAACCCGTGTAATTACTATGTGTTCGGTTTTATAGGGATGAGGTGGCCACCCTACTTGGAGTCCAGTGCTCCACCACCCACATTCTGGAATCATTCGGTGTTTGATCGTTGAATCTGCACATTGCAATGTATAAAACTAAGAAAAAGGGTTCGGGAATTTAAAGTAGGCTTTTCTGCATTCCTCTTCTAATCCTCATATTAAACTGATGTACAATTAGAGATGAAATTGCCAGAAAAAATTTACATTTTTCTGGCACAACCACCCCCAACAGACAAGTAGTTCTCTACTTTGATTTTGCTTTGTGCGCATTGTTCTAGTAAAGCCAAGCATGTGCTGTACGGCTCAGTACCAGTGTGTGTTTTAGTGCTTTTTGCAGAAACGCCCTACAGTCCATGTTACATGGTTTCCTATGGGACACGTTCACATTGATGCTTTTTTGAGCCGCTGCGTTTTTGGAAAGGGTTGGGGACGTTTTTAAAAGCAAAAAAGCTGAGTTTTTGCTTCAATAGAGTTCAATGGAGAAGCTTCTGAAATGCATGGTAGTGCGCATTTGCAGCATTTTGCATCTTTATTCTGTGCAGCAAAAAAAAAAATCCACTTTCAAAAAAAAAAAAAAAGCTGAACAAAATGCGGTAAAAACGCATGTAGCAAAAAGCAAAATGAACTGCGAAAAAGCACTGCAAAATGGACAAAAAGCAAACTGCATAGCTGTGAACGGAACCTAAACCTCCTTGATAGGTGTCATGGTCAGGATTCCATTTGCAGTGTAATTAGTGATCATTAACTGGCTTAAGCATGGACAGCTAAGTGTCTCTTATTGGCCAGGTGTCAGTCATTGGATAGGTGTCAGTCTTTGGATAGGTTTCAGTCATTGGCCAGGTTTCAGTCATTGGCTAGGTGTCAGTCATTGGATAGGTTTCAGTCATTGGCTAGGTGTAAGTCATTGGCTAGGTTTCAGTCCTTAGCCAGGTGTCAGTCGTTGGCTAGGTGTCAGTCATTGGCTAGGTTTCAGTCTTTGGCTAGGTTTCAGTCGTTGGCTAGGTGTCAGTCATTGGCTAGGTTTCAGTCTTTGGCTAGGTTTCAGTCGTTGGCTAGGTGTCAGTCGTTGGCTAGGTTTCAGTCATTGGCTTGGTGTCAGTCATTGGCTTGGTGTCAGTCATTGGCCAGGTATCAGTCATTGGCTTGGTTTCAGTCATTGGCTTGGTGTCAGTCATTGGCTAGGTTTCAGTCATTGGCTTGGTGCCAGTCATTGGCCAGGTGTCAGTCATTGGCCAGGTGTCAGTCATTGGCCAGGTGTCAGTCATTTGCTATGTGTCAGTCATTGGCTAGGTTTCAGTCATTGGCTTGGTGCCAGTAATTGGCCAGGTGTCAGTCATTGGCTAGGTGTCAGTCGTTGGCTAGGTTTCAGTCGTTGGCTAGGTGTCAGTCGTTGGCCAGGTTTCAGTCATTGGCTAGGTTTCAGTCATTGGCCAGGTGTCAGCCATTGGCTACATGTCAGTCATTGGCAAGGTGTCAGTCATTGGCCAGCTGTCAGTCATTGGCTTGGTTTCAGTCATTGGCTACCTGCCAGTCATTGGCCAGGTGTCAGTCATTGGCTTGGTTTCAGTCATTGGCTTGGTTTCAGTCATTGGCTAGGTGTCAGTCATTGGCTTGGTGTCAGTTATTGGCTAGGTTTCAGTCATTGGCTTGGTGCCAGTCATTGGCTTGGTGCCAGTCATTGGCTTGGTGTCAGTCATTGGCTAGGTTTCAGTCATTGGCCAGGTTTCAGTCATTGGCCAGGTTTCAGTCATGGGCTAGGTGTCAGTTGTTGGCTAGGTTTCAGTCATTGGCCAGGTTTCAGACCTTGTCTAGGTTTCAGTCATTGGCTTGGTGTCAGTCATTGGCCAGGTGTCAGTCATTGGCTAGGTGTCAGTCATTGGCCAGGTGTCAGTCATTGGCTAGGTTTCAGTCATTGGCTAGGTTTCAGTCATTGGCTTGGTGTCAGTCATTGGCCAGGTGTCAGTCATTGGCTAGGTTTCAGTCATTGGCCAGCTGTCAGTCATTGGCTTGGTTTCAGTCATTGGCTACCTGCCAGTCATTGGCCAGGTGTCAGTCATTGGCCAGCTGTCAGTCATTGGCTTGGTTTCAGTCATTGGCTACCTGCCAGTCATTGGCCAGGTGTCAGTCATTGGCTTGGTTTCAGTCATTGGCTTGGTTTCAGTCATTGGCTAGGTGTCAGTCATTGGCTTGGTGTCAGTTATTGGCTAGGTTTCAGTCATTGGCTTGGTGCCAGTCATTGGCTTGGTGCCAGTCATTGGCTTGGTGTCAGTCATTGGCTAGGTTTCAGTCATTGGCCAGGTTTCAGTCATTGGCCAGGTTTCAGTCATTGGCTAGGTGTCAGTTGTTGGCTAGGTTTCAGTCATTGGCCAGGTTTCAGACCTTGTCTAGGTTTCAGTCATTGGCTTGGTGTCAGTCATTGGCCAGGTGTCAGTCATTGGCCAGGTGTCAGTCATTGGCCAGGTGTCAGTCATTGGCTAGGTTTCAGTCATTGGCTAGGTTTCAGTCATTGGCTTGGTGTCAGTCATTGGCCAGGTGTCAGTCATTGGCCAGGTGTCAGTCATTGGCTGCGTGTCAGTCATCTGCTGTTATAACAGACACTTGTCTCCATACAAAAAGGAGACCACCAAGGCTACTTTTAGCCCGGTTTCACACTGATGCGGTATGGAATTTGCAGCGTTTTCTGTGCGAATTCCGCACCGCATCAGAATCGCACCCTGTTCATGCGAACCGATGCGGGTGTGTATGTTAAGTTAACAACACCCCAAAAGCAGTCCGCAAAACACGGTGCGATGTGCAGAATCGAATCACATAGGTGTGAATACCCATGCGATCCGATTCTAGTGCGGGCCCAAAAAAGGGTCCTGCATGTTTTTGGTGCTGGTGCGGTGCGATTAGAGCCATACAAAATGTACGTCTCTGATCGCACTGCACACAATTCGCATGTGATCTGTTAGGAATGCGGTGTGGTTCCTGTGTGAATCACATGTGATATACCGCACCGTATATATGTGAACCCAAAAAAGAGCCTGAAAAGCTCAAGAAAAACGCTTCTATGTACATCTATGCATGTTTTCACACGGAGGCGTTGCGCTTGCGGTGCGATGTAAAAACTCCTGCTTGCAGTATCTTTGGGGCATGTTTGGTGAGTTAAAAAAAACACCCCAAAAACTCCTCTTCCCATTGAAATAAACAAAAACACCTCAAAAGCGCCTCAAAAACGCCTCTGAGTAGCATTTTTGGTGCAGTTTTTAATCCCGAAAGAATCTTTTCTAAGAATCTTCTTTCGAATTTCACACCATTAGTGGGTCACAGAAACGCCCAATTTTTGAGCGACCATTGAATTTGAGTGATCGGGCATGTTGGACATTTTTTGAAAAAACAAACAAATTTCGAATCGATGATGGGAGAATCGTGCAAGAAATGTAAACGAAAAAGAAATGAGCCGTGACCTGGAAAGAAAAGAAAATTCTTGGCCACGAAAATTCGTTTCTGTAGCAACAGGAGGGGAAATTGAAGGCTTGGTTGGCTGAATCAAATCAATGGTGGCACCATCGGGTTACAAAACGCACAAAGTTTCTGATTTTCTAAAGAAAATCTGTTCGGAATTCGACCCGAATGCCGGCCAAACGGGTCGAATTTTATTTAGAAAATCGGAATTTTCGTGCGTTCTGTAATCTGATGGTGGCTTTTTTCTTGAGCTTTTCAGGCGCTTTTTTTAACCAGTTCCCAACCGCACTATAGCCGAAGGACAGCTACAGCACATTTGTGTAATTCTGGGGTGACATCCATGGACCTCATTCCAGAACGCGCCCCAGCGGCGTGCACCCGGCGCCCCCAGTGATCACTGTGTCCTACGGAAGCAGCTGATCACATGATACAGCGGCTTTTTACCACGTGATCAGCTGTATCCAATGACAGAGCAGATCACCGGTAAATACAGTTGCTGGTTATCGGCTGCACTTTACTGCTGAGAACCAGCAATTGTCAGCGAAGGGATCGGCACTGATCATCAGGGCACTGATGATCAGTGCCACCCACCTGTGCCCTGCAGTGCCACCCACCTGTGCCCATCAGTACCACCCACCTGTGCCCTGCGGTGCCACCCAACTGTGCCCATCAGTGCCACCCACCTGTGCCCTGCGGTGTCACCCACCTGTGCCCTGCAGTGCCCCCCACATGTGCTAATCAGTGCCACCCACCTGTGCCCTGCGGTGTCACCCACCTGTGCCCTGCAGTGCCCCCACATGTGCTAATCAGTGCCACCCACCTGTGCCCTGCGGTGCCACCCACATGTGCCCATCAGTGCCACCCACCTGTGCCCTGCGGTGCCACCCAACTGTGCCCTGCAGTTCCACCCACATGTGACCATCAGTGCCACCCACCTGAGCCCTGTGGTGCCACCCACCTGTGCCCTGCAGTGCCACCCACCTGTGCCCATCAGTGCCACCCACATGTGCCCTGCAGTGCCACCCACCTGTGACCATCAGTGCCACCCACCTGTGCCCTGCAGTGCCACCCACCAGTGCTCAGCAGTGCCACCCATCAGTGCCCATCAGTGCCACCCCTCAGTGCCCAGCAGTGCTGACCATCAGTGCCACCTATCAGTGCAGCATCATCAGTGCAAGCTCATCAGTGCCGCCTATCAATGCCGCCTATCAGTGCCCATCAATGCTGCCTATCTGTGCAACCTCATCAGTGCCCATCAATGCTGCCTATCAGTGTCCATCAGTGCTGCCTATCAGTGCCCATCAGTGCAGCCTCATCAACGCACATCAGTGAAGGAGAAAAATTACCTGTTTGCAAAATTTTATAATAGAAACAAAGAAATAAAAATTGTTTTTTATTATTTTGCTACTTTTTTGTTTATAGCACAAAAAATAAAACACCCAGCGGCGATTAATACCACCAAAAGAAAGCTCTATTTGTGTAAAAAAAAATAATATAAAAGTCATATGGGTACAGCATTGCATGACCGCGCAATTGTCATTCAAAGTGCGACAGCGCTGAAAGCTGAACATTGGCCTGGGCAGGAAGGGGGTAGAAGAGTCCGGTAGGCGAGGGGTTAACACAAAAAAAGCTTCAAAAACTGGTCAGTGTGAAAGCCGCCTTAATCCTAGTGAGTGAAGCATTCAGGGAAGCCTGTGTATGTGATATGTTCGGGATGACATGTGCCCCAGGCTTGCACTGACCTTCGAAGACCTGAATGATGTGTTCGTGTTTCAGCAGCGCCGTGATCTCTATCTCCCGCTGAAGGTGCACCCTGTCCAGTTCATCCGTGATCTTGTCTTTCTGGATGGACTTCACAGCCACCTAAAGAAAGATATATGAGATTTAACTTGACATTCGGCGTTCATTTGTGAAATTCAGGTCCGCCTTCTTGGCAAAAAAAAAAAGAAAATGCATTTCCCAGATGGAACTGATGACCTTTCTTGTTTCCTCGAGTCTAGAATATCAAGAACCTATCAATTCCCGTATAGAACAATCAGATTGTGATGGATTCAGAGAAACTGTGTCTGTACCAGAATTCTTCAACCTTCCTTGTTCAATGCACCCCTTAAAATCTTGCCTAGTCTCCAGGCACCCCATTCTAAAATGGGAGAAAACAAAACTTCTAGTTTTACATAATGAAATGGCACATGCAGGGCTGGTGATACCACTAGGCGAACTAGGCAGCCGCATAGGGCGCAGCTATGGCCATTGGGCTGGTGCTGGGAGGGGGGATTGGGGGGAATTTGTGTTAGGAGGGGGGGATTGGGGGGGATTTGTGTTAGGAGGGGGGAATTGGGTGGATTTGTTTTAGGAGAGGGGATGGGGGGATTTGTGTTAGGAGGGGGGAATTGGGTGGATTTGTGTTGGGAGAGGGGATGGGGGGGATTTGTGTTAGGAGGGGGGAATTGGGTGGATTTGTGTTAGGAGAGGGGATGGGGGGATTTGTGTTAGGAGGGGGCATTTGGGTGGATTTGTGTTAGGAGAGGGGATGGGGGGGATTTGTGTTAGGAGAGGGGATGGGGGGGGATTTGTGTTAGGAGAGGGGAGGGGGGGGATTTGTGTTAGGAGGGGGGAATTGGGGGGATTTGTGTTAGGGAGGGGATGGGGGGATTTGTGTTAGGAGGGGGGAATTGGGTGGATTTGTGTTAGGAGAGTGGAAGGGGGGGGATTTGTGTTAGGAGGGGGGATTGGGTGGATTTGTGTTAGGAGAGGGAATGGGATGGATTTGTGTTAGGAGGGGGGGGTTGGGTGGATTTATGTTGGGGGGGGGATTGTGTTAAGAGGGGGGATTGGGAGGGGTTCTGCTAGGAGGGGGGATTTGTGCTAGGAAGGGGGATTGGGTGGATTTGTGTTGGGGGGGAATTGAAAGGTCCCAGAAGACTACAAGACCATGTTCTCCCTGTGCCTGCGTGGGTTTCCTCCGGGTACTCCGGTTTCCTCCCACACCCCAAAGACATGCTGGTAGGTGAATTGTCTCCTGTCTAAATTGGCCCTAGTATGTGTATGTATGAATGTGAGTTAGGGACCTTAGATTGTACGCCCCTTGAGGGTTAGGGACCTTAGATTGTACGCCCCTTGAGGGTTAGGGACCTTAGATTGTACGCCCCTTGAGGGTTAGGGACCTTAGATTGTACGCCCCTTGAGGGTTAGGGACCTTAGATTGTACGCCCCTTGAGGGTTAGGGACCTTAGATTGTACGCCCCTTGAGGGTTAGGGACCTTAGATTGTACGCCCCTTGAGGGTTCGGGACCTTAGATTGTACGCCCCTTGAGAGTTAGGGACCTTAGATTGTACGCCCCTTGAGAGTTAGGGACCTTAGATTGTACACCCCTTGAGAGTTAGGGACCTTAGATTGTACACCCCTTGAGGGTTGGGGACCTTAGATTGTACGCCCCTTGAGGGTCAGGGACCTTAGATTGTACGCCGCTTGAGAGTTAGGGACCTTAGATTGTACGCCCCTTGAGGGTCAGGGACCTTAGATTGTACGCCCCTTGAGGGTTAGGGACCTTAGATTGTACGCCCCTTGAGAGTTAGGGACCTTAGATTGTACGCCCCTTGAGGGTCAGGGACCTTAGATTGTACGCCCCTTGAGGGTTAGGGACCTTAGATTGTACGCCCCTTGAGGGTTAGGGACCTTAGATTGTACGCCCCTTGAGGGTTAGGGACCTTAGATTGTACGCCCCTTGAGGGTTAGGGACTTTAGATTGTACGCCCCTTGAGGGTTAGGGACCTTAGATTGTACGCCCCTTGAGGGTTAGGGACTGATGTGAATGTACAATATATATGTAAAGTGCTGCGTACATTGATGGTGATATATAAGTACCTGAAATAAATAAATAAGGTATCTGGATGAAAATACATTGTTCTGTGGACATTTCAGATACAAATATGGCTGCTATGTGAAAAAAAAAAGACAAACACTTCAAGTCGCACTGTTTTCCAGTCATGTGAATGGGCTCTAATGTAGTGATAGGACAGGGAGGACAGAGTACAGGGTGCCCTGCGGAATCAATAGGGGCAGCTTACAGAGCATTCCGTCCCCGGTCTAATTTTACCATCATTACGTAATCCCGTGCCAACCAAATGCTGCGCATAAACAGTGCAAGACCGATCAACACGCACTGTCACAACACAGCCGAGCAACAAACACATAGAAGTATTTTGACATATGGCAAAGGCGTTTGCTTTTAATGTGCAGAGTCTTGTCTTCGTAACCTTAGTCCCGGTTCACACTGATGCGGTGCGGAATTCCCAGCGTTTTCTGTGCGAATTCCGCACCGCATCAGAATCGCACCCCGTTCATGCGAACCGATGCGGGTGTGTATGTTAAGTTAACAACACCCCGAAAGCAGTCTGCAAAATGTGGTGCGATGTGCAGAATGGGATCGCATAGGTGTGAATACCCGTGCCATCCGATTCTAGTGCGGACCCAAAAAAGAGGGTTCTGCGTGTTTTTGGTGCGGTGTGATTAGAGCCATACAAAATGTACGAATGCAGGGCGGTTCCTGTGCGAATCACATGCAATATAACGCACCGCATATATGTGAACCCAGGCTGAAAGCTACATGCTACATCCCAACCACAACACCACCTGCCTGGAGTTTGCATGTTCTTCCTGTGCCTGTATGGGTTTCCTCCGGGTACTCCGGTTTCCACCCACACTCCAAAGACATGCTGGGAGGTGAATTGGCTCCTGTCTAAATTTGCCCTAGTATGTGTATGTATGAATGTGAGTTAGGGACCTTAGATTGTACGCCCCTTGAGGGTTAGGGGCCTTAGATTGTACGCCCCTTGAGGGTTAGGGACCTTAGATTGTACGCCCCTTGAAGGTTAGGGACCTTAGATTGTACACCCCTTGAGGGTTAGGGACCTTAGATTGTACGCCCCTTGAGGGTTAGGGACCTTAGATTGTACGCCCCTTGAGGGTTAGGGACCTTAGATTGTACGCCCCTTGAGGGTTAGGGACCTTAGATTGTACACCCCTTGAGGGTTAGGGACTGATGTGAATGTACAATATATATGTAAAGTGCTGCATAAATTGATGGCGCTATATAAGTACCTGAAATAAATAAATAAATAAAAAGGGGGCAGCACAGTGGCTAAATGGTTAGCACTTCCACCTGGCAGTACTAGGGTTGTTGGTTTGAATCCCAACCACGGCACTACCTGCCTGGAGTTTGCATGTTCTGCCTCTGTGGGTTTCCTCCGGGTACTCCAGTTTCCTCCCACACTCCAAAGACATGCTGGTAGGTGAATTGGCTCCTGTCTAAATCATCCCTAGTATGTGTATGTATGAATGTGAGTTAGGGACCTTAGATTGTACGCCCCTTGAGGGTTAGGGACTGAGGTGAATGTACAATATACAGTTGTGTTCAAAATAATAGCAGTGTGTTGAAAAAAGTGAATAAAGCTCAAAATCCTTCTAATAGCTTTTATTACCATCCACACAAATACATCGGGAACACGACACATTCTATTCCAAATGAAAACATGAAGAAAAATACATCAAATTTGTGTTGTTCCTCTAAAAAAATTGAAGAAAAGTGAATATTAGACGGTTCCAAAAAAATCGCAGTGTTTGTATTCTTATTTACAAACTCAAACATTCACTATATAAACTGAGAAATGTTTGAAGATTTTGCTTTCCTTTGAATGACTTCATGAATATTTGGTTGTAGTCGCACTGTTTCTGAGAACTGCTGTACATCTGTGTTGCATGGAGTCCCCCAACTTCTGGCCCCTGTGATCAGGTATTCCAGCCCAGGATGATTGGACTACATTCCACAGTTCTTCTCTATTTCTTGGTTTTGCCTCAGAAACGGCATTTTTGATGTCACCCCACAAGTTTTCTATTGGATTAAGATCCGGGGATTGGGCTGGCCACTCCATAACGTCCATCTTGTTGGTCTGGAACCAAGATGTTGCACGTTTACTGGTGTGTTTGGGGTCGTTGTCTTGTTGGAACCCCCATTTCAAGGGCATCTCCTCTTCAGCATAAGGCAGCATGACCTCTTCAAGTATTCTGATGTATTCAAACTGATCCATGATCCCTGGTATGCGATAAATAGGCCCAACACCGTAGTATGAGAAACATCCCCATATCATGATGCTTGCACCACCATGCTTCACGGTCTTCACAGTGTACTGTGGCTTGAATTCAGTGTTTGGGGGTCGTCTGACAAACTGTCTCCGCCCACTAGACCCAAAAAGAACAATCTTACTTTCATCAGTCCACAAAATGTTGCGCCATTTCTCTTTAGGCCGGTCAATGTGCTCTTTGGCAGATTGTAACCTCTTCAGCACATTTTCCAACAGGGGGACTTTGCGGGGACTTCTTGCAGATAGCTTGGCTTCACATAGGCGTCTTCTAATTGTAACAGTCCTCACAGGGAACGTCACACCTTCTTTCATCTTCCTGGAGCTGATTGTTGGCTGAGTCCGCCCCATTTTGGCTATTCTATCCATTGCAATGGTAGTTTTTCGCTTTCTTTCACGTCTTTCAGGTTTTGGTTGCCATTTTAAAGCATTTGCCATCATTTTAGCTGAGCAGCCGATCATTTTCTGCACTTCTTTATATGTTTTCCCCTCCAATCAACTTTTTAATCAAGGTACACTGTTCTTCTGAACAATGTCTGGAACGACCCATTTTCCTCAGAATTTCAGAGAGAAATGCACTGTAACCAGCATGTCCAACATTTGCTGCCTTCCTTCCTTAAATAAGGGCAATAATTGCCACCTGTTTTTCAAAGAATGAATGACGTCACTAATAGAACTCCACACTGCTATTATTTTGAACACGCCCCTTTCAATGAGTGATTCAATGACACAGAATCAGCAGCATGCATGTCATGACTGTTGGGTCTGTTGGATTTCTATTACTCTACTACACCTGCTAGGAAATTATTTGCCATGTAGAAATATCATTTCTACCAAAAACAGTGATTGATCCGGTTAGTGATGTCTGACTGCTATTATTTTGAACACAACTGTATATATTGTACATTCACATCAGTCCCTAACCCTCAAGGGGCGTACAATCTAAGGTCCCTAACCCTCAAGGGGTGTACAATCTAAGGTCCCTAACCCTCAAGGGGCATACAATCTAAGGTCCCTAACTCACATTCATACATACACATACTAGGGACAATTTAGACAGGAGCCAATTCACCTCCCAGCATGTCTTTGGGGTGTGGGAGGAAACTGGAGTACCCAGAGGAAACCCATGCAGGCACAGGGAGAACATGCAAACTCCAGGCAGGTGGTGTTGTGGTTGGGATGTAGCATGCAGCTTTCAGTCCGGGTTCACATATATGCGGTGTGGTATATCGCATGTGATTTGCACAGGAACCGCACTGCATTTGTACATTTTGTATGGCTCTAATCGCACCGCATCCGCACCAAATACCTGCAGGACCCTTTTTTTGGGTCCGCACTAGAATCGGATCGCACGGGTATTCACACCTATGCGATCCCATTCTGCACATCGCACCACGTTTTGCGGACCGCTTTCGGGGTGTTGTTAACTTAACATACACACCCGCATCGGTTCGCATGAATGGGGTGCGATTCTGATGCGGTGCGGAATTCGCACAGAAAACGCTACAATCTAAAGTCCCTAACTCACATTCATACATACACATACTAGGGCCAATTTAGACAGGAGCCAATTCACCTCCCAGCATGTCTTTGGGGTGTGGGAGGAAACTGGAGAACCCAGAGGAAACCCACGCAGGCACAGGGAGAACATGCAAACTCCCAGTAGGTGGTTCGGATTTGAACCAACAACCTGAGTACTGCCAGGGGGAAGTGCTAACCATTTAGCCACTGAGCTGCCTATGTGAACTCTTGCACCGCGGTCTTGTGCCGTATCCCGTACTCGGACGCAGACATGTTACATGAACATACGGCCTGCACTCGAATATCAGGAAGCTTTTATCTATCCTAGAAGGCTGCTAACAGCACTCAGCTGAGCTGCTTCCGGCAGGCTTAACCACATCCTCCTCCGACTAATGTGTCTGCGATAAGGCTTGGAGGCCATGATAAGAAGCTCAGAGGCGTCTGCGTTGGCTGTTCTCAGGAAGCATGTCCAGGGATTCACTGGAAATTTGGAACCATTAAACGGTCCAATGGCAAACATATTTGAAGGCTTGGCAATAAAGCCTCAGTGCAAAATTACAAATCTAAGAACAGAACTGAATGATGTTAGTAGATCCCCCACCAACAATAACCCTCCCCAGCAACAATAGACCACCACACAAAAATTGATCCCCTTCTTTTACAATAGATCCTCCACCAACGCTCAATTTCACACCACATCGCCCCATACTTTGCTATCTCAAGGCATCTAGGGGCCTATCCAGGACTTTTTTTCAATGGGAACATGGCAGAACACAGTTCCGGCAACTCCAGCGCTGAAAATGTAATGGCAAAGGGTGCTGTGGTGTGCTAGAGGATCTGTTGTTGCTGGCTGCTGGGGATCTCTTGTCAATGAAAGGGATCAATTTTTGTGTGGTGGTCTATTGTTGCTGGGGAGGTCTATTGCTGTTGGTGGGGGATCTATTGTCAAGGAAGGGGATCTATTTTTGTGTGGTGGTGTTGACTTGGCCTCCACATTATCCAGACATCAATCCAATTGAGCATCTGTGGGATGTGCTGAAAAAACAAGCCCGATCCATGGAGGCCCCACGCCATTACTTACAGGATTTAAAGTATCTGCTACTGATGGCTTGGTGCCAGATACCACAGCGTACCTTCAGAGGTGTACATTTGTCCACGCCTCAACGGGTCAGGGCTGTTTTGGTGATTAAAGGGAATGCACTCAATATTAGGTGGGTGGTCATCAAGCTATGGCTGATCGGTGTATTTTGCCTGAATTGCATGACCAACCTTGTTAATGACAGAACAGAAGTACAACTACTCTGGCCATTCTTCCCAATGGGTGGTGACTAGGATTGGTCTTCTTCCCAATGGGTGGTGACTAGGATTGGTCTTCTTCCCAATGGGTGGTGACTAGGATTGGTCTTCTTCCCAATGGGTGGTGACTAGGATTGGTCTTCTTCCCAATGGGTGGTGACTAGGATTGGTCTTCTTCCCAAAGGGTGGTGACTAGGATTGGTCTTCTTCCCAATGGGTGGTGACTAGGATTGGTCTTCTTCCCAATGGGTGGTGGCTAGGATTGGTCTTCTTTCCAATGGGTGGTGACTAGGATTGGTCTTCTTCCCAATGGGTGGTGGCTAGGATTGGTCTTCTTCCCAATGGGTGGTGACTAGGATTGGTCTTCTTCCCAATGGGTGGTGACTAGGACTGGTCTTCTTCCCAATGGGTGATGACTATGATTGGTCTTCTTCCCAATGGGTGGTGACTAGGATTGGTCTTCTTCCCAATGGGTGGTGACTAGGATTGGTCTTCTTCCCAATGGGTGGTGACTAGGATTGGTCTTCTTCCCAATGGGTGGTGACTAGGATTGGTCTTCTTCCCAAAGGGTGGTGACTAGGATTGGTCTTCTTCCCAAAGGGTGGTGACTAAGATTGGTCTTCTTCCCAATGGGTGGTGGCTAGGATTGGTCTTCTTCCCAATGGGTGGTGACTAGGATTGGTCTTCTTCCCAATGGGTGGTGGCTAGGATTGGTCTTCTTCCCAATGGGTGGTGACTAGGATTGGTCTTCTTCCCAATGGGTGGTGGCTAGGATTGGTCTTCTTCCCAATGGGTGGTGACTAGGATTGGTCTTCTTCCCAATGGGTGGTGACTAGGATTGGGTCATGATGGCCCAGATCTGACCTGTGGCTATTAGGTGGAACAGTTCTTTATTTCCTAATCTTTTGTGCCAACCATAACGCTTTTATATATAAAGAGGATGTGCGATATAACACCCACCTACGAACTTTATCTGCTTATTCAGTTGCTTTCAGGTCAATGCCGGCAGCTTTGCCTGCGGCCCACCCTATATGACCAGCGGTGGTAATATGAAGTAGACTTCCTTTCCTGAGTTCCTGATACAGATCGTGAATCATAGGAACTGCACAGCTGCAAAGAACATTTCATTCACCCCCATGGAAGCAAGGAAAGTTTTCTTTTCGATCCCCAGAGGAATCTCAGGCTCCAATATTTCTTTCTATATAAAATTCTTCTTGTCCACTACACTGGGAATTCTTCTGGAATGTTGGGTATGTCTGGAGTCATTAAAATTCCTCCTAGCACATTGTGGTCTTAGAATAAGAAGGAAATATGGAGGTGGGAATAGGAAGATAATGAGGATTGTGATAGAAAAAAAAAAGACCCCCCACATTTTTCAAAGTGCCTGATAGGAAAGCTGCTTTCTCCAGGCTAAGCCTTCCTGCCCTGCATTGGATGAATTAAAGGGAAGGTCTGGTTGGGATAAGCTGGGGGTTGACAGATGAATTTATTAAAGCGTTATTAAATCCAAACGCAAACATTTATTATATTGCAGGTTACCAATTCTTAGATGTGATGGCTGCATTAGTTTTCTTTTTTTAGGTTTTCTTCTCCTTTTTTTGCACCTAGTGATCCTGGCAGTAATGCAGACAATAGACGAGTCGAAAATTAGCTGATTTTTTGGCCGAAAAAAAAAAAATTTTGTACCGTTAGTTGGTCGGCCGTTTTTGGAGTTTTGGCACATTTTTTTTATCGGTAAAGTTGGAAAATTTGTGGCCGATTTTAATAATCGGCCGATTTTCCCGGCAATAATGGGCAAATCGGCTGATTGTTTTACCGATAAAAAATCTGCGCATGAGCCGTGACCTGCAAGAAGAAGAAAAAGAACAAGAAAAAAAGGACAAGAAAAAGAAGAAAGATAATAAGAATTTCAGTCCACTAATATATTTTATAAGAAAAGTATTGCGGTTGCAACAATGTATCTATTTGTATCCGAATACAAACATCTGTATCCGAAATGGATACAAATGGATACATTGTTGCAACCGCAAGACTTTTTCATGTCAAATATAATAGCGGAGCTCTCTGCAAGGGACAGAAGTAATTAAATGCCGGCTGTAGACGGGATGAAAATCGGCCAATTTTTTTTACCGTTGGTGGTAACGTCGGCCACTTGAACAACCGATTTTTCATTTTTTTTTTATTAAAAAACGGCTGGTTTTTGACCCGTCTATGGCCTGCATAAGTAGTTATCCATCAGAACAAGCTGTCCTTCAGATGTAGCAGTTGGAGGGTTGAGGGTATGGTACATCCTAGTCCTAAAGAAGCGGTCTATCCACAAAACGCATAGACATTGTCAGGGCACACACCTATATATTGACCATGATACAATATTTCTATATTTTATTTTTTGTTGTTTACACATGAACTTATTGAGGAATTTTAAATATTGTCAATTTAATAAAAATATTGATTTTCTTTTTTTTTGCAGATTTCTCTGCCTTCCTAGTGGCATATTTAACCACTTGGCGACCGGGCTATAGCCGAATGACGGCTAAAGCGTGGTCATCCAGTTCTGTGAGGGTGTCATATGACATCCTTCCAGAACCCCTGGACACAGCTGATCACAGATTACGGTAAAGGGTCAATCACAGCAGCCCTTTACCACGTGATCAGCTGTGTCCAATGACACGGTTGATCGCGATGTAAGCACAGTTGTTGGCTTCATTCGAAGTGCGACAGTGCTGAAAGCTGAAAACTGCCCTGGGCAGAAAGGAGGTGAAAGTGCTATGGTTTAGACCAGTGGTCTCCAAACTGTGGCCTGGGGGGCTGAATGTGGCCCTTGGCTTGCCTTTTTCTGGCCCTTAGAGCACTATTCCACCAACTGACGCCTTTGACAGGGCACCATTCCTCCCACTCAGGGTCGTGGAAAAGGAGGGACCACCGATCCTCCTGTACAGGGCCCATCTCAGCAGGGGGGCCCAGGCAGCTGGGTGAATCAAATGTTGGCAGGGAGGGTGTTCAGCGCGGGGTGGGTTGGGGCAATTACTGGAACCGATCCCCTGTATGGCTCAGCTGAAATCTGGCTTCTTCAGCTCTCCCTCCCATTGGCTTTTAGCTGCTGCAGAGAAAGCCATACAGGGGATCGGTTCCAGTAATTGCCCCCTTGTCCTCCCTACCCGCTGCACCCATCACCCTCCCTGTGCACCATATGTTTCCCCCTGTTGCCCAGGCCCCCCTGTGTGCCTCCACTCCCGCAGTGCTTCCGGCTTCCCTTCTCTCCTTGCCACCAGCAGCTGCAAGAACACAACAGGATCTTTCACGATAAAGAGTGGGGTAAAGGTTACATTTACCAGCCCCTTTCATTCCTGAATGAACACAATTAGCGATTGGTACTGATCATTCGCTGTGTTAATGCATAACTGAAGCATAGTAAACTTTTGGGTTTTTTTGGGGGGGGACCTGTCAGCTTGGCTGTATGGGGCCCCATGGTTTCTAACAGCAGCCCTGCTCCCATTGACACCATTGATGGGGCACTATTCTTCCCATTGATGCAAACAATGAGAATTCCTTCCATTCAAACAAATGATGAGGCATTGTTTTTTCCCATTGATGCCAGGGCATTTTCTAATCCCAATGGTCACAGTCCGGCCCTCCTAACGTCAAAAGGACAGTAAACTACACCCGTTCCTAACCACGGAAACCACTAAGCCACTTATTCACTCCCTTGCTATATCTCGCCTTGACTATTGCAACTCTCTCCTCATTGGCCTACCCAATCGCATTCTATCCCCTCTTCAGTCTATCATGAATGCTGCTGCCAGACTCATCCACCTTACTAACCGTTCTGTATCCGCCACCCCTCTCTGCCAATCCCTCCACTGGCCTCCACTCAGTGTCCTCCACCCCTCTCTGCCAATCCCTCCACTGGCTTCCCATTGCCCAACGGATAAAATTCAAAACATTAACAATAACATATAAAGCCATTTATAACTCTGCCCCAAATTACATCAACGATCTTGTCTCCAAATATCACCCAAACCGTACTCTCCGCACCTCGCAAGACCTTCTGCTCTCTAGCTCCCTTGTCTCCTCCTCCCATACTCATCTCCAGGACTTTTCCAGAGCTTCCCCCATCCTCTGGAACTCTCTACCCCAATTTATCAGACTATCGTCTACTCTGCTCACTTTTAGGCGATCTCCGAAAACCTATCTCTTCAGGGAAGCCTATCCTGCCCTCAGCTAATAATGGAATCTTCTACTCTTCCAACCAGTCCATCCCCCACAGTTACTACTTTTTGTACCACTAGCCCCTCCCTCCTAGATTGTAAGCTCCCAGGATCAGGGCCCTCCTAACCCTCTTGTATTGAACTGTATTGTTGCTGTATTGTCTCCCGTTATATTGTAAAGCGCTGAGCAAACTGTTGGCGGCGATATAAATCCTGTATAATAATAATAAACTGACCCTTTGCTTAGGAAGTTTGGAAACCCCTGGTTTAGATTTTTTTGTAACCCCCCCTTCTACAGTCTAGCTTTAAATGTGATGGATAAATTTTGTTCACTTCCAGAATCTCTCCATTATGTTGTATCGAACAACTGATGGGCAAATCCTCTGAAAATGATGGGGGAATCCGCACAATGATCACTGTACCATGCAATTTGGTTTGTATGAGATATGCACACTATGTTGTTTGTGTATCCTCTCCAAATGATGGAATCTGATTGGCTGCCTTGAGCAACAACTCTTTCTATGCTCATAGCTCAGCCTTGATGTCCCCATTACCCAACTTCTGTCTTTCTTGATGCAATCTGGTTTCAAATGATACATCAGCAGTCCGACATCCACATGTGGGCAAGGCTCCCGAGCACGCTGAGACGAGTCAGCAACCACACTGTAGCTGAACAAAGCCTGACGCATTTTTTTGGCATGTCCGACAGGAATTGTTTTCAAGCAACCCAAATTTAGCAATGCCTCCTCTTTATCTTTACATTGCACATATTTGTGTATTTTGGTGCTGACTATTTCATGAAATAGGATTTCTAAATTTATCCCAAAGGGTTGAGGGCTTTATGCTGAGGGCTGTGGGAATCTATAGCCTGCAATTTTCTTGTTCCTTCAAAATCATTCAGTTATGATAAATATGGAACCATACAACTACCAGCCACTTTATTAGGTATACCTGTTCAATTGCATTGCTTGGTAACACAAATTGCTAATCAGTCAATCACATGCATTTAGGCATCTAGATATGGTGAAGAGGACTTGCTGAAGTTCAAACCGAGTGTCAGGAATGGACTTGCCAATAATGGTGGGACTCACCTGCCTTGTGGGCTGCAGTACCAGGGCTGGCCAGCAGGTGCTCTCAGCAATCAGAGACTCACCCCTGAAATCAGCCAAACACCTGAAGCTGATTGCAGGGGTTGTATTTAAGGAATGGCCAGACTCACAGTCAGGGCCTTGGTGTGTGTTTTTCCATGGGCCCCTGTACCTTGTATCCTGTATTCCTGTTCCTGTCTGATTTGTTGCCGACCCTGACCTCTGCTGACTTCTCCTGCTTGATCCCTGGCTTGTGACCCTGACCATTCTCTGCCTGACCCTTTGTACCGCGCTGCCCGTGAGTTACTGAACCCAGCTTGTGACCCCGACCACTCTCCCGCCTGTTCCTGGTACTCCGTTTGCCCGTTTGCTACTGACCCGGCCTGCCTGACTACTCTTGTATTGTATGTATTGTTATCGGTGGGTGGTTTGGTTTGTTTGCACTGTGTTTATGTTTAGTTTTGCACTGCGTTTTGTATTGTTAGTCTTAATAAATTATATTGTTTATACCATATCTTAAGCCTGCGTTTCCCTGTGTCAGTCCACACACCTCTCGTCATACCTGGAGCCCTGACACCGAGCATCAGAATGGGGAAGAAATGGGATTTAAGTGACTTTGAACGTGACATGGTTGTTGGTACCAGATGGGCTGGTCTGAGTATTTCAAAAACTGGGATTTTCATGCACAACCATCTCTAGGGAAATCATAGTTACATAGTTAGTCTGGTGGAAAAAGACACAAGTTCACCCAGTGCAAGAGAGATCATTTCCGATAGTGTAACCATATTGGCAGTGACAGACTCGCTAAAGCTAGCCATAAAGGTAGTATTTAGTCTGAATGTTCATATTTGTAAAAAATCTTTGTCATATCAGGAGAAAGTAACATCAGTGACTTAACAAATTTTGTTGGGAAGACCTTAAATTTCAATTTCAGGATGCAAAAAAATCTTATAATGTTTATGCTTCTGATCTAACCACATACATATACAGAAAGACAACGAAAGTTCTACTTCTGGGTCAGACTTTACCCAGCACATTACAGCATTGCAAAAACTACAATTTTTGCAGAAACAAAAACCACATTCACAATTTTTTCAAAAAATTTTCGTTCACAAGGGAAAAAATTCCCAGTTTCACCTTCAATTTTTTTATGACTGTGGTCAAAATTGTTCGCCGAATTGTCCCCAACCATTAGAACCATTTGAAAATTGAACATTTTGAATTGGACTGTTATCTAATAAAATTACAAACATGTATGCTAGGTGTTAGAGCTCACTCAACTTCGGCTATGGTGTTACTTTTTCTTTGACTGGTGAGATGTTGTCCCAAGTGACTTCAATTAAGGTCTGTCCAAAATGTTTTTTTTTTAATGGTTCTGGATAAGGTAGAGAAGTGTTAGTACCCCTGTCTGGGTTTTTTTTGTCTGTGTCTTGTTGGGAAGATATCCATCCACTTCCCGTCCTAGAGACACAACAAAAACTAAAAAGGAACCTCCTTAAACAGTAGCCACCATACCTGAAACATAGACCAGGAGGTCCATGGAGTCTGCCATATATTTTTAATTTATATATGTTTTTATTTTCTTTTTGTTATAAATCTATGTTTGAATCCACTTACTGTTGACTGACTCACTACCTCTGCTGGAAGTCTATTCCAAGCATCAGTACTTTCTAGAATTAGTTTTGAACTTTCCTCCTGACAGTATGAGGTCATGTCTCTTTGTTCTTGATCTTCACTAGATATTGAAAATCCTGCCCCCCTGAACCTTTTTCACTGCCTTGATGTATTTAAAGGTTTCAGTTTATTTATTTATTTCAAGTACTTGTATAGCGCTGTCAACTTACGCAGCGCTTTACATATATGTTGTACATTCACATCAGTCCCTAACCCTCAAGGGGTGTACAATCTAAGGTCCCTAACCCTCAAGGGGTGTACAATCTAAGGTCCCTAACCCTCAAGGGGTGTACAATCTAAGGTCCCTAACCCTCAAGGGGTGTACAGTCTAAGGTCCCTAACTCACATTCATACATACACATACTAGGGACAATTTAGACAGAAACCAATTCACCTACCAGCATGTCTTTGGAGTGTGGGAAGAAACCGGAGTACCTTGAAGAAACCCACGCAGGCACAGGGATGTCAGCTCTTTCTTCCAGACTGCAAATATTAAGTTCCTGATGTCTCCCCTGATAAGTTTTATCCCTCAGACCTTTGAATCATCTTTGTTGCCTGTCTCTATAATTGTTCTAACTGGTGTGCCCATTGGAAGATTAAACTTCTGTTCTTACTCCATTGACAGCCATAACATTTCCATCACGAAGGTCATCTTGGCCATTAACTAAGCAATGTACATGAGGAGGAAAGCTTGGGAACAGGGCATGAAGTACCTTATGCTACATTGGATCGGTCACATGGGTGGAGGGAGCCTGCCAGGTCCAGGATCGGGGTAAGTATTACATCTTATCCTTGCAACCCTGCACTAAACAAGCATTTAACCCTTTCAGTGGGAAAGAGTGGGACTGCAAGGGTAGATTTTGTCTAATTCCTACAGTCTGGGTCAGAGGCGGACTGACAACTCATGGGGCCCCTGGGCAATAGGGGATCATGGGGCCTGTGTCCTCACCCACACCCAAAAAAGCCTATGAAAAAGCCAATGAAAGGTACCAGAGGCATCTCATGGGGCCCCCTACTGACCCCGGGCCCTTGGGCAGTGCCCGAGTGCTCGAATGGTCAGTCCGCCCCTGGTCCAGGTTTAAGTACCCTTGTACTTTGGTGATTCTGTAAAGGGCTACCAATGGCAGAATTGCCGGTGTGTAATCAACCATAGTGAATCAAGCCTTTAATACCATGTGCATGTGAGAGTGAAAAATGAATTGCCTGTACAATGAGAAAGTAAAAACCAAGCCTAGACAATACAAAGTCTAACGGAAGGGTAAACTCAAAGATGTCATCCTGACCTACTGCGTCCGGTTTGGGTTTCCTGTTTCTGAGCTAATTGAAGAAGACTTGATTGAATAAATGTGACCTTTGTTATTAGAAGGGGCATGTCGTTCTTATAAAGGATGTGCATTGGGTACATTTTTATGACTTCCAGCAGTTCCTGAGTCTAGAGGCTAAGCTTCCCGCATGGCAGTGTTCCTGTCACTTGTCATTAGCAGACCCGACTACGCAATGTGCTGCCACTAACGACAGCCTAAATGGTCAGATGTTAAATACACCCCTTGGGCGGAGGTGTACTCACAGTGAACTTGGGATTCAGTAATGACTAGCAGAAACTTGGTACTCTGTTCAAAGGCTGTGAGATTATACTGAATATGGATGACAGTGTTATTCTGAATTTGTCATTCCATACACACTAGAAGACTTCAATATTGAAGTAAAATGAGTGCAGAATGCTGCGGTTGCTGCTACTTCACTGACCAATCATATCTACAGTAGAGAAAAGTAGGGTCACCAAGCTGGCTATGCAATCAAGCCAAGATGTGCTAATCTCATGTCATGAGAGTTTGGAGAAGACTCTTTTCTGTTCCAGCATGACTGAGCCCTTGCGTACAAAGTCAGCTCCATAAAGACATGGCTTGACCAGTTTGGTGTAGAAGAACTTGAGGGACCTGCACAGTACCCTGCACCTTAACTCTATCATTGGGATAAACTGGAACACCAGTTGGACTTCTTATCCAACATCAGTTCCTCAACTATGCTCTTTTCACACATTTTTGTGGAAAGCTCTAGATTACTGCTTATTGTTTGGGAATGGGATGTCTAACAATCTCACAGATGTGATGGTTTAGGTATCCACAAGTATTTTGATATATAGTGTATTACTTTCAACTGTATATTTGGCTACTTGCCTGAAGTTGGAGAAGATATATGACTGGGTGTGTTGACTATCCACCCTATCATTGTTCTATGCACTGAATTACTCATGGTGGTCCAATGCTAGAAAAATTATTTGGATTACAAACCTTATTTGCTTTTAATAATGAGCATAATTAGCATGCATATCCTAAGAGCATGCTTTTCTTTGCAGACACCTGTGACCTTTAGCCAAGGAAAAAAAATAAACTAGCAGCTAAGAAATTCCAGCAAGGTTGTTGGCCTTTCATCTCAGTTAAGATCCACTAAGTTTGCAAGGTTCTCCATCTGTCTGTCTTTCGATGACACATACATTCAGTTTGTTTACAGCCCTGCTCCAGGTAACAAGTGACATCAATCACCAAAATGTTGATGCTATCCAGAAAGCACCATAATTGTTCTATTAGTAGGATCATAAAACTAGTACTTGATAAGGTGTGGGATGGAGGTTCTGGATCCAGAGTTGGTTTCTTTTATCAGTGTTAATAAAAGTGTTAAGAAAAATCCAGCACAGTGGCTAAGTAGTTAGCACTTTCGCCTAGCAGCATGAGGGTGGCCAGTTCAAATCTCAACTATGATACTACCTGCTGGAAGTTTGCATGTTCTCCCTGTGCCTGTGTGGGTTTCCCCCCATACTCCAAAGACATGCTAGTAGGTTAATTGGTTCCTGTCAAAATTGTCCCTAGTATGTGTATGTATGAGTGTGAGTTAGAGACCTTAGATTGTACGCCCCTTGAGGGTTAGGGACTGATGTGAATGTTGACTATATATGTGTAAAGCGCTGCATAAATTGGCAGCACTATATAAGTACCTGTTATTAAAAATATTGTTGGGTCCAATTACCCTGATTGGGTAGAACACCAATGCGAAAGAGAAACCTGCGGTGAATATATGGAAAAACAAGAGCACCAAACCAAATGTTTAGGAGTCCAAATGTATGTTTTTCTTCATAGAAGCCCAACAAGCCAGTACGTTTCGGGGCTACATCCCCCTTTTTCAGGGTTTTTAATTCTGGTTTGCAAAGAGTAGTATACTCATATCGGTTAATGGAGGGTGAATTTTCTTGGGAGTTGTCTGCTTTCCTCCAATGGTTTGCTTCATTAGTTGGCTATATAAGACCCCCCATGTTGGCTTGTTACCTTTGGACGTTTATAATTAAATTAATACTCTTGGATTCCTAAACCTTTGGTGGAGCTCTTGGTTTTCCCTATACCTTCATCATAAAAGTAGTGGCTCAATGGATTCATTTTGCTGAAATAGGTGTGCACATAAACACAGGTCAGTAGATCCTATTTACAGTATTTCAATGGCACAGCGAAGAGCACAGTTTGGAGCAGCCTTTCTCAACCAGGGTTCCGTGGAACGCTAGAGTTCCTCCAATAGTTTCTAGGGGTTCCTTGAGCAATGAGCAATTTCTGATTCTCAGGTAAGTGACCAATGACACCAACCACCAAGGGAGAATTCTTCCCAATGGCCACCAATATAAGGGGCATTCATCCTATTGATCACCACACTAATGTACTGTAAGCAGGGGATATAGTAATCGGTGGCAGGGGTTCCCTGAGACCTGAAAATTGTTTCAAGGGTTCCTTAATGTGAAAAAGTTTAACTTTAATTGGATGAAATTTATTTTACTAAAGCTGGCCTTACACCTGTAGAATTTCTTTTAAAAGTTTGGAGAAAGTATAAAAATGTGATGGTTCCTTCATGTCTACATGTACATGTCATTCCTCAGGGTAGGCTTTCAAATGGTCACAGTGATGGAACTGGCCTGATCAAAGAGTTGGCATAGCCACTAATAGTCACTAGACGAGTCTTATCTGCATACATGTTGTAGGTGACTCAAAGTATTAAAAAAAGAAGGTCAGTCTAACAACTCAGCAATGATCATTTGCAGAATGGAAAGTCAACCTTCAAGCAAACATTTACTTTGAATGCAGTTTTTTGTTTTACTCTTAAATCGCTATAAGGCCTCCCAGTCTGGGTGGAAGAGAAGGTGCCTTGTTTGGAATTATAAACAGGGGTGGCATGCAGGGTCCATCAATAGCCTGCCATTATGTTTGGCATGTCAGGATAAGCAATTGTGGAGAGATAAATCAAGCAGGCCCTGCATTCTGGGGCCATGCCTAACTGAGGTTTTGACGTTGCTGGGGTGACAGCCATGGCCTATGCCAAGCCCGCATCCCTCTATCTACATTGCGTATGCTGAACATGTCCACCACCTTTTCTGTTGACAGAATTCTCTCTCCAGTCAGTCTCTACATACGAAACAGCTGCTGTGGTCTGCGACTCGGGAAGGGGGGGGGGGGGTAATGGAGCTATTTTTAAGGCATGGCAATGAAAGAATATCACTCGTCTCATTATTTACATCTGAGCCAAACAGTTTATTTTATTTGGCAGGGCCCGAGCAGGCTGCGCATTGGATTGTTCTCATTCTCATCGCATTCCCCTTTTTTTTTCTGGAGATTTTTTCAGCTTGTAATCACTGAACCTTGTAATTTCTACAGAGGACTGCAGGGAAGCGGATTCCATTCCGTAGAGATTATTCCTGTTCTGTATTCTCAATAAAGCTGGGGGCCTTTAGAACCTTGCAATGGGTTTTAAAAGGGCCAGCTAAAGCAGTCTGAACTATATGTCCCAGACAGGGATTTTTATCAGTGGGAATGCAGTTCTGGAACTTCCAGCACTGAATGTATATAATGGCTGCTGGGGGATCTATTGTTGCTGATGGGTTGTAGTGTTGCTGGGGGACAGGTGATGTTGTTGGGGAGGGTCTATTGTTGCTGGGAAGGACCTAGTGTTGCTGGGGAGGGTTTATTAGTGCTGGAGGGGTCTATTGTTTCGGGGTGGTTCTGTTGCTTGGGGTATCTATTTTACTGCCTTTCTTGTTATTAACAAATTCCATACAAACTACTTAGCACCACAAAATGATACTTGGTTCTGTATTCTCTAAAAGGAGTGGTACTGGGAGGTGGGTAGGGGGTGGAGACAAAGGACGGTGCTCGGAGGTTGGTAGGGTGCGAAGACAAGCGGTGACTTGGGGGAGGAAGAAAGTATCTGTGCCGGTTCTCTGAGAAAAGACGCCCTGGTCCAAGCACTGGTTGGCAAGGCATGCTAGGACATTCACACCCTTGCACAGTAACAAAGAGCAGTGATTTGCAGTGACTCCAAGCAATCGATCAAATTTCTGGTTTTGAAATGTCAGTGTTTTTATACTAATAAAAAAATGAATGCGGATTTGTTGCTGCAGGTTTCTGCTAATTAACAAGCCCCAGCTCATGCTTGACTTCAGCCCTAACATTTTTGCATTCTCACAGTTTCCAGTCCTACTCATTAAAGCAGTATTGGACCATTTTCAATTGCCTTTTGGGTAGTTTGGATGGGGGTTCGGCAGAAAGAGACGGATCCTCTTTAGTGCAGGGTTTTAGAGTCTTAGAAACAGATTATAGGCATCTCTTTAAATGTTATGACATTGATTCATCAGGACATAATGGGAAAAGTAGAGCACCATTATACCTGAATGGACCGACATGGTCTGCCAAGAAAACAAAGGACAAGGAATCCCAATATTATTTATGGAGATGAGAGTTATTCTATAAATAAAGTTGCATGGCTTCTTAACACAGGTACACAATTACTATTTATCTTTCTGGTTCTGATTGATTTACCAGGACTGCAGCTTTAAACCCATTAGCTACTGTGACAACTGCTAAACCATGTGTCAGGGACCCTGGGCTTCGCGGCGGTCTGCGGGGCGGCGCATGCGCAGAACGCCAATGGCAGCGCAGGGCGCGCTATATAATCGAGCTGGGGGTATGTAACATTGCCGTTTGGTCTTTATTACCTGTTCCTGTATTCTGTCTGTGAAGTATTCCCGTTGCCGACCTCTGCTTGATCCAGACCCTGCTGACTGTCTCCTGCTCGATCCTTGGCATGTCCGGACTACCCTCCTGCCTGCTCTTATGATTTGATCTCCCGTTGCTGAACTTTGGCTTGACCTGACTATTCTCTGTCTGCTCCTCTGGTACCTCTCTGCCTGCACGTTACCGACCTGGCCCGCCTGACTACGCTATACCCCACGGTCTCCCATCCATCCCGCATGGATCCAGTCCCTGCTGCCAGGCCTGCCAGCCTCTTCACGTCAGGCTCTATTCCTTGCATACTTCTGACGGTACCCTCTACCATAGCCGGACGTACTCAGGGGTTGCGACCTGGTCTCAGTCTGCTCCAAGTCCATCCCCACCATCAGGGGCCCTGGTTAACAAGCAGATTGGGACTTAGACTCCGCACCCTGAGGAACCACGCACTGTGGGCAGCTAGAGATACCGCCAGCCGGTGGCTGACACCCTGATGAAGGATCGTTTAGCCACCGAAACATGTTGTGGAATCAATAAATTGTATTTCTAGACTCTCAGCAAGTGTGTTTGGTGCTCCTTCTGGCTCAACAATATATGGACTTCTCAAGCCACGTGCCCCTTATCTCCTGGAAAGGGGGGGCATTTTGTAGAGAACTGACAAATGTAGGCTTTTCAGCACCTATAAGCTACAGATTTGTATCCAGCACCCCACTTTCACCCCCACTTGATTTCTAAAATTAAAGGTAGGCTTCCTAACAAAAGTGCACATTACAACCCATGGTATATGTGCATTGCTAACCAGAATGGCACATATACAATGGAATCAAACGTATCTGTGCTTTAGTGCATCATAACAAACGTGAACTGTTTGTGGATTGTGGTAGTACAGGTAAATTTTTTGTGAGTTGAAAATCCATTTATACTTAATGGGCTGCTTTAACGCAACTCAAAGCTCTAAATGGTTTACATTAATACACGTAAAGACGTGAAAGAGCCCTAAAGGTCACTTGAAGATAAGTGAGTCAAATTGCTCAATAGATTTTCATCTGTAAGACACAAATGACTGCTTTTCCCTGCGATTGTTTGTACCTCCACCCTGTCTCTCAAAACTATCATGAATGAGTCACCTTCTTGGACTCTCCTGTTATTAATCCTACATTTTGGGGTAACCTTAGAGAAACATGACTTAAGAGCCCCGAGGAGACGCATAACGTCTGCAGGCGATTCAGCTCGGTTAGAGCTTTCCTACAAAAGAAAACAAAAAACAAATCTATTTAAAGGCATCAAGCACTAGGGATGAGGATGGAGCTTGAGATTCAAGCCATTGGGACATTAGGGACTATACATCATCACTGAACTTAAGTCAATAGATCAAGATTTATAGACTAATAGTTTGGGGTAACCTTGGAGGAATGTGACATAAGAACTCCCAGGAGACGCAAGAAGTCGGCAAGTGATTCAGTTTGGTTGGAGCTTTCCGTCAAAAGAACAAACCTATTTGAAAGCATCAAGAGGGATGAGGATGGAGCTTGAGCTTCAAGCCATTGGGGCATTGAGGACTATACATCACCACTGAACTTAAGTCAATATGTCAAAACCTATGGACTAATATTTTGAGGTAACCTTGGAGGAACGTGACCTAAGAGTCCCCAGGAGTATGGAGATGCATGAAGCCTGCAGGTGATTCAGTTTGGTTGGAGCCTTCCTTCCAAAGACCAGTGGTTACGTGGTTAGCAGCACTAGGGTCTTCTGTCTGAATCCCAACCATGATACTACCTGCCTGGAGTTCGCATGTTCTCCCTGTGCCTCTGTGGGTTTCCTCCCACATTTCAAAGACATGCTGGTAGGTTAATTTTCTACCGTCTAAATTGGCCCTAGTATGTGTATGTATGAATGTGACTTAGGGACCTTAGATTGTATGCTCCTTGAGGGCAGGGACTGATGTGAATGTACAATATACAGTCAGGTCCATAAATATTGGGACATCGACACAATTCTAAAATTTTTGGCTCTATACACCACCACAATGGATTTGAAATGAAACAAACAAGATGTGCTTAACTGCAGACTGTCAGCTTTAATTTGAGGGTATTTACATCCAAATCAGGTGAACGGTGTAGGAATTACAACAGTTTGCATATGTGCCTCCCACTTGTTAAGGGACCAAAAGTAATGGGACACTTGGCTTCTCAGCTGTTCCATGGCCAGGTGTGTGTTATTCCCTCATTATCCCAATTACAATGAACAGATAAAAGATCCAGAGTTCATTTCAAGTGTGCTATTTGCATTTGGAATCTGTTGCTGTCAACTCTCAAGATGAGATCCAAAGAGCTGTCACTATCAGTGAAGGAAGCCATCATTAGGATGAAAAAACAAAACAAACCCATCAGAGAGATAGCAAAAACATTAGGCGTGGCCAAAACAACTGTTTGGAACATTCTTAAAAAGAAGGAACGCACCGGGGAGCTCAGCAACACCAAAAGACCCGGAAGACCACGGAAAACAACTGTGGTGGATGAGCGAAGAATTCTTTCCCTGGTGAAGAAAACACCCTTCACAACAGTTGGCCAGATCAAGAACACTCTCCAGGAGGTAGGTGTATGTGTGTCAAAGTCAACAATCAAGAGAAGACTTCACCAGAGTGAATCCAGAGGGTTCACCACAAGATGGAAACCATTGGTGAGCCTCAAAAACAGGAAGGTCAGATTAGAGTTTGCCACACGACATCTAAAAAAGCCTTCACAGTTCTGGAACAACATCCTATGGACAGATGAGACCGAGATCAACTTGTACCAGAGTGATGGAAGAGAAGAGTATGGAGAAGGAACTGCTCATGATCCTAAGCATACCACCTCATCAGTGATCATGGTGGTGGTAGTGTCATGGCGTGGGCATGTATGGCTGCCAATGGAACTGGTTCTCTTGTATTTATTGATGATGTGACTGCTGACAAAAGCAGCCGGATGAATTCTGAAGTGTTTTGGGAATATTATCTGCTCATATTCAGCCAAATGCTTCACAACTCATTGGACGCCGCTTCACAGTGCAGATGGAGAATGACCAAAAGCAGACTGCAAAAGCAACCAAAGAGTTTTTTAAGGGAAAGAAGTGGAATGTTATGCAATGGCCAAGTCAATCACCTGACCTGAATCCGATTGAGCATGCATTTCACTTGCTGAAGACAAAACTGAAGGGAAAATGCCCCAAGAACAAGGAGGAACTGAAGACAGTTGCAGTAGAGGCCTGGCAGAGCATCACCAGGGATGAAACCCAGCGTCTGGTGATGTCTATGCATTCCAGACTTCAGGCTGTAATTGACTGCAAAGGATTTGCAACCAAGTATTAAAAAGTGAAAGTTTGATTTATGATTATTATTCTGTCCCATTACTTTTGGTCTCTTAACAAGTGGGAGGCACATATACAAACTGTTGTAATTCCTACTCCGTTCACCTTTTTTGGATGTAAATACCCTCAAATTAAAGCTGACAGTCTGCAGTTAAAGCACATCTTGTTCGTTTCATTTCAAATCCATTGTGGTGGTGTATAGAGCCAAAAATGTTAGAATTGTGTCCATGTCCCAATATTTATGGACCTGACTGTATATGTGTAAAGTGCTGTATAAATTGATGGTGCTATATAAGTACCTGAAATAAATAAATAAAATAAATATTTAAAAGCCTCAAACTCTAGGATGAGGATGGAGCTTGAGCTTCAAGCCTTTGGGGCATTGAAACTTTACATCACCAGCGAACTCAAGTAAATAGGTCAAGACCCATGGACTAATATTTTGGGGTAACCTTGGAGGAATGTGACATAAGAGCCCCCCAGGAGATGCATGAAGTCTGCAGGTGATTCAGTTCGTTTGGAGCTTTCCTTCAAAAGAACAAGCCTATTTAAAAGCATCGAGCACTAGGGATGGGGATGGAGCTTGAGCTTTGAGGACTCTGAGGCATTGAGCACTACACATCACCACTGAACTCAAGTCAATAGGTCAAGACCTATGGACTAATATTTTGGGGTAACCTTGCAGGAACACAACATAAGAGTCCCCAGGAGGTTCATGAAGTCTGCAGATGATTTAGTTCAGTTGGAGCTTTCCTTTTAAAGAACAAGACTATTTAAAAGCATTAAGCGCTAGAGATGGGGATGGAGCTTGAGCTTCAAGGACCTTGAGGCATTGAGGACAATACATCACCACTGAACTCAAGTCAATAGGTCAAGACCTATAGAGTAATATTTTGGGGTAACCCTGGAGGAACGTGACATGAAAATCCCCAGGACACACATGGGGGTTTATTTACTAAAGCCGGAGAGTCCAAAATCAGACTCCCTTCTGCATAGAAACCAATCAGCTTCTAACCTCAGCTTGTTCAATGAAGCTTTGGCAATGAAACCTGGAAGCTGATTGGTTTCTATGCAGAAGGGAGTCTGATTTTGGACTCTCCAGCTTTAGTAAATAAACCCCATGAAGTCTGCAGATGATTCAGTTCAGTTGGAGATTTCCTTTAAAAGAACAAGCCTATTTAAAAGCGTCAAATTCTAGGAATGAGTATGGAGCTTGAGCTTCAATCCTGGGGCATTGAGGACTAGACATCATCACTGAACTCAAGTCAATAGGTCAAGACCTATGGACTAATATCCACTTTCATCCAATGCAACCATAAAAACAGACAATGTAATGCTTGTAGGAACAATGAACCCTATAGGAAGAGCCAGCCCAATAGTTGCCCTGTGGCAAACAACATGCCTTTTGTTTGGGTACCTTTCTACAGTACATCATCTATCTACATGGAACATTGGCCAGCAAATCATTGCAGAATATAATCAAAGTCTAAATATTGTGTTATACTTGAGATACAAAGTCTGTTACCGCCTACAGACGCTGCTTTTATAAATAAAAATTACCTTAATGTACAACCTTTCCCCATGTATGTTTATAGTAGCAAATATCAGGCATTTTAAACATGTGTGACAAGTTGTGACAACTCCTCCATTCTGGCCAAACCTCTGATTTAATCAAAGCAAGTCTGCGAGAGACATTTGTCCCCCGGGCTTCAAGGACAAGGATCAATACAGTCACCGATCACTTCTGTCATTTCAGCGGTGATGACACAGAGTGGGTGTCTAGATCAGCAGCCCACGGGTTGACAGCTGAGTCACAAGACTCCCTGCAACTGCACAGGCAATGTTGCCTAACTGCATTTATTTTGGGATTACAGAAATAACAGAGCAATAACTAACATGTTCGGTACTTTGAAGGTCGGTCCCTGATTTTTAGGGAAAGTATCAGGTTTGGAAAATATATGAACCTGGCATGGCTTCTGCCTAACCATCTGTATAACAGCAACCTAAGGAATCTGTCACCAAGATCATTGGAGCATGCACTATTCAATATTATGTTCCTGCTGAGGCTATCTAGATAATATTACAATATAATGGAGACATTCTCAACCAAGGTTTTATGCAACTCTAGGGTTCCTTCACAGTGTGCTAGTGGTTCCTTGAGCTGTGGCGGATTGGCCTCCCATTTGATGGTGCCTGCATAGTTCCAGGGCCAATGCCATTTGGCACAGCCAGTTGCATGACATCAGTGATTTTTTTTTTTTTGCTTTGTGTAAGGGTGGCATGCTGACCACCATTGTAAAGGGGAATTCTGACCACCATTGTAAGGTGGCATTCTTTTCTCTGACCACCATTTCAAGGGGGGCATTCTTGTCAAAGGCCACCAAGGTATCAGGCACTTTTTCTCACTGACCCCCAATGAATTGGCTTTACCAGAGTTTCTCCGAGACCAAAAAAGAGTTTCAAGGGTTGCTCTAGGGATCCTATTGAAAAACAAGCTGATGCAACAGAAACCTTTTTCTCAGAGCAAAGCATAGATGTGAACGAGCCCTTAAGCGGATTGGGTGATGTACCGTGCCATCATCCTGCAGAACAGCATCCAATCGGCTGGCTCAGCATCAGCATCCCTGATCATTTTTAAACTGGAAACCATTATTGTTCAAGAGGGTTACAATACATTATACAATAGAAGTACTCATTACTGACACTTACCAGCATCCCTGTAATCTTGTCTATGGCTTTCTTCACTTTGCCGTAGGTGCCTCTTCCCAAAGTCTCTAAAAGCTGATATCGGTGCTTGATGCTGTGCTTGTGGTGGTGTTTCTTCACCGGAACCGAACTGCTGACTGGCCCGGAATCTGGGCTTCTGCAAGGGTCAGTCCTGTCCCATGTCGGGGACCTCTCCTCCTCTCTTCTCTGACCCAAATGTCCCTTGGCCACCTTGCTGGACAACATGACCGTGTCACAGGAGCTGTCCTCCCTGATGCACGTTACACCTGTCATGGCGCCGGTCTATAGGATATTACAGCCTTGATCAAAATGATTGTCCAAGCTTTTCAAGACTGTTTTTTAAAAAAAAAGGCACATTAAGGAAATAAATAGTTCAATAACTTAAAATAATAACAATAAATATGCAAAAAATAGAATGCACTGCTTCCTGCAAACTTAAGTTGGCCGATACAAGGTTGTCCAAGAGTTGGTGAACTTCTGCCTCTTCTGGGTGATAGAAAAATTAATACTTTAAAACGTTCCAAAACTTCTCTTCCAAGTTTTGAAGTCTGAATGCTTTACGTCCTCTTTTTCAGTGACTTCAGATCTTCTCGCAGCTTAGCTGCTGCTCGGTGCTCTTTTTTTTAGGGATTGTAATGCATCTTTTTTCCTCTACAGCCTTGTTGGAGTTGGATGTTCTAGCAGCAGCAGCTGCGTGTCCACTGTGCGAAGTTGCTGTGTGTTCTGAGTTTGCAGACTGGCCTTGCATTCTTCTAGTTGGAGTAGGAGGAGACATAGGAAGTGGGCAAAGCTTTAGCTGCAGTCTGATGACTGCAAAGTGACTGACACATCCCATACCTGGGGGGGGGGTTGTTATGCAGCCGGCGATGATACATGGTTAGTGATTGCTCACCATTGTTCAAAGCTGAACTCCAGGTATGATCTTTATTGCATAGTTATCTTGGCCCAGCTTGGACCAATGTAAGCATGCATATTTATTTCACGTACTTATATAGTGCCATCAATTTACGCAGCACTTTACATATACAGTGGGGATGGAAAGTTTGGGCACCCCAGCTAAAAATTTGTATTAATGTGCATAAAGAAGCCAAGGAAAGATGGAAAAATCTCCAAAAGGCATCAAATTACAGATTAGACATTCTTATAATATGTCAACAAAAGTTAGATTTTATTTCCATCATTTACACTTTCAAAATAACAGAAAACAATAAAATGGCGTCTGCAAAAGTTTGGGCCCCCTGCAGAGTTAATATCTTGTACTGTCCCCTTTGGCAAGTATCACAGCTTGTAAACGCTTTTTGTAGCCAGCCAAGAGTCTTTCAATTCTTGTTTGAGGTATCTTTGCCCATTCTTCCTTACAAAAGTCTTCCAGTTCTTTGAGATTTCTGGGCTGTCTGTCACGCACTGCTCTTTTAAGGTCTATCCATAGATTTTCAATGATGTTGAGGTCAGGAGATTGTGAAGGCCATGGCAAAACCTTCAGTTTACGCCTCTTGATGTAATCCCCCGTGGATTTCGAGGTGTGTTTAGGATCATTATCCATTTGTAGAAGCCATCCTCTCTTTAACTTCAGCTTTTTCACAGATGGCATCAAGTTACCATCCAAAATTTGCTGAAATTTTATTGAATCCATTTTTCCTTCTACTCGTGAGATGTTCCCTGTGCCACTGGCTGCAACACAACCCCAAAGCATGATTGATCCAACCCCATGCTTAACAGTTGGACAGAGGTTCTTTTCATTCAATTCTGTGCCCCTTCTTCTCCAAACGTACCTTTGTTCATTCCGGCCAAAAAGTTCAATTTTAACCTCATCGGTCCACAGAACTTGTTTCCAAAATGCATCAGGCTTGTCTATATGTTCATTTGCAAAGTTCAAACGATGATTTTTGTGGTGAGGACGTAGAAGAGGTTTTCTTCTGATGACTCTTCCATGAAGACCATATTTGTACAAGTATCTCTTTATAGTGGAATAGTGTACCACAACTCCAGTGTCTGCCAGATCTTTCTGGAGGGATCGTGCAGTCAAACGTGGGTTTTGAATTGTTTTTCTCACAATCCTGCGAGCTGTTCTGTCTGATATTTTTCTTGGTCTTCCAGATCTTGCTTTAACTTCCACTGTTCCTGATGACTGCCATTTCTTAATTACATTCCGAACAGAGGATATTGACATCTGAAAACGCTTTGCTATCTTCTTATAGCCTTCTCCAGCTTTGTGAGCGTCAACTATTTTCAGTTTCAGTTTTCTAGACAACTGCTTAGAAGAACCCATGGTGCTGATTGTTGGGGCAAGGTCAGATGAGTCGGGGCATTTAAAACCTTTGAGATTGACATCACCTGGTCTTCCCAGACGATGATTGAGAACAATCCATGACACTGGCAGGTCTCAGCTTTGCAAAGGGGGCAGTGCATGCTATAAATACTGTAGGGTGCCCAAACTTTTGCAGACGCCATTTTTTTGTTTTCTGTTATTTTGAAAGTGTAAATGATGGAAATAAAATCTAACTTTTGTTGACATATTATAAGAATGTCTAATCTGTAATTTGATGCCTTTTGGAGATCTTTCCATCTTTCCTTGGCTTCTTTATGCACATTAATACAAATTTTTAGCTGGGGTGCCCAAACTTTCGATCCCCACTGTATATTGTACATTCACATCAGTCCCTAACCCTCAAGGGGCGTACAATCTAAGGTCCCTAACTCACATTCATACATACACATACTAGGGACAATTTAGACAGGATCCAATTAACCTATCAGCATATCTTTGGAGTGTGGGAGGAAGCCGCGGTACCCGGAGGAAACCCACGCAGGCACAGGGAAAACATGCAAACTCCAGGCAGGAGGTGCCCTAGTCGGGATTCGAACCAATGACCCTAGTGCTGCCAGGCATATCTCATCGGTGGTGGTCATTGTAGTAATTAGGGCCACTATAGTGATCGCCACAATCTTCCAGGTCCTGTGCCGAGTGACTGCCCTGCTGCACACTAACAACAGGGGTCGTTCGCTCAACAACACAGAATGGCGATGTCATGATATCCACCTTGTCCATTCAGAGAATGCCTTGTATTTGCTAAGGATATACAAGACCGTTTGTGAATGGCTATGGTGCCAGGAAAGTGACCCTACTATACAGAAGGGAAATCGTTCTGAAAATGACCTGGACCTCAGACTCCCCTCCTAGCCCACCACCTCAGTACAGACCACCCTCCCAACCTAAAGCCTTGTACATATGATGAGAGTATCGCACGAAAAATCCCACTTTTGGAGTAATCATCCCATAATCTGTTCGTTAGTACGCAGCTTTAGAGAACCAATCATGACAGTTCTTGCAAAATTATCCAAGAGGACAAGCACAAAAAATGTTCTTAGAATGAACGATTTTTTCATTTAATCAGCACAGTGTTCATCCCAAGAAAATCAGGTGACCAAAACCATGCATGCTTAGGAAGGAAAGAATCCATTACAATGCAATACATGACATCACTTCCAAAGTTTCATTCTGTCGTACGAGAATTTTCATAACTTTAGTAACCTCTTCATTTTGTATATGAGACTAGCATGCCAAAAAAAGGATGATCATTCTCATCATGTGTATGGGGCAAACCTCCTCAGTACCGACCCCCCTTACTTTCCCCAGTACAGATCCCCTGAGTACAGACCTTTCCCAGTACAGAGCCTTGGTCCCAACCTAACCACCCAGTTAAGACCACCCCAGTCTAAACCTGCACCACCCTCCCCTTCCAGCCTAAATCTTCAGTACAGACCCCATGCAGTAAAGACCTTCCCAGTACTGATCCCCCTACCAGCCTAACCCTTCGGTACAGACCCTACCCCTGTACAGATGCCCTCAGTGCAGACCTCCCCCCAGCCATACCCCCAAGTACAGACCCCTCTTCTCAGTACAAATCACCCTTCCAGCATAGTTCATCAGTACAGACCCTCCCAGTGCCCCCCCCCCCCAAGTACAGATTCCTTATTATAGCCTAACCCTACAGTAGAGACTCCCCCCCAGCCTAATCCGTCAGTAGAGATGCCCCTAGTACACATTTCCCCCTCCCATCCTAACTTTTCAGTACAGACCTCTCCCCATCCTAAACCGCCAAGTACAGATGCCCCTAGTTCAGATTTCCCTCTCCCATCCTAACCTTTCAGTACAGACCTCTCCCCAGCCTAAACCCCCAAGTACAGATGTCCCTAGTACAGACCTCCCCAAGCTTAACCATTCAGTAAAACCCCCACTGTCATCCTAAGCCCTCAGTAAAGACCCCCCAGTACAACAGCACCCCCCCTACCAAACTAACCCCTCTGTACATATCGCCATACCCATCCTAACCCCTTTAGTGCAGAACTTTCAAACCCCCAAACACAGTCTCAGTCCCTCTTCTCAGCCTAACCCTCAGTACAAACCCTCCTCCCAGTACAGAACATCCCACCTCCCAAATACAGTCCCCCTTCCCAGCCTAAACCCTCAGTACAGACCCCTTCCCTTTTATCCTTACCGCTTAGTACAGGCCCCCCTGATCCTCAGTACAGTCCCCCCTTACAGTCTAACCTCTCATTACAGACCTCCTCTGTACAGACAACCCTCAGGACAGACACCTCCAGCCCAGACACCCCATCGCTGCAGATGCATCAGCAGTCCACAGTAAAGGGAAGTCCTCCCCTCAGTTGTGTTATGTGACTGGATGCACAGAGGGACCTTTGCTTGACTCTCAACTGCCACTGTGAGACAGGCAGAAGCAGTACTGCAGTGCCCATGATACTAGAAATACAGTGGTGCTTCCTCAGCATGGTGCAGTGCAACTAAAAAAAAAAATATCAGCCACCTTGCACCCCGAGAGTACCAGTACCTGTTTACGGACCACACCCCCATACCTCCTAAGTATGCCACCGGACATGTCCCATAATTTTTGCCACAATACACTGTGGTGCTTTTGCATGTGCTACAACACTTATGCTTTGCCCAGGGGCGGACTGACCATTCGGAAACTCGGGCACCATGAGATGCCCCTGGTACCTTTTATAGGCTTTTTGGGTGTGGTTTGCGTGTGGGCAAAGACATAGGGGCCCCATGATCCCCTATTGCCCGGGGGCCCCATGATCCCCTATTGTCCAGGGGCCTCATGAGTTGTCACTCCGCCCCTAGCTTTGCCTAAGCATATTTGGGTGCTATGAAAAATGAAAAACACTGCAACATGTCAATGCTTAGACATAAATCCAAAAGTGATTTGCGTGAAGGAATGAAAAAAACACGTTAAGTCGCCACAATTGTCCAAATAGTCTGAACGGGCCCCAAACATTGATCTGAGCAGGGGCCCTTTCCAATTTCTCATCTTTATAAGTGGTGGGACGTTTATCATTGTCACTCCTTTGTTATTCCAAGTACAGGGCCATGTAATATATCAAGTCTTTACAAACAAACCACATTCATTAAAACTAATAAAACCTAGCAAACTATCATTGGCAGCAATCGAGCGCGGAGAGGTCACCATAAACTCGATCAAACCGCCGTTATTAGCACACGTTGACATATTTGTGATTAGAAGACATTCTCAAGCCGTTTCCATTCATGGCTAATGTAATGAGCCGGATAGTGTGACTGCAACCGGTTATCAAGAGCACAACTATTTCGCTGTAAACAGTCTGGGTCAAATATATCTCTGACTCTCTGGCTTTATGCAACCTCCTCCTTACTCATCCCGTACAATATGTGGATCACACTGCTCCTGACCGGCAGGCTGGGCCACATATGGAGCTCGATCTGGGAGATGTATTAGAATGGGATGAGCTGGGTCCCGAAGTCTTGGATATTTCCAGGAATCGAGATACGCAATTAATTAGCCGCAACATTTCAGGATTAACCAGATTCGTGACAAATGAACATGTCCTGTCGGAAAAGCCCAGAGTAATCCTGACTCACTGAAAGAAGCAGGAACAATAATAAATTTTACCAGTACTCGGATAATAATCACACGACTAGAACCTTGCTTCCGCTCATCAGTCTTTTTTAATATACACCAATTATTCATAACTTTATGACCACTGACAGGTAAAGTGAATAACATTTATTATCTTATTACAATGGTATCTGAAAGTGGGTGGGATATAATAGGCAGCAAGTGAACATGTTGTCCCTGAAGCTGATGTGTTGAAAGCAGAAAAAAAAATGGGCATCGTAGTTTGTTGTGTATGGCTACGTAGCCTCAGACCTGTCAAGGTGCTCATGCTGACCCTTGTCCACAGCTAAAAGAATCTACAATGGCCTCATGAGTATCATAACTGGCCCACAGAGCAATGGAAGAAGGTGGCCTGCTCTAATAATTCATGTTTTCTTTCACATCATGTGGATGGCCGAGTGTGTGTGTCACTTACCTAGGGAAGAGATGGCACCAGGATGCAGTAAGGGAAGAAGACAAACCGATGGAGGCAGTGTGGTGCTTTGGACAATGTCTTGCTGGCAAACCTTGGGTCCTGCCTCATGTGGATGTTACTTTGGCACGCACCTTGTTGATGACCAAGTTCACCCCTTCATGGAAATGGTATTCACTCATGGCAGTAGTCTCTTCCACCAGGATAATGCGGCCTGCCACACTGCAAAAATGGTTCAAGAATGTTTTGAGGAACACAACAAAGACTTTGAGATGTTGACTGCCAAATTATCCAGATCTCAATCCAATCAAACATCTGTGGGATGTGCTGGAAAAACAAGTCCAATCCATGGCGACCCCCTCAACCTACAGGACGTAAAGGATCTACTACTGATGGCTTGGTGCCAGATACCACACCATACTGCAGAGGTCTAGTAGAGTCCATGCCTTGATGAGTCTGGCTACTTTGGTGGCAAAAGGGGGACCTACTCAAAATTAGGTGGGTGGTCAGAAAGTTATGGCTGATTGGTGTATATATTACGTAGCCTTTGGGCTGAGCACCCCCCAACCACCAATCCTTATGCAGCGGAAACATGCTGCTTTCACAATGCTTTCCTTCGCGCCCATGGCAAAAACTATCACGGGCAGTACTGCTGCAGACTGTAACCTATTGAAGCAAATGGGGATGAGCCACAATTGCCCAATAGCCAAGTGCAATGCATGCAGTTACGCTGTCTTGATGCACCATTTACGGGGTTAAAACCAATGGTGAGGAGGTTCAGCAATCTTTTCAGAGGGGCATCAATCTTGCCACACATCTAAACTTGCCTTTAAAACCCAACTCCGGAAGATTTGAAAATTCCTCCTAGCAATGGGGTTGCAGCCACACTGCAAAGGTTGCCAGCTCTATTCAATTTAGAGAAAAGGGGAAGCATTTTTACTTACCTAAAGAGAAGCATTTTTACTTACCTGATTTTCCACTCTCCTGGCAGACGGTGCTCCTCCAGGCAAAGAACTGTCCCTCTGCGTCATCATGGCTATGGACCCTTCATCAGTCCTGTTGGCATCAGGACCTTAGACCACTGAAGCATGGGGAGAAGACATTGTGGGAACCAATCTAGCAGCACAGAGGAGTGAAAGGTCGAGTAAGCAGATCTTTTTCTTTTCTTTGTCCCCTAGACCGAAGCAAGCAGTCATCCCTTGCAGTGCAAGTGCAACCCCACTGCAAGGAGTTATCCTCAAGTTTCCCAGAGTTGGGCTGTAACCACTTGTCTACCAAGTTACGTTTATATACGTCCAGCATTGTAATGGCATCTTTGGGAATTCCGGGAAAACTCCGGACACGAACTTGAGGAGAAGCTTATTCTTTACCAACTGCTTGACCTAGCCAGACTCGTGTCTGCAAGCTAAGTGCCTTGAAAAGCATCTTACATGGTGTATATATCAACAATTATGTCAAAATGCATATATTTCCTCTTTACTTTTTGTACCTTTAAAATACATTCTGAGCAGTTCAGGATATAGCCTTTGCGGTTTCACATTTAGATAAAATATCACCAGCTGAAAGTTAGGGTGTCAGTTGCTAGACTGGAACACATTGTTCCACAGGAAATGAGGGGGAGGAAGTGAGCTGATTACCTGGTTCTGCAAACAGATGTTTTTAGAAATGTTAAAGCTTAAAGGAGAACTCTGCAATATTTGGGTGCTGCCACAGCATCAGCTGTGAGCTTGTTACCATTTCGTTAAGCCGTCTTTTGGCTTTTATCTAAATGTGATCTGTACATTGGAAGAGCCACACAGCCACTTCTAATTAAACTGTGAAGGTGTCCCAATCAATGAACCTGGAAGTGCTCAGCTCTGATCACTTCTGGGTTCAGAGCTGTCAGAATCCTGGCTGAATCAGTCTTTTACTTGACCGTCTGGAGCAGAGGGCAATGGAGACATTAGGGGTCTAATAGAAAGCCTGTCACCTGCTAATGCTTTCACATAGGGGGCTTTTTAGCCCGCCAACGATGGCAATGTGGTTAAATGAAAAAAACGTTTTAAAAAATGTAAATGATAATAACATTATTTTGAAATATTCTAAGCAGTCTGTCACCCTGCGCACACACTTGAATGCAAATCTGTGCGTAGGGAGGTCGTGTGCATGTAAACAGCGATTGTGCCACATGTGAAGTATTGCCGCAAACAGCCATCATTCTCAGTTAACTCTGAACAGATGCCGCGTAAAGGCTTTGAAGCGTTGCTTATAGACAATTTTGGATACAGTGTTTACGCACCATTTCATGGGCGCGTGTAATTGTAAGGCTTGACAAGTTTCTCTGTTGACTCAACTCTTGTTATGAGAAAATGTGCTATTGTACTGTATTTGTGTGCACTGAAATTCATTTAGTGTACTTTTTCTGAAACTATTGTCTAAACAATTGTGCAAATATCGCACAACACAAACAATATCAACTAGCATTTTTTTTTATAATTGTTTGGGGGTTTTAAAGCAGTATTAAACCCAAAAGCAAAAAGTAATATATTGCAGCTTACCAAACATTAGATTTTAACATTAGCGACCTATCATTGGTGTCAGTGGGGGGAATAGTGCCCCATCATTGGTGTCAGTGGAAGGTATAGTGCCCCATCATTGGTATCAGTGGGAGGAATAGTTCCCCATCATTGGTATTAGTGGGAGGAATAGTGCCCCATCATTGGTATTAGTGGGAGGAATAGTGCCCCATCATTGGTATTAGTGGGAGGAATAGTGCTCCCTCCTTGGTATTAGTGGAGGGAATAGTGCCCCATCATTGGTGTCAGTGGGAGGAATAGTGCCCCATCATTGGTATTAGTGGGGGGAATAGTGCCCCATCATTGGTATTAGTAGGAGGAATAGTGCCCCATCATTGGCATTAGTGGGGGGAATAGTGCCCCATCATTGGTATTTCTGGGGGGAATAGTGCTCCCTCATTGGTATTAGTGGGGGGAATAGTGCCCCATCATTGGTGTCAGTAGGAGGAATAGTTCCCCATCATTGGTATTAGTGGGGGGAATAGTGTCCCATCCTTGGTGTCAGTGGGATGAATAGTGCTCAATCCTTGGTATTAGTAGGAGGAATAGTGCCCCATTATTGTTGTCAGTGGGAGGAATAGTGCCCCATGATTGGTATTAGTGGGAGGAATAGTGCCCATCATTGGTGTCAGTGGGAGGAATAGTTTCCCCATCATTGGTGTCAGTGGGAGGAATAGTGCCCCATCATTGGTATCAGTGGGAGGAATAGTGCCCCATCATTGGTGTCAGTGGGAGGAATAGTGCCCCATTATTGGTGTCAGTGGGAAGAATAGTGCCCCATTATTGGTGTCATTGGGAGGAAAAGTATAAGCAGGAGGAATAGTGTCCCATCATTGGTATAAGTGAGAGGAAGTGTGCTCCATTGTTTGTGTCATTGGAGGAACTGTGCCCCATCATTGGTATCTTTGGGAGGAATTGTGTCCCTTTGTGTTGGTGAATGAAATAATGCCCCAAGGGCTGGATGAAAGCAAGCAAAGGGATGCAGCTATTGGCTCGTGTCTCCTACATTCCAGCACTGCTGTCTCCACTTTTGAAAGTGTTGGATGCCTGCGCCCCCTGCCGTGCACTGCAGTTCCATCCATTGACCCCCTCATTTTTACAGCAGTGACACAGGAGTCAAATGATGGAATTATAGCATATAGTGGGGGACACAGGCAACCAACGCACCTGTAATTGGCAAATGCTAAAGAGACTAAGGCAGGCCATACATTACTCTTTATTTTGTTAATTCAACCAGCAGGATGAATGAAAAAAAAAATGACCCAATTCCGGCATTCACACCCTGCTGTCAGAATACACTAATCAACGCTGTCTAATACAGTATATCCCACCCATTTTCAGATGCCATTGTAACAGGATAGTCAATGTCATTCAATTAACCTGTCAGTGGTCATAAAGTCATGGTTGATTTTTTTTTCAAATCCACGGAGGTGCGAAAAACAAAAACCCATAAGTGAACAAAAACAGGTGCAAGTGCAAAATACCAACACAAAAAAGTGCACTTAGGGGTGTGCTTTAGTCCACCCCCTGAAGGGGTAAGATCTCTACACGGATCCCCCGGGGCGCAAAGCTCCTGACAGGGACAAAGGTTTCCACATGGTCCACCTAGCCAAAAGGCCTGGCGGACCCCTTTCCTTGTGGCTAGCCGAAGCTGACCACCATGTACTAGGTTAGTTTTCTCTCCCGAAGACAGCGCCCCCCCCCAGGAACAGGGGGAGGAAGGAACTTAATGGCCACACATTCTTCCCCTAGACTTTAGGGTAGGCCCGAGGACCCACACCCTCCATCCTAGTGAGAAAAAAAAATGTGACAAAACGGTGGGAGAAAAATAAACAAACAAATAAGTGGCCAGGCAATTGTGCACTGGTTAGGCCCTGAGGCAAAAAAAATGCCATGGACTTAGCTGAAAGGCCTAGCCCTAAAAGGCGCAGTGCAGAAAAAGTGTTTGGAACAGTGACCATGTGCACTTTTCACACTTGGGATCCCACCCCCATGTGTTACTAAGAGCACCCCTGAGCTAACCACTCTCAGGGGGCACTGCCCGCGGACTCTCTGCCTCCCCGGCCCCCTGGCCAGACAAGGTAGACCCATTCAAATCAGGAGGAACTGGGTTCCCACCCCCATGTGTTACTAAGAGCACCCCTGGGGCGGCCACTCTCAGGGGTCACTGCTCTGCCGACTCTCTGCCTCCCTGGACCCCTGGCTAGACAAGGTAGACCCATTCAAATCAGGAGGAACTGGGTTCCCACCCCCATGTGCTACTAAGAGCACCTCTGAGGCAGCCACTCTCAGGGGGCACTGCTTTGTGGACTCTCTGCCTGCCTAGCCCCCTGGCCAGACAAGGTAGACCCATTCAAATCAGGAGCAACTGGGTTCCCACCTCCATGTGTTACTAAGAGCACCCCTGAGGCGGTCACTCTCAGGGGGCACTGCTCTGCCGACTCTCTGCCTCCTAGGCCCCCTGGCCAGACAAGGTAGACCCATTCAAATCAGGAGGAACTGGGTTCCCACATCCATGTGTTACTAAGAGCACCCCTGAGGCGGCCACTCTCAGGGGGCACTGCTCTGCCGACTCTCTGCCTCCTAGGCCCCCTGGCCAGACAAGGTAGACCCATTCAAATCAGGAGGAACTGGGCCCCTCCAGTTTTCCCGGGGGAATTACTCCTGGGCCCCAACAACTTGTGGGCACCTCGGTTTCTCTTCCAGCCGGTACTAACCTTCAGAGCCCCCATCTTACCAGCAGGAGTACTATATAGACAGCCATCCTCGCCTAAAAACAAGAATGACGGCGGAGCGCCCCTACTGGACACTGTTAAGAACAGGTACTACACTTGATTTTAGCCAAGTCATGGTTGATGATTGCATCGCCGAGCTCTTACAAGTCAACTATGGATACGTCCATCTATGGCCTACCAAACACCGTTGGCCCACTTCTAACACTACAGAAATGTGAACGGAATGTTTTCAGTTGAACCTGGAATGTTGGTATGCACCATGTTATGTGTGACACGAACAAAACGTTTCATAACACACAGAATGAATGAAATGTGCTCCCAGCCTAAACAATGCCAACAAGATGTGCAAAGTATGAAGTCACTGCATTGCTTCTGGGGGAAAAAAAATGCGTCCAACCCCCCCCCATAGTGTAAATTCCCATTCCATTGTTAACAAGGCGTTTAACAATTACAACCATTTAGGTCTGGGACAGGAGTATTAATTCCCGCTAATGCTGCGGATAATTCTGGGACCTATTGGGAGAATTTCTTAACCGCGAATACCTTCTCCGTCTTTTGTGTCAGGCTTTGTTCCTGCCTGCATGTCTGCTATGTGCAGAGGACAGCTGTGGGCCGCACAGATAAAAGGTGAGTCAGGGAGAGGCTGAGAGAGGTGCCTATTGAGTCACACAGCTGGGTGCTAAACGCTGTCTGTAGCCCCGGGGCTTTACATGGAATTCCAAATCCCTTTCTCACCATAGAAGAAAGTGCCCATTGTGGCCACAGAGGACAGCTGTTCCTGGATCAAGCTTCCAGAGTCCGCAAACCCATCCTCCGCCGTCTCAGAGTTTTAGGAAAATGTAAACCCAATCACTAAAATCTTCATAAAGCCTTAGAGAAAGTTTGCATCGTGTGTGCGCATGCGCATGTCACAGGTACATGGGCAGCACAGTGGCTCAATGGTTATCACTTCCGCCTGGCAGTACTAGGGTCGTTGGTTCGATTTCCAACCACAACACTACCTGCCTGGAGGTTGTATGTTCTCCCTGTGCCTGCGTGGGTTTCCTCTGGGTACTCCAGTTTCCTCTCACACTCCAAAGACATGCTGGTAGGTTAATTGGCTTTTGTCTAAATTGGCCTTAATATGTGTGTGTATGAATGTGCATTGGGGACCTTAGATTGTACGCCCCTTGAGGGTTAGGGACCTTAGATTGTACGCCCCTTGAGGGTTAGGGACCTTAGATTGTACGCCCCTTGAGGGTTAGGGACCTTAGATTGTACGCCCCTTGAGGGTTAGGGACCTTAGATTGTACGCCCCTTGAGGGTTAGGGACCTTAGATTGTACGCCCCTTGAGGGTTAGGGACCTTAGATTTTACGCCCCTTGAGGGTTAGGGACCTTAGATTGTACGCCCCTTGAGGGTTAGGGACCTTAGATTGTACCCCCCTTGAGGGTTAGGGACCTTAGATTGTACGCCCCTTGAGGGTTAGGGACCTTAGATTTTACGCCCCTTGAGGGTTAGGGACCTTAGATTGTACGCCCCTTGAGGGTTAGGGACCTTAGATTGTACGCACCTTGAGGGTTTGGGACTGATGTGAATGTACAATATACAGTTGCAAGAAAAAGTATGTGAACCCCTTGGGATTACGTGGAGTTTTGCATGAATTGGGCATAAAATGTGCTCTGAACGTCATCTAAGTCACAACAATAGAAGAACACAGTCTGCTGAACATAATACTACACAAACATTAGATGTTGCCATGGTTTAATTGCACATAACATGTAAACATTCACAGTGCAGGGAGGAAAAAGTATGTGAAGCCCTAGCTTAATGACTTCTCCCAGAGCTAATTGGAGCCAGGAGTGAGCCAACCTTGACTCCAATCAGTGTGATGATATTGGATGTGTTGCTGACAGCTGTCCTGCCCTTAAAAAACACACACCTGTTTTGGGTTTACTGGTTTGAAGAAGCACTGTCTGATGTGAACCGTGCCTCGCAGAAAAGAGCTCTCAGAAGACCTACAATCAAGAATTGTTGACTTGCATGAAGCTGGAAAGGGTTACAAAAGTATCTCCAAAAGCCTTGATGTTCATGTGTCCACGGTAAGACAGACTGTCTACAAATGGAGAAAGTTTAGCACTGTCGCTACTCTCCCTAGGCGTGGTCGTCCTGTAAAAATGACTGCAAGAGCACAGCGCAGAATGCTGCATGAGGTAAAGAAGAATCCCAGAGTGTCAGCTAAAGACCTACAGAAATCTCTGGCACATACTAACATTTTTGTTGACACATCTACAATAAGGAAAACATTAAACAAGAATGGAGTACATGGGAGGACACCACAGAGGAAGCCATTGCTGTCCAAAAAGAATATTGCAGTACGTTTGAAGTATGCAAAAGAGCACCTGGATGTTCCACAGCACTACTGGCAAAATATACTGTGGACAGATGAAACCAAGATTGAGTTGTTTGGGAAGAACACACAACACTATGTGTGGAGAAAAAAAGGCCCAGCACACCAACATCAAAACCTCATCCCCACTGTAAAACATGGCGGAGGGAGCATCATGGTTTGGGGCTGCTTTGCTGCCTCAGGGCCTGGATGGATTGTTGTCATTGATGGGAAAATGAATTCCAGAGTTTATCAAGACATTTTGCAGGAAAACGTACGACCATCTGTCCGCCAACTGAAGCTCTGCAGAGGATGGGTGATGCAACAGGACAATGACCCAAAGCATACAAGTAATTCAACAAACCAATGGCTGCAACAGCACAGAATACGCCTTCTGGAGTGGCCCAGTCAGAGTCCTGACCTCAACCCGATTGAAATGCTGTGGCATGACCTTAAGAGAGCGATTCACACCAGACATTGAAGAATATTGCTACACTGAAACAGTTTTGTGAAGAGGAGTGGTCCAAAATGACTCCAGATCGTTGTGCAGGTCTGATCTGCAACTACAGGAAATGTTTGGTTGAGGTTATTGCTGCCAAAGGAGGGTCAACCAGTTATTAAGTCCAAAGGTTCACATACTTTTTCCTCCCTGGACTGTGAATGTTTACATGTTATGTGCAATTAAACCATGGCAACATCTAATGTTTGTGTAGTATTATGTTCAGCAGACTGTGTTCTTCTATTGTTGTGACTTAGATGACGTTCAGAGCACATTTTATGCCCAATTCATGCAAAACTCCATGTAATCCCAAGGGGTTCACATACTTTTTCTTGCAACTGTATATGTAAAGCGCTGCGTAAATTGACGGCGCTCTATAAGTACCTGAAAAAAATACATCAACCCATTCATCTGAATGCGCTGCTCTACCAATGAGAAAGGCAGGAAAGGATATCCTTGACCCTATTTAACCCCTCACCCTCCTGAGGATTTACCCCCCTTCCTGACCGGGCCATTTTTTTAACTGACAATTGCGCGGTCATGCAACGCTGCACCCAAATTAAATTTACGACCCTTTTTTGAGCTTTCTTTTGGCGGTATTTGATCGCCTGTGCGTTTTTAATTTCTTGCACTATAAAAAAAAGACCGACAATTTTGAGAAAAAACAATTAATATTGCTATTAAACACGTCCAGTAAAAAAATGGTAAAAATCAAATTTCGTCATAAATTTAGGCTAAAATGTATTCTGTTCCATGTCTTTGCTAAAAAAAAATCCCAAGACGTTGTAAATTAATTGGTTTACATGAAAGTTATAGCGTCTACAAATGGTGGTATAGATACAGGATTATTTTTTTCAGGGGGGGAACTGACTTGGTGTCACTGACATCCCCAGTGATACCAATACAGTGAACAGTGCTAATAAAAAGCACTGACTCTGTACTACTGGAACTGGGCAGGAAGGGGTTAATATGAGGGGCGATCAAAGGGTTAACTGTGTGCTGGGTGTGGTTTACTAGGGGGCGGGGTGTTGGTGCTTCACTGCTCTGGATGGCTGTGTGGTGCACAGAGCAGTGTGCCCGAGCTGACAGGGAGGAGGACTGTTACTAAACAAAACAGTCCTCCTCCCTGCCGGTGATCCCCTCTCCCCGGACCCTGTCAAGAAAGACTCACCCAAGTTCAACTTCTACTTGAAAGGAATGAGAGCGGAAAGCCGGTGCTCAGGCTGGAGTGTTCACTACAAGATATGTGGAAATATAGTGGGGGGGGGGCTTATTTACTAAAGCTAGTTCACTCAGATCTGGTGCAGCTGTGCACGGCAGCCAATCAGCTTCTAACCTCAGCTTGTTCAATTAAGCTTTAGCAATAAAACCTGGAAGCTGATTGGTTTCCATGTAGAAATGCACAAGATCCTGAGTGAACCAGCTTTAGGAAATAAACCTCATAGCCGGCAACTTGGTCACTTCTTCATAAATCATTTTTTATTGGCACATAAAAGGAGATACAAAATCCATAAAAACTAACGCGTTTCGGCCAAGGCCTATTTCTTCATAGGATCGGGCTATGAGGAAGGCATTGGCTGAAACGCATTACCGTTAATGAATTTTGTATCTCCTATTATGTGCCAATAAAGATTCTTTATGAAGAAGCGACTGAGTTGCCGACTATATTTCTACCTTTTCCTTTGTCACTCCAGGACTCCAGTGGGGAGATTGATAGCCTTAAAGTGATATTAAAGGCTGTTTTTTTTTTTTTAACTAACAAACATGTCATGCTTACCTGCTCTGTGTAATGGTTTTGCACAGAGCAGCCCAGCGCTCCTGGTCCTTCCCCCTTGCTATGTGGCACTTGTGCATGCTCGCTCCTGAGCTGGCTCAGCCCTGCCCACCTCTCCCTCCTCACTAACTGTGATTGACAGCAGTGGAAGCTAATGAGGAGAGAGCTCAAAATCAGGTTCAGGTAAGTATTTTTTAAGTATTCTATGCAAGAACATTTTTCTCCTTCATGCATAGAGTGCATGACGGTAAAAAAAACTTCCGACTTTACAACCACTTTAACCACTTCCCCGCCGCCCTATAGCAGATATACTGCTAGAGGGCGGCAGGGGTGCGCAAAATCACGTATACATATGTGAGTCTGCATTTCTGGGTAGAGGGAGAGCACAAGCCCTACCCACGCCGCTATTCGCGGCCTCAGCTGTCAATCACCGGGTCCCGGCCAGTGATTACTTGCCGGCACCTGGTGATCACCGAGCATTACCAACGGGGGGGAGAGAACTGTATGTAAACTATACAGTTCTCTTCTCTGTCGGCTCCTGCACATTGCTTTGTATAACTCTGCTAGGCAGAGCCATGCAAGCTGCTTTGTATGGCTCTGCATAGCAGAGCCATGCAAAGCAGTGTGATTACAGTTGAAAACACAGGCACAGCACACAGTTAACCCTTTGATTGCCCCACATGTTAACCCCTTCCTGCCCAGTGTTATTAGTACAGTGTCAGTGCATTTTATTAACACTGATCACTGTATTGGTGTCACTGGGGATGTCATTGACACCAAGTCAGTTCCCCCCTTGTCAGAATGCCCAGTTCCCCAGTTGCTGATCGCCACCATTTCTAGTATAAAAAAAATCCTGTTATCTATACCGCCATTTTTAAACGCTATAACTTTCACCTAAATCAATTAATGTACACGTATGGGGATTTTTTTGTAGCAAAGAGCTGGAGCAGAATACATTTTGCCGCATTTTTGATGCGTTTAGCAGGGGGGGGGGGGTGTTTCATTTTGTTTAATTTTTCTTGTTGCTAGGCAGATGTTACTTTTCAATCATTTTTATTGAATAATTTTACAAAGGAAATAAGGCAGAATTAAACAACATCAATAAAGAGCGTGTCATTATATACACGGATAGAAACACCAACACAACAAATTCTGCCATAACACATGGTAGCGAAGTCAAGACACAAATGGCGGCCAATACATAGTCAAGTACAGCCAGCACAATATACATAATATAGAGCAATATAAAAGGAGTAAAAAGAGCAAAGACTAGAATAGAAAGGAAAATCAAGATGAGGGTCATTAAGGTGTGAGATGGGGAAACAGCTCTCATTGTTTGAACACTTTGTGTGGAAGTAAATTAATGTTTTGAGTGACATTCTGCGGTTTAGCCACAAGATGTCACTGTTTTTCTAACACAGCCTCAGACTGCATAGATATTTGTATATTCATGAAGAGGTGGGGTTTTTTGCACACAGAGTTGGAGAGAACAGGGAGGAGAGGGAGAAGCCATGTTTTGGAGCATGGTGAATAAGGGGCCCTGTGAGCTGAGAATCTGATGACATCCAGGTGTGAAAACGTTCCTCCGTAACCAGAGCTGCAGCTAAGTGAAGCTGATGAGATTGCTGCCAGGAAGCTGATGAGATTGCATCCAGGAAGCTGATGAGATTGCATCCAGGAATGCTGATTGTTGCCAGGAATGCTGATTGTTGCCAGGAAGGCTGATGAGAGCAGAGGAACTAAGCAACATATACAGCAAGACCGCATGCTTGTTGGAGAGACATTTGTTCTGTTCAGAGTCACCAGCGGATGCAAAGCAGACCCGGGTTGGTAAGATCGTGCACGCACCTCATTTCAGTGTTGGCGCCTTGAGACCAGGACTATAGTTAGTTAGTTAGGGTCTCTGTTTGTGTCAGGCCGCAAGTGTTGTTACTGATCATTGGAAGGACTCCACAACTTAAAGTGACATTTCACATTGGAGAGCTGATAAAATCCTACAAACTCAAGCCAGACTGGCGTTTTGCTCAGAAGGAATACTCAGGCACGTGTTACACGACCAGTTATGGGAGGGGGAATACTGTAGATTTGTGTAAGATTGTAAGCTGTTGTGCTGCACCGCAGGCTAGCCCATACCATACACCCATACACTGATTCCTGCTCTGTAGGGTAATAACAGGTAAGGTGTGGCAGCTGAGTTGTGCCCGCCAGTAGGTAAATTACTTCACTTTCTACCTTCATCCATCGGAGGGCGCTGTGCTGTGCAGCACCAGGGTCTCAGCCTTTGGGCTGGGTGGATGTAAATTTATTATATGTTCCCAGCATTTGTGGTTGTGTTTATTTGCCACATCTAAGTAAAATTCTGTTGTGGCAAAAGCTGGTGTTGAGGTTTCTTTCCTCGTTCGTGACTTCACTGTATCCTGGGGAGCCCACCCCGATACATGGCTTACAAAGGTACAGAGAGGTAGTGAATCCACGGTCCCCATGTGGTATCGAATGTGTAAGATACAGGTGAGTTTGTCGTTAACCATGATCCAGTTGAGTTTCTTTTTAACATAATCAAGGAGAATGACCGATTGTCTGTCTATAGCAATTCTCGCAGCTAGAAACATATAGGAAGCTAGGCAGATTTTAAATGCAAAACGAATCAAAAACACATCAATAACGCACTACATGCTTTTCTGCAGTGTTCCCATTAAAGTCTATAGAACCAAAAACGCAATGTTTTGCGTAAAAAAAAGTCAGTGACCCATTCCAAAAAAATGCACCGGATGAAACTATCCCTATGTGAACCTGTCCCATAGAAAATCATGTTAAATGGACTGTATTGCATTTTTGCAAAACGCTGCAGAAAACTCTTAGGTGTGAACCTATTTTGGCTAAGATCAAGTGTAGAATCTGTTCTTATCAGTGTCCAGTAGGGGGCTCCACCATCATTCCTGCTTGCGGGGATGATTGGTTGTATAGTACCCTTGCTGGTAGGATGGGGATCCTGATGGTTAGTACAGGCTGGAAGAGAAAACGAGGTGCCCACAGGCTGCTGGGGCCCGGGAGTAATTCCCCCTGGAAAACCGGAGGGGCCCAGTTCCTCCTGGTTTGAATGGATCTGCCTTGTCTGGCCAGGGGCCGGGGAGGCAGAAAGTCCGCAAACCAGTGCCCCCTGAGAGTGGTCGCCTCAGGGGTGCTCTTAGTAACACTTGGATGTGGGACCCCAACGTGTGAAACGGCACATGGTCACTGATTCCAACACTTTTCCTGCACTGCGCCTTTTAGGGCTCGGCCTTTTGGCTACGTTCGGGGCAATTTTTGCTACGGGCCTCAGGGCCTGGTCAGTGCACAATTGCACAGCCACTTATTTATTTAATTTATTTTCTCCTCACATTTGTCACTTTTCACTTTTGTGTGTGTTTTCTTTCTCACAGGATGGAGGGTGTGGGTCCTCGGGCCTACCCTAAAGTCTAGGGGGAGGATGTGTGGCCTTTTGGTTCCTTCCTCCCCTGTCCCTAGGGGGTTTTCTCTTCAGGAGAGCCCCCTTACCAAGTACTTGGTGGCTGGCTTCGGCTGGCCACAAGGAACGGGGTCCGCCAGGCCTTTTGGCTATGTGGACCAAATGGGAACCTTGTCCCTGTCAGGAGCTTCATGCCCCGGGGGATCAGGGTAGGGATTCAACTCCTTCGAGGGATGGACAAAGCACACCCCTAAGTGCACTTTTTTGTGTTTTTGCACTTGCACGTTTTTTTGTACACTTACGGGTTTTCGTACGTTCGCGGACTAAAAAAAAAAAAGTGGTCTCCAAAGTACGGCCCGGGGGCCGGATGCGGCCCTTTACTTGCTTTTATCTGGCTCTTGGGGCACTATTTAATCCACTGACATCAACAAATTCCCCCCAGTGATACCAGCGATGGGGCACATTTGCAACCAACAACACCAATGATGGGGCACAGTTCATCCCAGTGATACCAAGAATGGAGCCCAATGACACCATTGATGGGGCACAATTCCTCTCACTAACACCAAAGATGGGGCTTTGTTTATTTCCACTGATGCCGGGACATTTTTCGGTCTGGCCCTCCTAAAGTCTGAAGGACAGTAAACTGGCCCTTTGCTTAGAACGTTTGGAGACCCCTGACCTAGGGTAATAGTGGAATTTCCCTCACTTTGGGAGATTCCCTTCAACTTCCTGTTGTGTCTCTGGAATAGGAAGTGAAGCGAAATTTTCATTATCATGGAACAGAGACAGCAAAAATGAACCCTTCCCTACTTCTTCCGAAACAAAAAATGCTTTGAAAAAAAATAAGAATAATAAAAAAAAAAATAAGAATAATGTATAAAAAAAATAAAATAAAAAATAAATAAATAAATACATACATATATATATATATATATATATATATATATATATATATATATATATATATATATATATATATATAATTTAGATTTAGATTTTTGTTGACTGGCTGTGATTTTCTATAAAAGATCTTTACTGCAGAATTTATTCCGTGTATTATTACTATTGCTGTGTGGTTGGTGCAGATGTGAGCAGAGGAATTTGTAGCCAGGGAGAGTTATCTCCTACCGCGGGATGTCTGAGCGCTCAGCGCTCTTAGTAATGTATAAGTAACTTATTTCCTTCTGAAGATATTCCGCGATTTCAAAATTCCAGTAAAAAAAAGATTTAGTCATTACTTTTGACTTTGATCCTCTAAATTTACGGGGCGATGACGGCAAGGTGAAATCAGGACATGAATACAAATTATGGGATGGAGATCATTGAAGAAATGATAGCTGTAGCTATAAATAGCATGTACTTGTAGCACTACTGCCTTAGGAGTTGCTAAAGATTTGGGTCCCCCTATAGTCCTGCACAGCCAGGCAACACGCATTTTCTCAGGCTTGCATTCCAGAGACAGTAAATAGTTCTTGAGCTTTTTTTTTTTTTTTCGTTTTATTTGGGGTATTGAACTTGGATGGGGTGGCGGTGTATGGGATGCCCGAGGAATAGTAAACTGAGGACAAAGTCCTTAGCAACTCTGTACATGTCCATAGAAGGGTTTCTCTTCTTGGAGAGCTCTCCATCCTCTCCTGGTGTACCAACCCAAACCCCAGATAGTCTTCTTCTATCCAGCTGTCTGGAGGAATCCCTAAATTGTAAGCTCTGATGATCAAGATACTCTGTTTCCTCTTGTACCAAACAGTAGTGTAACTGTAATGTCTACCTTCATTTTGTAAAGCGCTGAGCAAACTGTTGGCGCTATATAAATCCTGTATAATAATAAGAATATAATAATCCCTGGGCAAAGGGATCCAGTACCTGCCACTTTAACATGAAACAGTCCCTGGTAAGGAGCTAATCAGGCTTCCCACCAGAGTGCTCTTTTTCCTTTAACGGGCCCAGGGGGTATAGGATTGCTCACTCAGTCTCTTTCCTGTGAACTGGTGTGGGTAGGTGGCTGCCTTCAGGCCTTCTGCTGGGCTGGCTCCTTTCCAGACTCCACAGGTGGTCCTCGCTCTGAGGGCCAGTGAGGCTAAGCGATCCTCATGTCCAAGTCCCAGCCTGTAGGTAGGCCCTTTCTCACTGGGCCCCTCCTCCCAGGCTCCTGCATCTCAGCTTCCTCACATCTTCCACCCGAACTCTCCTTGACTCTGAGCACTCAGTCACTTTTAAGGGCTGTCCTGACCCCATGCCAAGCCTCCTGCTTGGGGATTGGTCAGGATCCCTTAAGAGTGGAGAACAGCTCCTCCTCACCCCTGCCCACTGACTTCTAGAGACTTCTCCAAGTCTCTAGATCAGGGGGAGGTATCAAGAGAGCTGATCTGCAGAGCCTCTGAGCTCTGACCCAAATTTGACCTGCTGACTTCTCCCTAGGCTGCTGCTCAGCCTATCTATAAAAATAATCAGTTAACTCCCCCTAGCTAACTAAGAGGGTGCTACAGACATTATCGGTGGGTCTTATTGGCATTAAGGAGCATCCCTACTTGATTCTTGATTTCATCTAGAACTTTCCTGCTGCTCAGGAGCCCAGTAGGTAGATCTCTGCCCACCATGACAAGTGCCCTCTATTTTGGTGGTTCAGTCTGAATCCGGTGGGATTTAAACTGATGACCCTAGTGCTTCTAGGCAACATTGCTATCCACCAAGCCGTTGTGCTGCTCATCTGAACTGGACTTGTTCTAATCCAAAAACAGCCCCTCACTAGCCTTTTTTTTTTTTTTTACTGGATTTATTGAATGGTCTGCTCAGGGCTAAATGATAGCCCTCAGGCTTTGGTGAAATACTAAGGGCCTAAACAGACCCCTGATGTCTCACTTTCTAGACAGAGAAAGAGATTGAGGACACAGATTCCTCAATCCTTTTTCTGCAGTCTCAGCTGCACTGAAGAATGGATGAAAAGGAAGTGCTCTGTACAGAGGCTCCCTGATCATTCACAAACTGTAGTTTACTACAGAGTTTACTATGCTTAAATTATGAACGAACACAGGAGCCATCGGTACTGATTGCTCACTGTGTTCCTTCAAGAATTGAAGAGGCCAAAAAACATGACATGTTTACTGCCAACCCCTTCGCCCAACACCGATTCCCGCAGCTGGCAGCCTGTGGGAGGGGAAGGAGGTGAAGCCGTCCATGCACACAGGGGGATCAGAGCTGCGGGACAGGAAGGGGTTTGGATCATGGAGGAGGCCTAGAGAAATGTGTGTGGGGGGAGGGGGTGCAATTACTCTAACCAATCTCCATGCAGGTGAAGGAGCTGGAGGGAAGGGCGGGGAACCACTGAGGGATCAGTTCTAGCAAATGTGCCCCCCCCCGCTGTACTGGGTCCCCCTGTTGATCTTGAGTAGCCCAAGCCCTGTAAAGTAGGGCCAGTGCTAAGCCCTTACTGGTGACCCTGGGTCCTAACACACCAAAACCCAACAAAAAAGGTGCATGTGCTATTTTTAGCAAGGCAGCCCACCACAATCTCCCCCCCCCCCCCCCCACACAAAAAAAAAAATACACACCTTCGAAGTAAAGAGAGACTTTTTTAAAAGCAGATTTTGCCTCTTCAGCTGAACTGAAATTCCCTAAAATTGCTTCACCAACATTTTACCATCTGTGACATTAGTAATTTCATGGCCATTTTCACGGTCGATTTTTCTGAAATCACTTTGCTCGTCGCTACTTACCAGATGTGCAGCTCTACCAGAGGAGCCATGTTACTGCGGGAGCCGTGATTGTTATCAGGTATTCTACATTTATAAAACTAGAAGTACAATAAATAAAAAACGAGCACAACGAGTAAAAATCATAAAATGAGAAAAATCATACATGGTGCCAAGCAATTCCTCTTCCCAGCTTCTGTTGTTGCTTGAGTGATTACTACCACAGGCATCATCATTATTTTTATGTGGGAGCGGATGGCGAGTACAGAGGTGGGGAGGTTCTGTGGGAGCGGGTGGCGAGTACAGAAGTAGGGGGTTCTGTGGGAGCGGATGGTGAGTACAGAGGTAGGGAGTTCTGTGGGAGCGGATGGCGAGTACAGAGGTAGGGGGGTTCTGTGGGAGCGGATGGTGAGTACAGAGGTAGGGGGGTTCTGTGGGAGGGGATGGTGAGTACAGAGGTAGGGGGGTTCTGTGGGAGCGGATGGTGAGTACAGAGGTAGGGAGGTTCTGTGGGAGCGGACGGTGAGTACAGAGGTAGGGGGGCTCTGTGGGAGCGGATGGTGAGTACAGAGGTAGGGAGGTTCTGTGGGAGCGGATGGTGAGTACAGAGGTAGGGAGGTTCTGTGGGAGCGGATGGTGAGTACAGAGGTAGGGAGGTTCTGTGGGAGCGGATGGTGAGTACAGAGGTAGGGAGGTTCTGTGGGAGCGGATGGTGAGTACAGAGGTAGGGGGGCTCTGTGGGAGCGGATGGTGAGTACAGAGGTAGGGAGGTTCTGTGGGAGCGGATGGTGAGTACAGAGGTAGGGGGGTTCTGTGGGAGCGGATGGTGAGTACAGAGGTAGGGGGGTTCTGTGGGAGCGGATGGTGAGTACAGAGGTAGGGGGGCTCTGTGGGAGCGGATGGTGAGTACAGAGGTAGAGGGGTTCTGTGGGAGCGGATGGTGAGTACAGAGGTAGCGAGGTTCTGTGGGAGCGGATGGTGAGTACAGAGGTAGGGAGGTTCTGTGGGAGCGGATGGTGAGTACAGAGGTAGGGAGGTTCTGTGGGAGCGGATGGTGAGTACAGAAGTAGGGGGGCTCTGTGGGAGCGGATGGTGAGTACAGAGGTAGGGGGGTTCTGTGGGAGCGGATGGTGAGTACAGAGGTAGGGGGGCTCTGTGGGAGCGGATGGTGAGTACAGAGGTAGGGGGGTTCTGTGGGAGCGGATGGTGAGTACAGAGGTAGGGAGGTTCTGTGGGAGCGGATGGCGAGTACAGAGGTAGGGGGGTTCTGTGGGAGCGGATGGTGAGTACAGAGGTAGGGGGGTTCTGTGGGAGGGGATGGTGAGTACAGAGGTAGGGGGGTTCTGTGGGAGCGGATGGTGAGTACAGAGGTAGAGGGGTTCTGTGGGAGCGGATGGTGAGTACAGAGGTAGGGAGGTTCTGTGGGAGCGGATGGTGAGTACAGAGGTAGGGAGGTTCTGTGGGAGCGGATGGTGAGTACAGAGGTAGGGAGGTTCTGTGGGAGCGGATGGTGAGTACAGAGGTAGGGAGGTTCTGTGGGAGCGGATGGTGAGTACAGAGGTAGGGGGGCTCTGTGGGAGCGGATGGTGAGTACAGAGGTAGGGGGGTTCTGTGGGAGCGGATGGTGAGTACAGAGGTAGGGGGGTTCTGTGGGAGCGGATGGTGAGTACAGAGGTAGGGGGGTTCTGTGGGAGCGGATGGTGAGTACAGAGGTAGGGGGGCTCTATGGGAGCGGATGGTGAGTACAGAGGTAGAGGGGTTCTGTGGGAGCGGATGGTGAGTACAGAGGTAGGGAGGTTCTGTGGGAGCGGATGGTGAGTACAGAGGTAGGGGGGCTCTGTGGGAGCGGATGGTGAGTACAGAGGTAGGGGGGTTCTGTGGGAGCGGATGGTGAGTACAGAGGTAGGGAGGTTCTGTGGGAGCGGATGGCGAGTACAGAGGTAGGGAGGTTCTGTGGGAGCGAATGGCGAGTACAGAGGTAGGGGGGCTCTGTGGGAGCGGATGGTGAGTACAGAGGTAGGGAGGTTCTGTGGGAGCGGATGGCGAGTACAGAGGTAGGGAGGTTCTGTGGGAGCAGATGGCGAGTACAGAGGTAGGGGGGCTCTGTGGGAGCGGATGGTGAGTACAGAGGTAGGGAGGTTCTGTGGGAGCGGATGGTGAGTACAGAGGTGGGGGGGTTCTGTGGGAGCGGATGGTGAGTACAGAGGTAGGGAGGTTCTGTGGGAGCGGATGGTGAGTACAGAGGTAGGGAGGTTCTGTGGGAGCGGATGGTGAGTACAGAGGTAGGGGGGTTCTGTGGGAGGGGATGGTGAGTACAGAGGTAGGGGGGTTCTGTGGGAGCGGATGGTGAGTACAGAGGTAGAGGGGTTCTGTGGGAGCGGATGGTGAGTACAGAGGTAGGGAGGTTCTGTGGGAGCGGATGGTGAGTACAGAGGTAGGGAGGTTCTGTGGGAGCGGATGGTGAGTACAGAGGTAGGGGGGTTCTGTGGGAGGGGATGGTGAGTACAGAGGTAGGGGGGTTCTGTGGGAGCGGATGGTGAGTACAGAGGTAGAAGGGTTCTGTGGGAGCGGATGGTGAGTACAGAGGTAGGGAGGTTCTGTGGGAGCGGATGGTGAGTACAGAGGTAGGGAGGTTCTGTGGGAGCGGACGGTGAGTACAGAGGTAGGGAGGTTCTGTGGGAGCGGATGGTGAGTACAGAGGTAGGGAGGTTCTGTGGGAGCGGATGGTGAGTACAGAGGTAGGGAGGTTCTGTGGGAGCGGATGGTGAGTACAGAGGTAGGGGGGTTCTGTGGGAGGGGATGGTGAGTACAGAGGTAGGGGGGTTCTGTGGGAGCGGATGGTGAGTACAGAGGTAGAGGGGTTCTGTGGGAGCGGATGGTGAGTACAGAGGTAGGGAGGTTCTGTGGGAGCGGATGGTGAGTACAGAGGTAGGGAGGTTCTGTGGGAGCGGATGGTGAGTACAGAGGTAGGGAGGTTCTGTGGGAGCGGATGGTGAGTACAGAGGTAGGGAGGTTCTGTGGGAGCGGACGGTGAGTACAGAGGTAGGGGGGTTCTGTGGGAGCGGACGGTGAGTACAGAGGTAGGGGGGTTCTGTGGGAGCGGATGGTGAGTACAGAGGTAGGGGGGTTCTGTGGGAGCGGACGGTGAGTACAGAGGTAGGGAGGTTCTGTGGGAGCGGATGGTGAGTACAGAGGTAGGGGGGTTCTGTGGGAGCGGACGGTGAGTACAGAGGTAGGGAGGTTCTGTGGGAGCGGACGGTGAGTACAGAGGTAGGGGGGTTCTGTGGGAGCGGACGGTGAGTACAGAGGTAGGGGGGTTCTGTGGGAGCGGACGGTGAGTACAGAGGTAGGGAGGTTCTGTGGGAGCGGATGGTGAGTACAGAGGTAGGGGGGTTCTGTGGGAGCGGATGGTGAGTACAGAGGTAGGGAGGTTCTGTGGGAGCGGATGGTGAGTACAGAGGTAGGGAGGTTCTGTGGGAGCGGATGGTGAGTACAGAGGTAGGGGGGTTCTGTGGGAGCGGATGGTGAGTACAGAGGTAGGGAGGTTCTGTGGGAGCGGATGGTGAGTACAGAGGTAGGGAGGTTCTGTGGGAGCGGATGGTGAGTACAGAGGTAGGGGGGTTCTGTGGGAGCGGATGGTGAGTACAGAGGTAGGGAGGTTCTGTGGGAGCGGATGGTGAGTACAGAGGTAGGGGGGTTCTGTGGGAGCGGACGGTGAGTACAGAGGTAGGGAGGTTCTGTGGGAGCGGATGGTGAGTACAGAGGTAGGGAGGTTCTGTGGGAGCGGATGGTGAGTACAGAGGTAGGGGGGTTCTGTGAGACCGGATGGTGCTGTCACTTCAGCCTCGCTTCTGTGTTTATAAGAGACAGTAGATATAGGTGTGCGCAGGGTCAGAGGTGGCGGAATGGCGTTCCACGATGTTCCGGCTGAAAAAAAAGCCCTGATCACAACTAGGTCTTATTTTCGGGGTAGTTCTTATTTTAGGGGAAACAGGGTATATATTTATTGAAATATATTTTAAAATATATTGAATACGGCCAAAATTGTAGCATTTCAAATATATGTCAATATATTTGGGAAGAATATTTTTCAAATATATTTTTCTTCCTTATGGGTACATATGGAACTCCTGGATTTCCAGCTACTTAGATGGAAATCAAAATGAATCACTGTGGAAAATTTAACCCTCTACAAGCCACTATCTGGGGATCCACCCCCATGGATGGGGATCGATACTGGCCCAGCTCCAACCCATTACCCTGCCTCCCTGCTCTCTATTCCCTATTTCCTTGCTTTGACTATTTTTTTTTTTTACTATTCTTATGTTAGAATTCGACTGGAATTACACTTTAAGCTTGCCATGTAAAATAGCGGCCTGTTTTTATTTGACTAAATACTACACCATCTTTAGTTTGACCTGCGCAATAGCTGACTTTTAACCAAAGTTCCACATTTGTAAGTAATTCTAAATCATTATTTGTTTTTCATTATTTCTTTTAATTTAATAATTGTTTTTTAATTATTTCTTTTTAACTTTTAGACTCTCAGTTTTCGAAAGAATCCATTATATGGCCATAACAACAACATTTATTTATTTATTTTTTAAGCGTTGTTCTTGGAAATCCTGCCCTGTTTTGAAGACGAAGGTACAGAACCGTCTGTTCCCTGCAGTTCTGGTGGACGACCTCTAATATTTGTTCGTAATGACCTGCTAATACTGTGAATTGAAGGAGTGTTTGTTGTAAGGCAGTGGAGAGAGCGTGGAGCATCTGCCAAACATTTGCTGGTGTGATGTGTTCTCCTAGGAGGACTGACGAGAAGCTCCGCCAAACTCCCCTCTGCTTTCTTTTCTGGTTACGGATGGAAGTAGCAGATCCTTTAAAAAATTAAAGGCGATGACGGCCGTATCGGGCGCAATTTATGGCTGCGTTCAAGGAAGCGTTCTCTGGTGGCTTGTTTCTAGACATTTCGGAACAGTTAAACCTCCAATGAACTCGGAGGAACACACGATGTCCTGAACGCCTCGGTTTCCCACACACAAGCTGCTCTTCGATTCCGTGAATTTGAGGTCATTTTCTCCCCAATGGCACCTGTAGGAGTTATTGGAATCCCATCCAGAATCCTCGGAATCACTGGACTCATGACCATAGTCTCAGCTTTTCCCATATTGGAAGCTGGCGATCAGGGGCGGACTGACAACTCATGGGGCCCCCCGGGCAATAGGGGATCATGGGGCCCCTGTGTCCTCACCCACACTCAAAACCACACGCAAAAAAGCCTATGAAAGGTACTAGGGGCATCTCATGGGGCCCTCTACTGACCCTGGGCCTTCGGGCACTGCTCTAGTGCCTGAGTGGTCAGTCCGCCCCTGCTGTCAATAATAAAGGGGCTGTTTATAACTAAAGCCAGGAATATACGGTAAGAAAATTGTACAAACAATTTAGTTGATCGAATTTCGTTGATGAGCAGGATGTTATAACTGATAACGATATTGTGAATGAAAAAATCTGGTTGAACAACAGTGAAAAATGTTGTTTCGCATGCAAACGACTGATTTTCTATGCGGTGTTACGACGGTCCTCCAAAAAAAATCTTTCAAGCGCTATCACCCATGATGACCCGGATGTTTATGTCCAGAAATCCAATTTAATCCAATTAATTCCAAGGATTTATGTCCATTTGCTCGTTCTAGGCGGCAGGGCATTGAGCGCTCGTTCTGGCCGGAAGGGCGTGGCTGCAAGGTCACACACACACCGCATCACTTCCACTTGTACGGAAGACGTCAACAGTACATATTGCTCGACGAATGATTTTTTTCAATTGGTTAATGTGGGCCACGATTTCGACCAACGAACGAGCGCCGATCGGTCGTCGGATGACTGATCGGTTGATTTTCTTACCATGTATTCCATTAGGCCTCTTTCACACGGGCGTTCCATATGGCCGTTTTCATTTGTCCGTTTACAGATGAAAAACGGACATTCATGTAGTTCTACATGGATGGTCGATTGGTCGATTTTTTTACCGAGTATTCTTGCCATAAGGAAGTGCTACATTTTTTAATTTTCCGAATACACCAAGCACTAGTTTTCCTTTTTAAAGTGGTCCTAAAGCCTAAACTTTTTTTACCTTAATGCATTCCTTGCAAGACATCAGTAATCCCCTGACTCACCTGAGCCCTCATTTGTTCCAGTGCTGTGCACACCTGCAGCTCCTCTCTCCCTTCACTTCCATCTCTCGTTGGCTTCGCTAGGACACCGGGAGCAGACGGTTCCCAGCGCTGTCAATGAAAGTCAATGGTGAGGGAATGGGGGGGGGGGGGGAGTCCTGCTGTTGATGGACGCAGCAGCAGGACTCAGAAGGGAGCACGACCAAGTGCCCCCACGGGAAGCAGCACATCCAGCACCCAGCTCCTCTCTCCCTTTACTGTTGTCTCTCGCTGGCTTTGCTGGGGCACCGGGAGCCATTGGCTCCCAGCACTGTCAATGAAAGCCAGTGCCGAGAGAGCAGGGGGGCCAAGCTGGGTCCCGCTGTCAATGGACACAGCAGCAGGACTCAGAAGCGAACACGCACGAGTGCCCCCACGGGAGGCGGCTTTCTGTGGGGGGCACTGGATAACGAGGAGGAGCCAGGAGCATTGGCGGGGGACCCGAGAAGAGGAGGTTGGCTGGTGCTCTGTGCAATTGTAAGTATAGAGATGTTTGATGGAAAAAAAATGACCTTTACAATTGCTTTATGACTCGAATTTACAGTAGAGCTACTATAGGAAATGCTTTTAGGTGTGTGCAGTGCGGGACAAGGTCATGCAGTGCCCAGCTCCTCTCTCCCTTCAATTCCATCTCTCGCTGGCTTTGCTGGGGCACCGGGAGCCATTGGCTCCCAGCACTGTCAATGAAAGCTAGTGCCGTGGGAGCAGGGGGGCAGGGCCGAGTCCCGCTGTCAATGGACACAGCAGCAGGACTCGGAAGCTAGCCCGCACAGGTGCCCCCACGGAAAGCGGCTTTTTGTGGGGGGCACTGGACAAAGAGGAGGGGCCAGGAGTGCACATGTGCTACTACTTGTGAAATCTGTGAATGATCACAGAGGTCACATGGTACAGGGCTATTCACAACAGCCTTGTTACCATGTGACAAGCTGTGACCAATCACAGCTCTCACAGTATTTCTCAATGGCTGCAAGAATGCAGTGTCAAGGTCCTACCTTTTCCCAGAGGTTATGTTACTCCATGTGCTAGCATCCATCTTGGATTTCTGCTGAGCATGATGGGAATCTTTTATGCCTTCAGGTCTCTGAGGTCCATCCCCCAGAGGGGTGTGGCTGAGTACATATAAGCCTGGGATCTGCACATGCTCTTTGCACTTGTGTCTTGGTCTTGGTCTTGCTACAGCTCTGTGTATACGCTCGTGACTCTTCTGGTATTTTGACTCGGCTTGTACTAAGACCATTCTCTGTGTTTCTCTTTGATCTGACCTTCCGTTGCTGAACCCGGCCCGTGACCTGTGATTCTCTGTCTACTGTTCTGTAATGTTTTGTCCCGTTGTTATTGACCCGGCTTGTCTGACTACGCTATTGTCATTCTCACCAGCTACACGCCATTGGCGGCGGCATCTGGGGTGTCTCGGGGGCCGCGACCTGGTCCCTGGTTGCGTCAAGTCCATCCCCACCATCAGGGGCCCTGGTGAAGGGCAGCCTGGGACTTAGACTCCGCGCCCTGAGGGACTTCAGTCTGTTGGTGGTGGTTGTCGTCAGCCAGTGCGTTACCCTGCCACTAGGCCTACCTGTCCGTTCCACAGCCCTGCCCTGACATTACACAAGTGCCATGAATCCTGACGGTGCAGGTACGCCTTCACTTCCAATGTTGGTCGCCAGACTGGATCAACAGGATCTCCTGTTGGATCAGTTCGCTCAGGCGTTGCAAACTCTGCTGGCACGCACCGCGCACCTTACTCCTGGTGTTATTAGGCCGGTTGTCACTCCGGTGGTCGCTCCCGCTGCTGTTCCGCTTGCTGTGCCTACCGCCGCGGCTGATGCGGCACCCGCGGTGTCCAGAGGTATGACCGGTTCAGCCCCTCTTCCACAGCGCTTTGGGGGTGAGCCGAGTCAGTGTCGTGGGTTCCTTAACCAGGTGGGGATTTACTTTGAATTAATCCCCTACGCTTTTCCGACTGAGAGGTCAAAGGTGGGTTTCCTCATCTCACTACTCTCAGACAAGGCCTTGGCCTGGGCGAATCCCTTATGGGAGAGGAATGACCCTGTGATTCACGAGTTTTCCGGTTTTGTTGATGCCTTCCGTAGGGTATTCGATGTACCGGCTCGCTCCGCCTCGGCTGCCAAGCTGCTCATGTCTATGCATCAGGGTTCACGGACCGTGGCCGAGTACGCCATAGAGTTTCGTACCCTGGCAGCAGAGGTGGGTTGGAATAATGAGGCTCTGGTGGCTGCGTTTTCTCAGGGTCTTTCTGATGCATTGAAGAACGAGATCGCAGCCAAGGAATTGCCTGTGGAGCTGGAAGCACTAATTTCCTTCCTGATCCTGATTGATACCAGGCTCAGGGAGAGGCCTTCACTCAAGGAACGCCTGCGGAGGCCTTCCAATCGACTGGCACCTGAGTTTTCTATCCCACCCATTCCTCCCTCTCCTCCCACGCCTCCTGGGGATAGATTGTCTGGTGGTGAGCCCATGCAGCTGGGGTTTGCTCGCCTTTCCGAGGGAGAGCGGGCCGCTCGGTGTCGGGAGGGTCGCTGCCTGTACTGTGGTCTTGGTGGGCACTTTCGGCAGTCCTGTCCGGTCCGTCCGGGAAACGCTCGCACCTGAGATCCTGTCGGGGACAGATCTTGGGTGGAGTCTCCTCGTCCCCGGCGTTCCGCAGAGCTAAGCCACTGATCACCGTTGTCCTCTCTTGGGCGGAGGGCTCGGTGACGGCCCAGGCGTTGGTAGATTCTGGGGCCGGCGGGTTGTTTATGGACAGCTCGTTTGCTGCCCAGCACTCCATTCCCCTGCAGGCTCGAGTTACCCCATTGGTTCTCGAGGCGATAGATGGCAGGCCCCTGCAACCACCGCAGGTTACCCACGAGACTATGCCAGTTGAAGTAGCTATTGGGGCTGTTCACAGGGAGTTGGCCTGTTTCCAGGTGATTTCTTCTCCGCACTATTCGGTGGTTTTGGGGTATCCCTGGCTCCAGATGCACAATCCAACCTTCAATTGGCAAACTGCTGAGATTCTCTCGTGGTCTCCACAGTGTGGGGCCGGGTGCATCCGTGGGCCGGTTAAGGTGTTGTGTGCCTCCTCGGACTCTGCGTTGCCCACTGATTATGGGGAGTACCAGGACGTGTTTGATAAGGTACGCGCTGGTGCCTTACCTGCTCATCGTCCTTACGACTGCGCCATATCCTTGCAACCCGGTGCCACTCCTCCGCGTGGCAGGGTGTATCCTCTCTCAGTTGCTGAGAATAAGGCCATGGAGGAGTACGTTGCGGATGCGCTCTCCCGGGGGCACATTCGTAAGTCTACTTCCCCAGCAGGAGCGGGCTTTTTCTTTGTAAAGAAGAAGGGTGGTGAATTGAAGCCTTGCATCGATTATAGGGGTCTCAATCGAATCACCACTAAGAATGCATACCCGATTCCCTTGATTACTGAGTTGTTCGACCGCCTTAAGGGGGCAACAGTCTTTACCAAACTTGACCTTAGGGCGGCGTACAACCTCGTACGGATCAAACAGGGGGATGAGTGGAAGACCGCGTTTAACACCAGAACCGGGCACTACGAATACCTGGTGATGCCCTTCGGGTTGTGTAACGCGCCCGCAGTTTTTCAGGAATTCATAAATGATGTCCTTCGTGACTTGTTGCAGCAGTGCGTGGTAGTTTACTTGGATGACATCCTGGTTTACTCTGCCTCCATGGAGTCCCATATCCAGGATGTCAAGCAGGTGCTGCAACGATTACGTGGGAACGAACTTTTTTGTAAACTTGAGAAGTGCGAATTCCATCGATCCCAAGTTGCCTTTTTAGGCTACATCATTTCTGCGGAGGGATTCTCCATGGACCCTCAGAAGGTTTCGGCAGTTTTGCAGTGGCCTCGTCCCAATGGTCTTTGGCCCATTCAGCGCTTTTTGGGTTTTGCCAACTACTATCGGAAGTTCATCAGGAACTTCTCCACGCTGGCAAAACCTCTCTCAGACCTAACCAAGAAGGGCAGCAATCCTCACGAGTGGCCATCCGAGGCCATCGTAGCTTTTGAGGCTCTGAAATCCGCCTTCGCTTCGGCTCCGATACTGTCTCATCCCAATCCTGGATTGCCCTTCGTCCTTGAGGTTGATGCATCCGAGACGGGAGTAGGCGCTCTCCTGTCTCAACGTCGGTCGCCCGATGGACCCCTACTTCCCTGTGGGTTCTACTCCAGGAAGCTTTCCTCTGCAGAGTGCAACTACCAGATTGGAGATAGGGAGTTGTTGGCAATCATTCTGGCTCTCAAGGAATGGAGGCACCTGCTCGAGGGCTCCGCAGTTCCGGTCCTCATTCTTACCGATCATAAGAACCTGACTTATCTTTCGGAGGCCAAAAGATTGACACCCCGTCAGGCCAGATGGGCCTTGTTCTTGTCGCGGTTCAACTATGTGGTCTCCTATTTGCCTGGTTCCAAGAATGTCAGGGCTGATGCATTATCGCGGCAATACTCTGAGTTGTCCAGATAGGACTCTGAGCCAACCTCGGTCATACCTCCGGATCATATCCTGGCTGCCATTCGTACCAGTCTGACTTCTCCCCTTGGGGAGCAGATTTTGGCGGCTCAAACTGACGCTCCTCCCGAGAGACCGGAGGGTAGATGTTTTGTACCCGAGGGGTTGCGCACCCGTCTGCTGCGTACCTACCATAACTCCAAAACTGCCGGGCATCCGGGGAGGAACCAGTTGTCTTGGGTCGTCTCTCGGTTGTTCTGGTGGCCAACTCTCTGTGCCGACATCGCCTCTTATGTAGCGGCATGTTCGATCTGTGCCCAGAATAAATCTCCACGGCATCTTCCAATGGGTCTTCTGCAACCCATTCCCAATGGGGAGCGTCCTTGGTCACACCTGGGCATGGACTTTATTGTAGACCTCCCTGTGTCTCGGGGCCATACGGTCATCCTCATGGTCGTCGATCGTTTTTCCAAAATGTGCCATTGTATTCCACTCAGGAAATTACCAACAGCGCAAGAACTGGCCACGGTCTTTTCCAGGGAGATTTTTCGCCTGCATGGGTTGCCCAAGGTGATTGTCTCGGACCGCGGGAGTCAGTTCGTGTCCAGATTCTGGCGCGCCTTCTGCTCCCAGTTGGGCATTAGTCTCTCCTTTTCTTCAGCCTATCACCCGCAGTCCAATGGGGCTGCGGAGCGTTCCAATCAGGCCTTAGAACAATTCCTTCGGTGTTATATCTCGGACCATCAGGACGATTGGGCCGATCTCCTGCCTTGGGCAGAGTTTGCCAGGAACTCAGCGGTCAACTCCTCCTCCGGGATGTCCCCCTTCATGGCCAACTATGGGTACCAACCCGCGGTATTACCTGAGAGGTTCTCACCACAGGACATTCCGGCTGTGGAGAACCATCTTGCTGCCCTGCGTTCTTCATGGGGGCAGATCCAGAGGGCTTTGAGGGACTCGGCTCAGCGTCAGAAGTTCCAGGCTGATCGCAGACGGTTGCCCGCTCCTTCATACCAGGTCGGCGATCGGGTGTGGTTGTCTACTCGTAACCTCAATCTTCGGGTGCCCACACCCAAACTAGCTCCCCGTTTTGTCGGTCCTTTTCGCATTCTCCGAAAGGTGAATCCGGTGGCCTATGCCCTTGCCCTTCCACCTGGGATGCGGATCTCCAATATCTTTCATGTATCACTGTTGAAACCTCTGATCTGCAATCGCTTCACTACCTCTCTGCCTCGGCCCCGTCCCATTCGGGTTGACGGTCATGAGGAGTATGAGGTGAGCCGGATCCTGGACTCTCGATTGGTGCGCGGCCGATTACAGTTCCTGGTTCATTGGCGCGGTTATGGTCCCGAGGAGCGTTCCTGGGTTCCTTCCGCGGATGTCCATGCTCCTGCCCTCCTCCGCGCGTTTCATACCCGCTTTCCTCAGAAACCTTTTGTTGAGCCGCGGAGGGGGAGGGGCCCTTGAGGAGGAGGTACTGTCAAGGTCCTACCTTTTCCCAGAGGTTATGTTACTCCATGTGCTAGCATCCATCTTGGATTTCTGCTGAGCATGATGGGAATCTCTTATGCCTTCAGGTCTCTGAGGTCCATCCCCCAGAGGGGTGTGGCTGAGTACATATAAGCCTGGGATCTGCACATGCTCTTTGCACTTGTGTCTTGTGTCTTGGTCTTGCTACAGCTCTGTGTATACGCTCGTGACTCTTCTGGTAGTCTGACTCGGCTTGTGACTAAGACCATTCTCTGTGTTTCCCTTTGATCTGACCTTCCGTTGCTGAACCCGGCCCGTGACCTGTGATTCTCTGTCTACTGTTCTGTACTGTTTTGTCCCGTTGTTATTGACCCGGCTTGTCTGACTACGCTATTGTCATTCTCACCAGCTACATTACCGCAGCTGGGGTGTCTCGGGGGCCGCGACCTGGTCCCTGGTTGCGTCAAGTCCATCCCCACCATCAGGGGCCCTGGTGAAGGGCAGCCTGGGACTTAGACTCCGCGCCCTGAGGGACTTCAGTCTGTTGGTGGTGGTTGTCGTCAGCCAGTGCGTTACCCTGCCACTAGGCCTACCTGTCCGTTCCACAGCCCTGCCCTGACATGCAGACAGAGAGAAGGAGAAATGATTGCTTTTACAGCCTTTATGGGTGTAAAAGCAATCAGTGTAAAAAAGAAAAAAAAAATCTTCATCACCCCCCACAAGTAGTACAGTGTACTGCTAGGCTCACAGTGTGTTAAAAAAAACAAAAACAAACCATAAGTAATAATATAAAAAAAAATGTAAAATGAAATTTAGAAAAATTATAATTTTTGGTTATAAACTAATTTGGGTTATTTTTTTCTACTAAAAAGATAACTGAATACATTTTGGCCAAGATTTATGAAGAAAGATTATTCATTTGCAAAAATTTTTAAGAAAAACACTTTTTTTTCAAACTTTTTGGACTTTTTCATTTATATAGCAAAACAAAATAAAAATCCCAGTGGTGAATAAATACCACCAAAATAAAGTTTTATCTGTCTCAAAAAAATGCTAAAACATTCATATGGGTACAGTACTGTATGACTGCGCAATTGTCATTCAAAGTGTCATAGCACTGAAAGCTGAAAATTGGCCTGAACAGGAAGGGGGTGAAAGTGTCCAGACTGGAAGGGGGTGAAAGTGTCCGGACTGGAAGGGGGTGAAAGTGTCCAGACTGGAAGTGGTCTAATCCTACACCCACAGTTGATCCAGAGGAAGGAAAACCAAGCAAAAGCATGATAAAAGAGATTGTGATCAAAGGTAGTTTTAATTTTTTTTTTGCATATCTATAGCACTGTACATAAGTTAGGTGTGAAGAAATGCTTTCAATTATAATATGGTTTGTGTAGCAATTGTATATGCTATATTATTATTATTTTTTTTAATTTGCCTTTTTTCCATATTGCAATGAATTTTAGAGAATGTGCAGAATAAGTAAAGAAAAGGAAGTAAAGAAAATTAAATGGTATTTTTTTTAATATTCAATTATAATATGGTTTTTGTAGCAGTTGTATATGCTATATTATTTTTTTTTTAATTTGCCTTTTTTCCATATTGCATTGAATTTCAGAAAATGTACAGAATAAGTAAAGAAAATGAAATGGTAAATTTTTAACATTCAATTATAATATGGTTTGTGTAGCAATTGTATATGCTATATTATTATTATTATTATTTTTTTTAATTTGCCTTTTTTCCATATTGCATTGAATTTTAGAGAATGATCAGAATAAGTAAAGAAAAGGAAGTAAAGAAAATTAAATGGTATTTTTTTTAATATTCAATTATAATATGGTTTGTGTAGCAGTTGAATATGCTATATTTTTTTTTTATTTGCCTTGTTTCCATATTGCATTGAATTTCAGAGAATGTGCAGAATAAGTAAAGAAAAGGAAGTAAAGAAAATTAAATGTTTTTTTTTTTAATATTCAATTATAATATGGTTTTTGTAGCAGTTGTATATGCTATATTATTATTTTTTTTTAATTTGCCTTTTTTCCATATTGCATTAAATTTCAGAAAATGTACAGAATAAGTAAAGAAAATGAAATGGTAATTTTTTAACATTCAATTATAATATGGTTTGTGTAGCAATTGTATATGCTATATTATTATTATTACTTTTTTTAATTTGCCTTTTTTCCATATTGCATTGAATTTTAGAGAATCATCAGAATAAGTAAAGAAAAGGAAGTAAAGAAAATTAAATGGTATTTTTTTTAATATTCAATTATAATATGGTTTGTGTAGCAGTTGAATATGCTATATTTTTTTTTTATTTGCCTTTTTTCCATATTGCATTGAATTTCAGAGAATGTGCAGAATAAGTAAAGAAAATGAAATGGTAATTTTTTTAACATTCAATTATAATATGGTTTGTGTAGCAGTTGTATATGCTATATTCATTTTTTTTATTTGCCTTTTTTCCATATTACATTAAATTTTAGAGAATGTGCAGATTAAGTAAAGAAAAAGAAGTAAAGAAAATTAAATGGTATTTTTTTTAATATTCAATTATAATATGGTTTGTGTAGCAGTTGAATATGCTATATTTTTTTTATTTGCCTTTTTTCCTTATTGCATTGAATTTTAGTGAATGTGCAGAATAACTAAAGAAAATGAAATGGTAATTTTTTTAACATTCAATTATAATATGGTTTGTGTAGCAGTTGTATATGCTACATTAATATATATATATTTATATATATATATATATATATATATATATTATTTTTTTGCCTTTTTTCCATATTGCATTGAATTTTAGTGAATGTGCAGAATAAGTAAATAAAATTGAAATGGTAATTTTTTTAACATTCAATTATAATATGGTTTGTGTAGCACAACAATAAAGCAAAAGCAAGCCACCAAAAATGACACGAATTACTGATGTCATTAGCATATCTCCGACTCACTTGTATAAGTGTGGATACATAAACCCAAAGAACAGTATACTAAACAATATGATAGTGTGACAAGGACACACCTATCTGAAAAAGAAGGTTTCTAGATGATCCACGCGGAGTAATATGAATTCAAAGGAATTTTAACAATACTTTATTTGATCACATAGATCATAGGGAGGTTAAACATGAGCACGGTGTACATATGAAAAAAATAAAATCATGTTAAAAAACACTTAGCGTCTTCAATTTAGGGTCATCTTAGCCAACAGAGCACCATATAAGGCAGAGTGGTGTAATGATGAAATAGTTATCCTGGATTTCCGTAGGTTTCCCGCTTTAAATTTGTGTGAACCATGTATTCAGTGGGTGTGTTCCCAGTATATGTCAGGGACCTCCTGGAATGTACAAGCTGGAACACAAAAATACATAGTATGTATATAGAAATATGGAAACCAAATCACATCCAAAATTTACCAGGCCTCCCTCCACAATAGTCAATGGATACTGCTGTTACCTTCTCAATAGTGAGACTATCATACCCGCTTCTCAAGTGTAGGGACTTCCTGGATAGCCACCCCAAATGAAACAAGGTCCACAGTACCAAATGATTCTGAGGATATATATAGAAAAAAATAATAAATGTGTAGATCATGGGCATCAGGTGACCCCGAAAACAAAACACACATAAAATGTGGATATATTACCATCAATGAGGATCAAGAAGACTCCTGTCGACTTGAAATAAGATCAGGTCCTTGATGCTTTTTCAAAGATGCATATGGGGGTGAGGAACCAGGTATACACGATGCGTGGATTTCAAACACATATAATGTGTATGTAGCATATAGCAGGCCGTAGATACCTGAGTTTAATATACCCAATAAAGGGTTTCCAAAAATTGCTCAATTTGAGAAGGTTATTTGCGGTTTTATAAGGATGTGGCTATGTCACAGCAAAAAATACCTGAATAGGATAGCGTATATATATATATATATATATATATGTAGATTCTCCTCCAGAGAGGATTTCCAAAACATTCCCTGAGTATACAGGGTAAATTAGGCCCATAAAACATGCCCTATTAACACCATGTAGGCTCTGTAAATCTCAACAGCCGTAAGCTTTTGAATAACTTGCCACCGGTGGAAGATATATTTCCCTGAGGGATTGCCGTTTGCGAACCGCTGTGATAATAGCCCACTGGTAGTTCTCAGAGGGTCTTGGGCCTACCTAGCAGGGAGCTGTGACACCACCGTTCCTTCCCGCCTCGTGGGCGCCGCACCCAGTGAAGACGCCGAGCGTAGTGACGTCAATACGTTGACGCGTTTCGTCCGCCAATCACCGCAGACTTCGTCAGAACCTTCTTTTTCAGATAGGTGTGTCCTTGTCACACTATCATATTGCTTAGTTTGTGTAGCAGTTGTACATGCTATATTCATTTTTTTTTATTTGCCTTTTTTCCATATTGCATTAAATTTTAGAGAATGGGCAGAATAAGTAAAGAAAATGAAAGGGTATTTTTTTTAACACTCATTTATAATAAGGCTTGTGTAGCAGTTGTATATGATATATATATATATATATTTTTTTTATTTATTTATTTTTTTAAATTTGCTTTTTCCCCCGAAGGCGGAGATACCCTTTAACCTCCTTGGTGGTATGATTCTTTCCGATTTTTTGTGCTGAAAGCGGTACCATTTTTTTGCATGGAAATATGTAGTTTTTTATTGTAGGCTGTAATTTAGGAATAACTCACTGAAATCTGTCCGAACAAGAGTCTATTAAACATCCCGGGTATGATAAAATTTGAAACACGAAATCATAAATTATAATTTAATAAATAATCATAAAAAATAATATAATAATAATAAATTTAATTCAATAATATAATCAAACCAAAAACACTGAAATGTGAAATAGAGCGCCAAGTTCGCACATCGCTGAGCAAAGTCGCAAAATCGTTTTCAGTGGCTGATGACGAATTTCCCCCACGAATCATCACTCAATTCTGCAAGTGGTTCTGATTTACTATTGCTGTTCTCTAGCCGGTCTAAAACCGCTTTTGACGTAAAGGGACGCTTTTTGGACGCCATGGACTTTTCTAAGTTTCCAGGCAGAAAGATCAGTCAAAATGCAGGCAGGGCGCCGGACAAAGCACTCGGGACAAAATGTATGTGAAATGCATTAAAACAGCAATGACAGCAAAAATGAAATTTTTTTAAAAATTTCAAATTTCCCGCCGGTTCCAGCGTCCGTACGTCCCGACGTCACAGGGACCGGAACACGGAAGCCGGATGCCGGCATCGGCCGGAGGAGATGGCCGGGGACGCTGCAGGGGACACATCGCGGGAGCGAAGGACAAGGTAAGTGCTGCAGGGACCCCCAGAGCAGCGCCGCATGGTAAGCCCGAGTGTAGCTCGGGGTTACCGCTCTTGGTATTGAAATTTTACCCCGAGCTACACTCGGGAATACCGCCAGGGGGGTTAAGACTAAAATAATCATTGTTGCAGTCATGTGGGAAGTTGGACAGACGCCTCCTCATCTCTCCATTATGTAGAAGGGTTATTGTTATTAATCTACCAATATCCGTGTCATTCCTACTCCCCGGTCAGACCCTCCTCTGGAATTTGTTGGCTCGCAACAAACGCATGACGATTAAACTATCACTGTGGACCGCATTCCCCGAATAAATAGGTCACAGTTGTATTATTCTTGGTCGGTAAAGTACAATGCAATGGGTTCCTTTATGTGGCCCTGATAGGCTTTGCATAGTTTTTATTATGGTAATACAATGCACAGAGATCATTTAACCTCCCAACCTGCTCAGGCCCGAGACGTAGCGATGAATTGCGTGTTTGTTTTGTGCGCCATTCTATGTGAACCAGATTATTATATTGATTTTGCATTAGCGTGTATTATTGTATGTATTCATATCATATCATTTCATAGCTTCCTATCTTGCTTTTCATTGCTACAAAATCACGGCATATTTGATAAATAGGTAGCTAAAACGGAGATAAGTATATAAATATAAACTCTGTGCGCCTTGCATAATTTGTATGTGAACCTGATCAACTGACTTCTTTTGCTCCGTTTTGGTCTTTTAACCTCCCTAGCGGTCTGATTATGTCAGTATTTCTGTGCTCAAAGCGGTACATTATTTTCAATGGAAATTTGTTGTTTTTTTATTGTAGGCCTGTAATTCTTAGGAATAACTCACTGAAATCTGTCCGAACAAGAGTCTAGTAAACATCCTGGGGATGATAAAACTTGAAACACGAAATCATAAATTATAATATAATATATAATCATAAAGAATAAAAAAATAATAATAATAAATTTAATTCAATAATATAATCAAACCAAAAACACTGAAATTTGAAATATAGCGCCAAGGTCGCACATCGCTGAGCTCAGTCGCAAAATCGTTTTCAATGTCTGATGAGGAATTTCCCCCACGAATCATTATCACTCAATTCTGCAAGTGGTTCTGATTTACTATCGCTGTTCTCTAGACCTAAAGGGACGCTTTTTGGACGCCATGGACGTTTATCAGTTTCCAGGCAGAAAGGACGGTAAAAATGCAGGCAGGGCTCCGGACAAAGCACTCGGGACTAAATGTATGTGAAATGGTTTGATACAGGAATGTTATACTATGTGATTTTATTTATTTATTTATTTATCGAGTTTATATAGCGCCAAAGGGTTTGCTCAGCGCTGTACAATTTTAGTGTATTTAGTGAATGTCACATTTTTACATTTTTAAATTTCCCGCCAGTTCCATCCCCCGTACATCCGGATGCTCACAGGGAACGGAACCCGGAAGACAGATGCCGGCATCGGCCGGAGAACTTTGCTGGGGACACTGCAGGAGGGACATCGCGGGAGTGAAGGACAAGGTAAGGGATTGCTGGAGAAGCGCTGCAGTGTATTCCCGAGTGTAGCTCGGGGTTACCGCTTCTGGTACTGAAAGCTACAAGCTACATTTGGGAATACCGCCAGGGAGGATTAATATTCCACTAAAAGCATTTTGCTATATCTTTGTGATAAGTGTGCAGCGCCCCTCCCATCAGCTGGAGTGCCCCAGGTTTATCCCCTTCCAGCCTGCCCCGGCATCCCTTTAAAAAGTTCTAAACACCAAAGGGGTGTTCAGGACCACTGGTGTGACCACTGTAATTGGGTGTCACAGTGGTCACATGATCCGGAGCCGGTCCGGCCGCCTACCAATTGTTAGTCTGGACCAAGAGCTGTCTTTGACAGCTCGGTCTGTGTGTTGGGAGCATGCAGTGAGCATGCTCTCAACAAAGAAACATTGGCCACCCTGCGACACATATGTGCGGTACGTGAGCATTAAAGTCCATCCTTTTGTGCCGCACACGTTACAGGGCGTCAACAAGGAATATTTAGTGTTGGCTGCCTGAGCTCTGTTTGATTAGATCAGTGGTCTCCAAACTGTGACCTGGGGGTCAGATGTGGTCCTTTGCTTGCCTTTATCTAGCACTTGAGGCATTATTCCTCCCATTGATATGAGGCACTCTTTCTCCCCCTGACACCAAACATGGGGCCAAATTTCCTACACTGACGCCAACATTGGAGTACTATTCCCTCCGCTGACACCCAACGATGCAGCAAGATTCTTCTCACTGACACCATTGATGGGGCACTATTCCTCCCACTGACGTCCAACAAAGGGGAACTATTCCTCCCACTGACACCAATGTTTTGGCACTATTTCTCCCACTGACACCCAACGATGGGGCACTTTTCCTCCCACTGACACCCAACAATGGGGCATTGTTGCTCCCACTCACACCCAACAATGGAGCACTATTCTTCCCACTGACACCCAATGATGGGACAATATTCCCCCCACTGACACCTAATGTTGGGACACTATTCCCCCCCTGACACCCAATGATGCGACACTATTCCTCCAGATGACACCCAACAATGGGGCACTATTCTTCCCACTGACACCCAACGGTGGGACACTATTCCACCCATTGACACCCAACGATGGGGCACTATTCTTCCCACTGACACCAATGATGGGACACTATTCCTCCCCACTGACACCAATGATGGGGCACTATTCCTCCCACTGACACCAATGATGGAGCACTATTCCTCCCACTGACACCCAATGATGGGGCACTATTCTCCCTGCTGACACCAATGATGGGGCACTATTCCTCCCACTGACACCAATGATGGGGCACTATTCCTCCCACTGACACCAATGATGGAGCACTATTCCTCCCTGCTGACACCCAATGATGGGGCACTATTCTCCCTGCTGACACCAATGATGGGGCACTATTCCTCCCACTGACACCAACAATAGAGCATTGTTTACTCCCACTGATGTCAGGACATTTTCTACTCTCACTAACCACAGTCCAGGCCTGCCTAAAGTCTGAAAGACAGTAAACTGGCCCTTTGTTTAGAAAGTTTGGAGACCCCTTTTTTAGATTATCTAGGACTATTGGTACCCCAAAAGTCCAAGGACTTTGTTTGCTTCTACCTTCTACTGGTGAGTGTTCTCCAGTAGGCAGAGCAAGAAGATGCAATGAATTGGGTTATGAATATTTATTTCACCCTGGCCGATCACTGAGGGGTTTTTCCCAGTGAAGTAGGCTAAGGAAAGAAATAAATATTTGGAGAGACCTTTTCATTTCCATGCTTTGCCTAGAGAGGATATAGTGGTGGAAGGTCTTTGCTTCCCAGTCTTTCCCTAGAGAGGATGAGCCCAAAGGTCCTTGCCCCCAGGGTGCGTGTTACTGGCAGGATCACCAGGCGAAAAAGAAAAAAAATGCTTATACAGCCACCACATCTAATGACTAGTAAGGTGCAATAGATCCAACTTTAGCACCCTCCTAGATAGCTAGAAGGAGCTAGAGCCAAATTGTTAGTGATGAGGGCTGAGTAGCAGCCTGAGTGTGATAGCTAGCAGGGTTATACTTGGGTCAGAGCTGAGACTTCCCCCTGCGCTAGAACTTTGGAGACAGTTCTAGAAGCAGTGGGCGGAAGTAAGGAGTGGCTAATCTGCACTCTCAAGGGATCTTAGCCAATCCCCAGCAGCTGGCTTGGCAAGGGGTCAAGATAGCTCTTAAGAGTGACCAAGCCTGCTCAGCAGCAGGAGAGTTCAGGTGGAAGATGGAGAAGTGAGGCTGGAGCCTGGGAGGGAGCCCAGATGGGAAGGGGCTCACCTCCAGGCAGGGATGCTGGAAAGGAGGAAAAGTCAGCAACTCATTGGCCCCAAGAGAGACCACCTTTGTAGCAGCTAGAAAGCCTGGTAGCAGCCACCAACCCAGATGGGGGGCTGAGTGAGTAGACCTACAACCCCCTGGGCCAGTAAGGGGAAGAAGCACTCTGGAGGGAAACTCGATTAGCTGCCTACACAGGACTGTCTTACACTTAGGGTGACTTCCACGGATTGCCTCCAGGCTGCCGGATAAAGGAGTATCTGGGGTCTGGGGTGGTACATTCGGAGAGTCTGGCTAGCTCTCCAAGAAGAGGATTTTTGTCTAGAGACTCGTACATAATTCCAGAAAGTTGTCCTCAGTTTCTATACCCGTGGGCATCCTGTACACCCCTTACCCCATCCAAGTTCAATCCCCTAATAAAACTTCAAAACAAAGCTCAAGAACTGGTTACTGTCTTCTGGATGCAAGCCTGTGTGAAGGAAATGCATGGTGCCTGGCTGTGCAGGACCCAAACACCGACTCCTAAGGGGGTAGTGCTAGACAACAGCAGCAGAAACACATTGGTGCAATTTCAAGACCAGGGGCGGACTAACAACTCATGGGGCCCCCGGGCAATAGGGGATCATGGGGCCCCTGTGTCCTTGCCCAAACAAAAAAGCCTATGAAAAAGGTACCAGGGGCATCTCATGGGGCCCCCTACTGACCCCGGGCCCTCGGGCAGTGCCCGAGTTTCCAAATGGTCAGTCCGCCCCTGTTCAAGACTAGTCTGTGTTAGGGAAAACAAGACGGAGAGAGTCTCTGTCACTGGAAAAAACACACTCCATCCTCCCCTGAGACACAGGAGGAATGCTGTGCCACAAGGAATGTAACAAGAATCCAACAACAGCCTCAGGTTCTACCCAGCGGCAAGAGAGGTCCCTCAACCCAGACCATGATCTGCATTGCAACCTGGAGCACATGACACTGAAGAAAGCTGCACATAAAGGAAACCTGCTCTGAGAAAAATATAAAGGTCACCGCTTTTTATCAAAAATGCTAGTTTCCTGGCTATATGTGGCCTCAAAATATTCAGAGACACTGATCTGGAGCAAACGCACAGCAAGTGAGCTCAAAGCGATCTTTTGATCTGCATGCTTGTACCAAGTCAAAGTACTACAGCTAGGGAATCCGGGAGGCAGGAGCGGACTGACAACTCATGGGGCCCTGGGCAATAGGGGATTATGGGGTCCCTGTGTCCTTGCCCACACTCAAAGCACACCCAAAAATGCCTATAAAAAGGTACCAGGGGCATTTCATGGGGCCCACTACTGACCCCGGGCCCTCGGGCAATGCCCGAGTGCTCAAATGGTCAGTCCGCCCCTGCGGGGAAGTATAGCCAGGGAATCAGCATTTTGGCCAGGCAAATGGCATTTCTCAAAAGGTGGACAGTAATGGTGGCCCCTATTTTTGTTTAAAAGCAATTATAGTGAAAAAACATATGAGTGAAAACAGCGCCGACAAAATAAAATATAAAAAATTCAAGCTGCTAAACCTCACCCTCTACCAGAGGTAATAATGAAAATCGAAGTGAAAAGGTAGCGCTAATTAAGCAAACATATATTTGTGACAGCGATACATAAACTATAAAAATATAATAAAAAATGTGCAAATATTCATAAAAAATCCAACATATTCAATAAAGTGATTCAAAAAAATGTCTATCAATTCAAAGGCTTCAAAATGTCTCTAATATCTCTCAATTCAAAAGTCTCATAAGGCTAAAAATCCACCACCAATTGTAGAGCTAATTAAACAAACATGTTTTTTTCACAGTGATACATAAACCAAAAAAATATAAAAATATAATAAAAAAATCCAAAATATTTAATAAAGTGATTAAAAAAATGTCTATCAATTCAAAGGATTCAAAATGTCTCTAATATCTTTCAATTCAAAAGCCTCATAATGCTGAAAATCCACCACCAATTGTAGAGCTAATTAAACAAACATATTTTTTTCACAGTGATACATAAACCAAAAAAATATAATAAAAAATGTGCAAATATTCATAAAAAATCCAAAATATTCAATAAAGTGATTCAAAAAAATGTCTATCAATTCAAAGGCTTCAAAATGTCTCTAATATCTCTCAATTCAAAAGTCTCATAAGGCTGAAAATCCACCACCAATTGTAGAGCTAATTAAACAAACATATTTTTTTCACAGTGATACATAAACCAAAAAAAATATAAAAATATAATAAAAAAATCCAAAATATTTAATAAAGTGATTAAAAAAATGTCTATCAATTCAAAGGATTCAAAATGTCTCTAATATCTTTCAATTCAAAAGCCTCATAATGCTGAAAATCCACCACCAATTGTAGAGCTAATTAAACAAACATATTTTTTTCACAGTGATACATAATCCAAAAAAATATAAAAATACAATAAAAAATGTGCAAATATTCATAAAAAATCCAAAATATTTAATAAAGTGATTTAAAAAAGTCTATCAGTTCAAAGGCTTCAAAATGTCTCTAATATCTTTCAATTCAAAAGCCTCATAATGCTGAAAATCCACCACCAATTGTAGAGCTAATTAAACAAACATATTTTTTTCACAGTGTTTACATAAACCAAAAAAATATAAAATATAATAAAAAATGTGCAAATATTCATACAAAATCCAAAATAGTCAATAAAGTGATTCAAAAAAATGTCTCTAATGTCTATCAATTCAAAGGCTTCAAAATGTCTCTAATATCTTTCAATTCAAAAGCCTCATAATGCTGAAAATCCACCACCAATTGTAGAGCTAATTAAACAAACATATTTTTTTCACAGTGATACATAAACCAAAAAAATATAATAAAAAATGTGCAAATATTCATAAAAAATCCAAAATATTCAATAAAGTGATTCAAAAAAATGTCTATCAATTCAAAGGCTTCAAAATGTCTCTAATATCTCTCAATTCAAAAGTCTCATAAGGCTGAAAATCCACCACCAATTGTAGAGCTAATTAAACAAACATATTTTTTTCACAGTGATACATAAACCAAAAAAAATATAAAAATATAATAAAAAAATCCAAAATATTTAATAAAGTGATTAAAAAAATGTCTATCAATTCAAAGGATTCAAAATGTCTCTAATATCTTTCAATTCAAAAGCCTCATAATGCTGAAAATCCACCACCAATTGTAGAGCTAATTAAACAAACATATTTTTTTCACAGTGATACATAATCCAAAAAAATATAAAAATACAATAAAAAATGTGCAAATATTCATAAAAAATCCAAAATATTTAATAAAGTGATTTAAAAAAGTCTATCAGTTCAAAGGCTTCAAAATGTCTCTAATATCTTTCAATTCAAAAGCCTCATAATGCTGAAAATCCACCACCAATTGTGCAAAACTCCATTGCCAATAAAATTGCATGAACTCACCAGCTAGTAAAATTATAAACTAGAGCCAAAACTTGACTTGCTAGTTTATAATTTTACTAGCAATTTGCTCTGGTGAGTTCATTCAATTCTATTGGTGATGGAGTTTTGCACAATTGGTGGTGGATTTTCAGCATTATGAAGCTTTTTTATTGAAAGATATTAGAGACATTTTGAAGCCTTTGAATTGATAGAAATTATCGACTTTTTTTTTAATCGCTTTATTGAATATTTTGGATTTTTTATGAATATTTGCATATTTTTTATTATATTTTTATATTTTTTCGGTTTATGTATCACTGTGAAAAAAATATGTTTGTTTAATTAGCTCTACAATTGGTGGTGGATTTTCAGCATTATGAAGCTTTTGAAATGAAAGATATTAGAGACATTTTGAAGCCTTTGAATTAATAGATATTAGAGACATTTTTTTGAATCACTTTATTGAATATTTTGGATTTTTTATGAATATTTGCACATTTTTTATTATATTTTTATATTTTTTTGGTTTATGTATCACTGTGAAAAAAATATGTTTGCTTAATTAGCTCTACCTTTTCACTTCGATTTAAAAGCAAATACAGGCAGTAAGTTATAGAAGGGGTTTTGTTGATACTGCTCAGGAAAACATTATGGGCAGGGCCGGTGCTAGAGTATTTTGCACCCTAGGCAAGAGCTGCTACTTGCGCCCCCCTCGAAAATGAAAAAAAAATATTTAAAACAGTAGAAAACATTTAATCAACAAAACATGAAGCTGCTTCTTTTCATTTGCAAAAACAAGTGCCATAAGATAGCTCTGACAGATCCCCAGGCTGGAATTCCCCAGGCAATGGGGGGGAGGTAAAACGCTGTGACAGCAGGCAGCCCAGCCCAGCCTGCACACACAGAGATAACACCTGAACTGGATGATCCCACACAGGGACAGATCAGACACAACACACCACCACCAACACTGACCCAGATCAGCAGGCACTGGAATAGCAGGCTGTGGGATTGTGATGATGTCATCACTCACTGACACATTGCGCATGTGATGGAAGGCCGGCCGGGTCACACACATACATGAGAATGAGAGTCAGACATTACCTCCCTCCGAAGGGCGCAGCTCCGCCTCCGCTGATGAATGGGAAAAGAAGGGCTGGAACGCCACAATGACCAGCATCTGCCAGCCGACTTGCAGTAAGGGACTGAGTCTGAGAGGAACACTGGAAGGAGCGGCAGCTCTGCTGCTACACTGGCCCCAAACACTTGGCATCTTCCTCTGTCCTTTCTTCCTCCCCTCCTCTCAGCTGAAGGATCATTCACGATGTGGCGGCAGGTCCTGACCAGTGATTCTCGGCCGGGGACCTTCTGATCGGCTGTCCAATCACAGCCCAGAGCTCTTTATTTACAAACAACACAGGGCTCTGTACAGAGAGAACGATCTCTTTGTGCTTTGCAGGGAGTAGAAACAGAGATTTTTAGTAAAAAGCAACACATAATACATACAGTAACACTTGTTAGGCACCCACTTATCCCACTGATTACCCCAAGATGTGCTACAGGAAGAGCCATACAGGGGATCAGTTCCAGTAATTCCCCCCCCACGCCGTGCCAATCACCTTCCCTGCCCACATTAATTTCACCCAGCTGCCTGGGCCCCATACAGGAGGACTGGTGGTACCAGGGCCATGGATAAGGGGTTACCACCGGTCCTCCTGTGCGGGGCCCAGATCAACAGGGGGTCCAGGCAGCTGGGTGAATCCGATGCGGGCAGGGAGGGTGATCCACATGGTGGGGGGGGGGGGGTAATTACTGGAACCAATCCCCTGTATGGCTCTCTGCAGCAGCTTCTTCTCCTCTCCCTCCTGCTGGCTTTCAGCTGCTGCAGAGAGCAATACAGGGGAATGGTTCCAGTAACTGCCCTTCCCTGCTGTACCCATCACCCTCCCTGTGCACCATACATTTCCTCCTGCTGCCCAGGCCCCCCTGTTTGCCCCCACACTGCCCTCCTCTCCTTCGCACTAGCAGATGCAAGCACACAATAGGATCCTTCTGGATGGAGAGTGGGGGAAGAGTCACATTTACAAGCTCCTTCCTATCCTGAATGAACACAACGAGTGATTGGTACCAATCACTCACTGTGTTCATTCATAGCTGAATTATAGCACGCTGTGTTTTTTTTTGTGGGGGGGGGGGCTGTCAGATTGGCTGTATGGGGCCCCGTGGTTTCAAACTGCAGTCCTGGGTGGTACCCCCCTATCCACAGCCCTATGTGGACATGTAAGCACCATCCCTCTCAGCTTAGCAAAGAAGAGGTAGCACACTTTGGCAACTTTGCCTTTAGAGCCAGGGGAGCTTGTCCTGCCTAGGGGCGGACTGACAACTCATGGGGCCCCTGGGCAATAGGGGATCATGGGGCCCCTGTGTCCTTGTCCAAACTCAAAACAGCCTATGAAAAAAGGTACCAGGGACATCTCATGGGGCCCCCTACTGACCCCGGGCAGTGCCAGAGTTTACAAATGGTCAGTCTGCCCCTGGTCCTGCCACAGTCAGAATTTACTTATACTGCAGCTTACAATCTCTTGGACCACTTACACTTCATCCATACAGCTCAAAATTCCATGGTGTCACTGGCGGTATATATAAACAGACAGGCCAACGTTGACAGTGAGATAAGTAATTCTGAGCATTACTCCTAATGGATTTCCGATGGCTCCTTCATGTTATCTCTAAACAAGGGGCCGCTCAGGGGCTCTGCCAGTAGCCTGACATCCCAGGACATGCCGGGCAGACAGGAATTGGTAGGGAAGGTGCCTAGACATGCTTATTTTAAAGTGTTTTACTGCAGCTGCCAGACGTATTCATCACAATGCAGTACACAAGTAGGAAAACACGCGTACTTATCCAACCCACATACTTTCTTGGCATTTTTTTTTTCACATATATTTGTAGGTAGAAGCTTCATCTTCAAAAAGCAAAATTCAAAGAATGTGCCCGACATCCCCTGAGGAGATTGTACAGCAGAGGCTAAGGAATGTTGTGTTTCAATTAGGCACAACCACACAAATCCAGCGAAAGTGTTTCAGAAGCCCAGTTAACACCAGTTAACACAGGTCGTTGTCGCCAGGTTTGCGTGATGATGTAATTTATGGTTTGAGATGAGTAGGAATGCTTTTCTTCTGTTTTAAATTCCCATGAGATAACACAGTATACGGTAAAAGTTTTGGACATCTGACCTATGCGGATATCCACCTTTAAGGCCAAGCCCAAAAGTATGTGGGCACCACCCCAGATTATCAAGTTCAGGTGTTTCCAGTGAAAGGTACTGTCAATACTACAGCATACAAAAACATTGTTAGAACTACATGCTTCCAACCTTATGGTAACATTTTGGTGAAGGTTCTTTTCTGTCCCAGCATGACTGTGCCCCCATGAACAAAGTCAACTCCATAAAAACATGGTTTGATGAATGTGGTGTGGAGGAACTTGAGTGGCCTGCATAGAGCCCTGACCTTAAATCTACTGAACACCCTTTGGATAAAGTGGAACTCTGATTGCAAACCAGGTCTTCTCATCCAACATCAGTACCAAACCTCAACCCCACTGAAGACCTTTGGGATAAATGGTAATGCTGATTGTGAGCCATTTCTTCTCATCCAACATCAGTACCTGACCTCAACCCCACTGAAGACCTTTGGTAAATGGGAATGCTGATTGTGAGCCAGGTCTTCTCATCCAACATCAGTACCAAACCTCAACCCCACTGAAGACCTTTGGTAAATGGGAATGCTGATTGTGAGCCAGGTCTTCTCATCCAACATCAGTACCAAACCTCAACCCCACTGAAGACCTTTGGTAAATGGGAATGCTGATTGTGAGCCAGGTCTTCTCATCCAACATCAGTACCAAACCTCAACCCCACTGAAGACCTTTGGTAAATGGGAATGCTGATTGTGAGCCAGGTCTTCTCATCCAACATCAGTACCAAACCTCAACCCCACTGAAGACCTTTGGTAAATGGGAATGCTGATTGTGAGCCAGGTCTTCTCATCCAACATCAGTACCAAACCTCAACCCCACTGAAGACCTTTGGTAAATGGGAATGCTGATTGTGAGCCAGGTCTTCTCATCCAACATCAGTACCAAACCTCAACCCCACTGAAGACCTTTGGTAAATGGGAATGCTGATTGTGAGCCAGGTCTTCTCATCCAACATCAGTACCAAACCTCAACCCCACTGAAGACCTTTGGTAAATGGGAATGCTGATTGTGAGCCAGGTCTTCTCATCCAACATCAGTAACAAACCTCAACCCCACTGAAGACCTTTGGTAAATGGGAATGCTGATTGTGAGCCAGGTCTTCTCATCCAACATCAGTAACAAACCTCAACCCCACTGAAGACCTTTGGTAAATGGGAATGCTGATTGTGAGCCAGGTCTTCTCATCCAACATCAGTACCAAACCTCAACCCCACTGAAGACCTTTGGTAAATGGGAATGCTGATTGTGAGCCAGGTCTTCTCATCCAACATCAGTACCAAACCTCAACCCCACTGAAGACCTTTGGTAAATGGGAATGCTGATTGTGAGCCAGGTCTTCTCAGCCAGTGAATGTATTATGCAAACTACGCTACGGTGAACCATAAATTATGACAGGAACAAAATGTAATTGAAAAAGGAAAAAACTGCAAACACACTATGAGATACTGACATAGTAATAAAAGGCATCTAGTAAGTGTTGCAATAATTTGTACAGTAAAAATGGGCAGTGCATATAAATAAGTGCACACAAAAAATCATAAACAATCCAAAACTAATTGTGCAAAAAACCCAATAAAGTGCAAAATAAATATAAAGTGATCAACAGGTAAAAAGTGCCAATCCAGATGATAGCTGCAAAAAAAGGGGAATGTCCCTCAGAAGAGTAGAAAGGAGTCCTCCAGCAAATGACAACATACAAAGGCTTACCACACAGGTATGACAGTTCCAATTAAGAAAGGTCAACATCCTCATTAAACTCAAATCTCAGTAACAATGAACAGCAGACAAGGAACACCACAGGAGATACTTCTAGGAAATCATCACTCCCGCTCCTATGAAGATATATTAGAAATTAAGCACAGAACTCCACATGGTGTGTATCGTTCTAAATACCTCCTTAATGTTAAAACGTAGTCTACTCACATAAAAATGACATAAAAGCGCTTGTCAAATAACCACCGATAACAAACAAGATGGCTTTCCATAAACTTCCAGCATGACATGAAGATGTCACAGCCTAGCTCCACCAACACATTTCTTTATATCTGATGTCCTCTGGAGCATTTCTGAGATATCTCCACTGGAGCGGGAGTGATGATTTCCTAGAAGCATCTTCTGCGGTTTTCCTTGCCTGTTGTTCATTGTTACCAGGATTTGAGGTTAATGTGGATGTTGACCTTTCTTTAATTAAAATGGTCATACCCGTCTGTAAAGCCTTTGTATGTTGTCATTTGGTGGAGGACTCCTTTCTGCTCTTGAGGGACATTTCCCTTTTTTGCAGCTTTCATCTGGATTGACAGTTTTTACCACTTGATCACTTTACATTTATTTTGGATTTGTTGGGTTTTTTGGCGCAATTAGTTTTGGATTTTTTTTTTTGTATGCACTTATTTATATGCACTGCACATTTTTACTGTATGAATCAGCACAATGCTTACTAGATGCATGACTTCTCAAGCAACATCAGTACCTGACCTCAGCACTTTTAAACAACTTTGGGATAAACTGGAGCTTTGATTGCAAACAGGTCTTCTCATCCAACATCCGTACCAGACCTCAACCCCAAAACAGATCTTTGGGATAAATTGGAAGCTGACTGCTAACTGGGTCTTCTCAACCAACATCAGTACCTGACCTCAACCCTACTGAACACCCTTGGGATAAGGTAGAACTCTGACTGCAAACCAGGTCTTTTCATTCAACATCAGTACCAGACCTCAACCCCACTGAAGACCATTGGGATAAATGGGAATGCTGATTGTGAGCCAAGTCTTCTCATTCAACATCAGTACCTGACCTCAACCCCACTGAAGACCATTGGGATAAATGGGAATGCTGAGTGTGAGCCAAGTGTTCTTATTCAACATCAGTACCTGACCTTAACACTATTAAAGAGTTTGTAAAGCTTCAGTTTTAAAAGAAAAAAACAAAAAAACTTGTGATACTTACCTGTTCTATGTAATGCTTTTGCACAGAGCAGCCCTGATCCTCCTCTTCTTGGGTCCCCCGACGGCGCTCTTTGCCCCTCCCCCCTGCTAAGTGCCCCCATAGCAAGCTGCTTGATCCGGGAGAGCTTAGAACCACTTTAAACACTTTTGGGGTAAATTGGAACTCTGATTGCAAGACAGGCCTTCTCATCCAACATCAGTACCAGACCTCAACCCTACTGAAAACCTTTTGGAATCAATTGGAATGCTGATTGTGAGCTGGGTCTTCTCCTCCAACACCAGTACCTGGTCTCAACCCTAATTATTTTCTCCACTGTAGTCCAAAAATCTGTATACATTATGCTGTTCGGCAATATGGACATATACCCAGGTATTCCCCCACTTTTGTCCTTGACTCCCTCCAGCTGGGGGGAGGGATAATGGGAGGGTGCCGCATTGGTAATCGGAAAGATCATGTAGTTCCCTGTAGGATCAGTGTGGGCAGGGGAGGGGGCATCATGAAACCCTGACGAGTACTGAAAGCCCACTCTATTTCCCTATGATATAGGTCTAAGGTTGACACTTATTCGACTACATGTCACAGGAAGTGGCCCGAGGGCCATATCAGAACCTTAATAGGAAAAGATAATAAGAGGAAAAAGAAGTTGTTGAAGAGGAGGGAAGAGAGAAAGAGAAGAGAAGTGCACCCAATCCAGGCAAGAGTAGCAGACTCCATTATATCTCAAGAGGCATCTGAGAGATACTTAACCCCGGGGTCCGAAATGTTTTCAAAGAAATCCTGTTTGTCTTTCAATATTGCCCAGAGGCGTTCATTAACCATGATCCAGGACAACTTGGATTTCAATAGGTGGATTGTAATTACGGTCGATTTCCAAGACCTAGCAATGGAGATTCTGGCTGCTGCAAATACGAATGCAATAAGCCTTCTTTTGTGTCCTGGTACCCCCTCCACTGGGCACCCAAGTAAGGCCTGTATTGGCTATTTAGGAAGGTTCACCTGAGAAAGTGAATAAATGAAATTATAGGTGCGGATCCAAAATCTTCTGACCTTGGGACAGGCCCACCAAGTATGGTGCATTGTGCCATCTTGGCCGCAGCCTCTGAAGAACATAACAAAATATGTTCAATGATATATTTAACAGACCAAAAGGGAGCAAATTAGAGCGATTCATTGTTAAGGGTTACGTACAGTTCCTCTGATTGAATGTTTTAACTTTAGCGCAGTGACATTGTTTTCTGATTGCTTTTACTTGGTGCCTGCAGCCGCCCTTTAATGTAAATTGTAGATTGTAAAGTTCTCTTTAGCTTTTCTTCACAGCCTACTTGACAATAGCGATAAATTGTGATGTTAGGTGGATGTAAACCAGCCCTTAGTCATTCTCTGGTAGCTGAGAAACAAGTTCAAATCCTCAAGATTATTTCAGGAAACGCACTTTATCATTTAGATGGAAAAATTGCTATATTTATCGATGGCAGATAACTGCTGTGTCTGAAAACAGCAGGAAGAATCGAGTAGGAATAACTTAGAGGGCTTAAATGCATCAGTGAAGAGCTTTATTTAAAAAAAAAGACAGTTGTATTGCTCACAACCTAATCCTTAACTTTCAAGACGGACAAAATGAAAAATATCCCCGGAAATCTCCTTCTGACACACTTTGTTAAGCTTTACTACATCTTCAAAGACTGTTACTTGACTAGTCCATAGTTCATACTTACTGTCACAGCCAGGGGTCAGGCTTGAAGACCAGTAGCTACAGCAGTAGAAAGGACCCAACCTACCAGCAGGATGGGGGTATATGCAGATCAACCTGGTGGATAATAAAGGTTCACCCAAGGTGCAGGGTCTAAACATTAACCAGGATTCACCAGAGCTCCAGGTGGTGGAGATGGGTTTTTCTGCATGTTAGTACCAGGATGAGGTCCTCAGGATCTCCCCACCAGGAGATGAGCGAACTGGGGTCCAGTAGCAGATATAGCAGGTAGAGATCAGGCAGAAACATGGGTTTTTCTGCGTGTTAGTACCAGGCTGAGGTCCTCAGGATCTCCCCACCAGGAGATGAGCGAACTGGGGTCCAGTAGCAGATATAGCAGGTAGAGATCAGGCAGAAACATGGGTTTTTCTGCGTGTTAGTACCAGGCTGAGGTCCTCAGGATCTCCCCACCAGGAGATGAGCGAACTGGGGTCCAGTAGCAGATATAGCAGATAGAGATCAAGCAGAAGCATATTCAATAAACAAGGCAAAGGTCAGTAACAAGTGGTTGCAGGTTCGGATCAAGCGGAAGCGTACTCAAGGAACAAGCTAAGAGTCGACAACAAATGGCTTCAGGTTGGCATCATGCGGAGATGTAGTCGAAGGACAAGCCAAAGGTCAGTAACTTATGGTAGAGAAGATAAGGACAGCTACAGGTACACAAAGGAGTGGGATAGCGGTTGGAGAAAGCACAATAATCTGGCAAACAGTAAGTGGCTTAAATCAGGAAGTCCATGGGAGGAGCCAAGAGTTCAAGAGAAACAAGAGACAAGGAAAGATTGTCCTAAGAGATCAGACAGGGAACTGTCCAGCATCTCAGGTGGCAGAGCAAGAAGAACCACAGCTAAAGGTCGCAGGTTCAGAACTAGACCCTGACACTTATCAACTATTCTGTCCAAATCCATAGAACACAGTTAATGCTGCCCACAGTCAGCCTTAGTGCCCCCACAGTGACTGAGCGGCCCCACCAAGACCCAGCCCACATTCCAGAGTGGTCGGTCCAATCCAATCCCGGGCCACCCACCTGTGACTCCCAATCACCATAATGGATGTCACATTAACTCAAAGAAGGGTGACACTCTAATCCCATGGACACAGCATCATCAGTCCAAGATGAGGGCCAGTTCAGGCAATCAATGCCAGGTCTGCATTTATTTGTGAAATCCTGCAGATCTGCCTGTTATTATTGTGCTTTCGTTTCTGCACTACTATATAACTGCTTAAGATGTTCCAATCCATTGTTTATTGAAGGGACACTGATGCCTAGTCGAGGATGAAGTCATTATCTTTCTGGCAAGATTCTGGGCAATGTGTCACGTACCTGATGGGAGACTGAATTGACGAGGTCGGCCTCACTTGTGTCACTAGCCCTGACCCCGCTGAGGTTGGAACAGAGGGAGTCTAGGGACCAGGGGGACAAGAGTGCCAGTGGTTGTTGCTTGCGGCTCTTGCAGATGATGACCTTGGTAGGCAGAGTATCCTCTGATTTGGGCACCGTAGAAATAGACCAGGCAGGTTCAGTGGATTGCCAGATGTTCAGCAGAGCAAGGTAGGTAGCAAGGACACAGGACTGGAGCAGAGTCATAGGATAGCCAGGGTCATCAACAGTCGGGCAGCGCGGTACAGAATCAGAAGGAGAAGCCAAAGTCAGGAGCAGAGCCGAAGTCAGGAAGCAGGAGCAGGAGAGCAATCAGAGTCGGGTCAGGAACAAGCCGGGTCAGCAACAAAGGAATCGTACAGGAACAAGCAGGACACAGGGGGGAGCTGAAGACCAGTCAGCACTGAATCTGAGCAGAGGCACTCCTTAAATGGCCCGTCTGGCGCCAATCTTCGCCGTGCACGTGTGCGTGCATGTGCGCAACCGTGCATTCCTGCGCACCTGGGCACAACCGGCAATTCTTCTGCGGAATCTCCTTTGCGCATGCGCGTTCCCGATCGCGATTCTTTGTGCCGGAAATCCCTTACACGATGTGAAGTAACCCAAATCTCATCAGAAAACGATAATGTACTATACTGGAGCTTTATCATGTGAGATTTGGGCTACTGAATATTGCCCGGGATCTCAATGGTGGTGTCAGTATGGAAGCTGGGGCTAAGCTACTAGTAAAGAACTAATATTTTGGGTTATACAGCTTTCCCCAAAATCTTGCCAGAAGGATGGTGACATGACACCCTGCAGTGCAGAAGATGAGGGTAAGCTACTAGCTTTTTTGAGATACTTAGAATTCCCAAGGATCTCATTGGAAGAATGGTGGAATCATCTCTTGCAGTACATAAGCCAGGATAAGGTACCAACGTTTTGGGCTACTCAACATTCCCTCGGGTCTTGCCGGAAGAATGGTAACATTACCCCCTGCAGCGCAGACGCCCAGGGGGGTGACCACCTATTTTGGGCTACTCAGCTTTCCTCGCAAATCTCACCAGAAGGATGGTGGTGTCAGAATGGAAGCCAGGGGTAAGGTACTAACATTTTGGGCTACTCAACTTTTCCCAGGATCTTGCTGAAAGGATGGTGGAGTTAAACCCTGCAGCACAGAAGCTGAGGGTACTAGCTTTTTGGGCTACTCAGCATTCCCAGGATCTCACCAGAAGAATGGTGGCATCTCCCCTTGCAGTACAGGAGCGGGGGGTGGGGGAATAATTTCATCAGAAGGATGGTGGAAATACAGCTGCAGTACAGAAGCCAAAGGTAAGGCATTTTGGGCTAGTAAGCTTTCCCCAGGATTATTCAGAAAAGATAGTTGATGTAGCCTGTTGCCTGTATAGAAGCAGGGGATGAGGTACTAACCTTTGAGCTACTCCTCAGAATGTCATTGAAAGGATGGTCATGTCACCCCCTGCAGTACAATGCTGGTTGTAAGGTATTACATTTTTTGGCCTACTCAAATTTACCCAGGGTCTCACTAAAAAGAGGGTGGTATCAACCCCTGCAGTAAAGAAGGGGGTAAGTGTGACAGACCCAACCAGGACAGGGGGACAAGGAGCTAGCCTTCTACCCACTGATTAGGGCCAATGGGGACCCTTCCATCCACTCCAGAATGGAAGCTGTATTGTCTTTACTAAGCAAATTAATCCAAGCCTTGCTCTCAGTGTTCATCATGTGGTTGTCCATCATTGGAGAATGATCTTCTCTCTGCATGGGCCATGTTCAGTGGGCTAGCCCCTAGTCCCCTCCAAAAGCCCCTGTCCTGGTTGGGTCTGTCACAGTAAGGTTCTACTTTTTTGGGATACTAAGTTTTCCCCGGGATCTCAAAGGAAGGACATTGGCCTCAGTACAGAACCCGGGGGTAAGTTAAGCATATGTACTAATTTTTTCCTTAGACTTTTTTGCATGATGCTATTTAATATAGAGGAGGAGGCCTAGATGTGTGCGAATTCACTTCCTTTTTGTAAAATCCCATGGGCTAACTTAATGTGCTGTTTAATGGGGTTTCCTTAGCTGTCGGGTGTTTTATTGGAAAGGTTAGAGGAAGTTCAGAAGCAAAGTAAGCGGAGTGGGGCCATACCGGGGGTCACGGTTTGGTTTCACTCCACCTATGCCGCAAAGTCGTATCATTTTCAGTTCAAATCATTTCGACTTGAAGTTGGAAGTGGCAGCGACCACAGAAGACGGATCAGTTACAGTGGCCGGGTGTGGTCAACATGATTACAGGAAACGCTGCAATACGTACAGACCGAGATTGCAATATGATCTGAAATCTGCTACCACCACCTGTTTGTGATGGGAAAAGACACAGAAAATCGAAATAATTCATTTTTCTCCATGTTTGTACATAACGTATGGGTATTAATAGGAGGCTACACAGAGCTATCAAAATGACTTCAATTGCTTTCTTATTGTACCAAACATAATTCACCTATTTACCCATTTGGCTGGCAAGGTTAGGCAGCACAGTGGCTCAATGGTTAGCACTTCTGACTGATAGTACTCAGGTTGTTGGCTCAAATCCCAACCACGGCACCACCTGCCTGGAGTTTGCATGTTCTCCCTGTGCCTGTGTGGGTTTCCTCCAGGTACTCTGGTTTCCTCCCACACCCCAAAGACATGCTGGTAGGTGAATTGGATCCTGTCTAAATTCCCCCTAGTATGTGTATGTATGAATGGGAGTTATGTCAGGAATACACAGTAAGAAAATCGTACGAAAAATTTTGTTGATCAAATGATTGACCGATTTTCTCTTCGTTGATGAGCAGGATGTTATAACCGATAACGATACTGTGAACGAAAAAATCCAGTTGAACAACAGTGAAAAATGTTGTCATTTTGCATGTGAACAACCGATTTTCTATGCGGATGGTCGCCTGAAAAAAATCTATCAAACGCTATCACGCACGAGCGGGAACAGAAGATGACCCGGATGTTTATGTCCAAGGGCCAAGAATCCAATTCATTCCAATTATGTCCAAATGTCCAAGTATCCATAGATCCAATTTTATCCAAATAATTCCAAGGATTTATGTCCAATCGCTCGTTCTGGGCGGCAGGGCGTTGAACGCTCGTTCTAGGCAGAAGGGCGTGGCTACAAGGTCACACGCACACTGCATCACTTCCACTTGTACGGAAGACATCAACACTACGTATTGCTCGATGAACGATGTTTTTTTCGATTGGTTAATGCAGACCATGATTTCGACCAATGTACAAACGCCGATCGGTCGTCGAGTGACTGATCGGTCGATTTTCTTACAGTGTATTCCTGCCATTAGGCCTCTTTCACACGGCGTTCCATATGTCTTTTTTTCATCTGTCCGTTTACAGATGAAAAAAGGACATCCATGTATTTCTATGGTCTAGAGGATGTAAACGGATGATCATCCGTTAATTTTCCATATCCATTAACATTTTTTATTGAACGGAAGAAAACCCTACTTTTTTCCGCAAAAACCCCGGAACCGACGAAAAACGGATGTCAATGGACCAAAAACGGATGAAAACAGACATAAACCGATGTAAACAGATGAAAAACTGATCTAAACGGATGAAAAATGGATGTATATGAATGAAAAAACAGATGTAAACTCAGACTAGGGCCTATTTAGACAGGGTCTAATTTACCTACCAGCATGTCTTTGGAGTGTGGGAGGAAACCCACGCAGGCACAGGGAGAACATGCAAACTCCAAGCAAGCGGTGTCATGGTTGGGATTTGAACCAGCGACGCTAGTACTGCCAGGTGGAAGTGCTAACCATTTAGCCACTGTGCTCCCTCCCAGGATCCTGCTCTCCAGCCTCACATTTCCATCTTCCACTCGAACTCTCCTGCTGCTGAGCAGGCTAGGTCACTCTTAAGAAGTTTCCTGGCCCCTTGCCAAGCCAGCAGCTGGGGATTAGCCAGGATCCCTTGAGAGTGCAGATTAGCCACTCCTTACCTCCGCCCACTACTTCTAGAACTGTCTCCAAAGTTCTAGTGCAGGTGGAAGTCTCAGCTCTGACGCAAGTTTAACCCTGCTAGCGTCCAACCAGTCTATCCCCCACAGTTACTAGCTTTTGTACCACTAGCCCCTCCCTCCTAGATTGTAAGCTCCAAGGATCAGGCCCTCCTATCCCTCTTGTATTGAACTGTATTGTTGCTGTATTGTCTCCCGTTATATTGTACAGCGCTGAGCACACTGGCGCTATATAAATCCTGTATAATAATGTTAAACCTGTACCTGTCACCCATAGAAAGTGTACACCAATCAGCCATAACATTATGACCACTGAGAGGTAAAGTGAATAACATTGAATTATCTCACAACAATGGCATCTAAAAATGGGTGGGATATATTGGGCAGCAAGTGAACATGTTGTCCCTGAAGATGTGTTGAAAGCAGAAAAAATGGGCAAGTGTATCTCTTGGTTGAAGGTAAATATTGCAGCAACAGCAGATTTTTTTTTGTCGTTTGGCGCTCTGCATCCTTGCAGAATTCCGCAAAAAATGTAGAAAAGTTTTAAAAAGCTACAATATTATGGCTGCTGTTTCATTTTTTTTTTTGCTGAACGTGGATGTGCAGACAAAACTATTACTTAACCCCAATCGTCTGCACTTGATGTGGACATCTGTTTGCTGACACATCCCCAGGGTTGTCAGACAGCTGCCCTGTATGTGTCACATTCCTCGGGACCCCAACCACCCAGGGGCCCCGTGTATCTGACGCTTCCCCGAATGCCGGAGTCGCCGACCTGCACAAAATCCACACATGGGAACAATACGGAGCTCTGGAGCGGGTGATTAAATGCTTTAGGTGGATCAGATTAATTGTGTGCAGACACTAATCTCATCATAATGGAGCGCTGAGAGCTCTCGGCAATGCTGCAATATGATCGCCAGCAAATCCCAAAGAGGATCAACATGCGGGGAAAGTGCAGTTGGAGGAGAAAAAACTATATTAGACAATTTTATCTTTATTTAGTCATTTATATCATACCAAAAGATTCCTCTGTATTCTAGGAGGAACCTTTGTCTGAAGAGCTTACAATCATCTCCTGGTTACCATCAGATACACTCTGGACTGGGCGTGGGCTTAAAGCAGCGCTTTTCTTCAGCGGGAATGCGGGGGCACCTCCAGCACTGAATATATGTAAATGCAGGGGGTGCTGGAGGGTCTATTAATGCTGGCTGCTGGGTGGTCTATTGTTGCTGTGGAGGTCTATTGTTGCTGATGGGGGATCCATTGTTACTGGGGGGTCAGTTGTTGCTGGAAGGAATCTACTGTTGAGGAGGGGGTCTGCTTTTGCTGACTGCTAGGGATTTATTGTTGCTGGAAGGCATCTATTATGTGGCTATTTATTGCTGCTGGGGAGATCTATTGCTGAGGGGAGCGGGGTCAATTGTTGCTGGAAGGGATCTATTGTTGAGTTAGGGGTCTGTTGTTGCTGGTTGATGGCGAGTCTATTGGTGCTGGCTGTTTGGAAATCTGTTGTTACTGCCAGGGGTCTATTGTTGCGGGAGGTGGAATCAATTGTTGCTGGGGAAATCTATTATTGCTGGGTGGTCTATTGTTGCTAGAGGAAATCTATTTTTGCATGGTAGTCTATTGGTGCAGCTGAGTTCTGTGTTGCTGATGGAGGACCTATTGTTGCTGGAAGAGATCTACTATTGAGGGGGGTCTACTGTTGCTTGCTGCTGGGGGGTTATTGTTGCTAGAGGGGATCTATTCTTGCATGGTAGTCTATTGGTGCAGCTGAGGTATATTGTTGCTGATGGGGGATATATTGTTGCTGGGGGGTTATTTTTTGCTGGAAGGAATCTACTATTGAGGGGGGTCTTCTGTTGCTTGCTGCTAGAGGGTTATTGTTGCTGGAGGGGATCTATTTTTGCATGGTAGTCTATTGGTGCAGCTGAGGTCTATTGTTGCTGATGAAGGATCTATTGTTGCCGGGGGGTCATTTGTTGCTGGAAGGAATCTACTATTGAGGGGGGTCTACTGTTGCTTGCTGCTGGGGGGTTATTGTTGCTGGAAGGCATCTATTTTGTGTGGCTGTTTATTGTTGCTGGGGAGATCTATTGCTGCTGGGGGGGTCAATTGTTGCTGGAAGGAATATACTGTTGAGTTATGGGTCTATTGTGCTGGTTGATGGAGAGTCTATTGATACTGGCTATTTGGAAATCTGTTCTTACTGCCAGGGGTCTATTGTCGATGGAGCTGAAATCTATTGTTGCTGGGGTAATATATTGTTGCTGGGGTGGGGTCTATTGTTGCTGCAGGGGAACTGTTATTGCTGGAGTCTCTATTCTATAAAAGGGGCTGTACTGGGAGGTGGATAGAGGGTGGAACCAAAGGACAGTGCTCAGAGGTGGATAGGGGGCAGAGACAAGAGACGGTGCTTGGAGGTGGGTAGGGGGCAGAGACAAGAGACGGTGCTTGGAGGTGGGTAGGGGGCAGAGACAAGGGACGTGCTTGGAGTTGGGTAGGGGGTGGAGACAAGGGACGTGCTTGGATGTGGGTAGGGGGCGGAGACAAGGGATGGTGTTTGGAGGTGGGTAGGGGGCGGAGACAAGGGATGGTGTTTGGAGGTGGGTAGGGGGCGGAGACAAGGGATGGTGTTTGGAGGTGGGTTGGGGTGGAGACAAGGGATGGTGCTCGGAGATGGGTAGGGGGCAGAGGCAAGGGACAGTCCTCGGAGGTGTGTAGGGGGGCGGAAACAAGGGATGGTATTGAAATCAAAAAATGTGAATACTTGTGAGCTACTATGGTAAATCCTGATTGTGTTAATCAATTAGATAAATGAATAAATAAATAAACCCACCTGTGGTTCGCTGACACTCACACTAACTCATAAAATAGTGCTATGTGACTCAAAATAATATATAAAAGTGCCGTGCTCCCATACAAATAAACTTTGAGATACCTTATATTAATAAAAATTATGATGTATATCACATATACCACTCTATATTAAACAAATATATTTCTGTGCTAATTAACCTTTGTGAAAACAGAAATCAATATCAATATACCCAAGTCCATATTTAAATATAGATATAAGTGTACACAGAGTCCTCTTCCGATTAAATTCAACATAAGAAGTGCCACTCCCAAAATCCACGTGCAGTGTGATCTTAGTATGCGCTCACCTTGTGTTTTGTCTAAGATGATAGGCAAAAAACGCTTGTTGTCCTCATAGGACTGATGTAACCATATTCCTCCTGTGTAAGATTCCTCCAGATGTAAAATGGACCGTTGTAATTATATATTATTCCACCTGGGGTCTCTCCAATCAATAAGTATACTGTATAAAGGAAATGGATGGATGGCTGGATGGATCTCTCCCTTTTCCCCTCCAGGGGTCTCCCTCCACCTCTGAATATCCTCTCTTCGATGTATCTCAGATGGGTATCATAGGAGAAAAACAGAAACCATGGTGCCTTATCCTTTTTAAAATGGTAATTTATTAATGGTCAATTTGCCACTCACATGATTACACTTTTCCATAAGCTAGTGAGAGCATAGCCTGCAGTATCTGCTATACTAGCCGTACTGATCCGACACAAAGTCCTGACGTCAGAGCCCCTCCCCTACGCGTTGCGTCACCGGGTCACGTGACTTCATATGAATCATATCCCCCTGATGAAGTCACGTGACCCGGTGATGCAACGCGTAGGGGAGGGGCTCTGACGTCAGTGGCAAATTGACCATTAATAAATTACCATTTTAAAAAGGATAAGGCACCATGGTTTCTGTTTTTCTCACTGTGAAGAAACCTTTCCGTGTTTGGAGATTAAATTAATTTTTTTCCAGACGTAAAGAGTGCCCCCTTGTCCTCTGTGATGACCTCAGGGTGAATAGCTCTACACCGAGTTCACTATATGAACCACTGATGTATTTATACATGGAGATCATATCCCCCCTTATGTATTATACATGGTGATCATATCCCCCCTTATGTATTATACATGGAGATCATATCCCCCCTTATGTATTATACATGGAGATAATATCCCCCCCTTATGTATTATACATGGACATCATATCCCCCCTTATGTATTATACATGGAGATCATATCCCCCCTTATGTATTATACATGGAGATCATACCCCCCCCTTATGTATTTATACATGGAGATCATATCCCCCTCCTTATGTATTATACATGGAGATCATATCCCCTTATGTATTATACATGGAGATACTATCCCCCTTATGTATTATACATGGAGATCATATCCCCCTTATGTATTATACATGGAGATCATATCCCCCTTATGTATTATACATAGAGATCATACCCCCCTTATGTATTATACATGGAGATCATATCCCCCCTTATGTATTATACATGGAGATCATATCCCCCCTTATGTATTATACATGGAGATCATACCCCCCCCCCCTTATGTATTATACATGGAGATCATATTCCCCCTTATGTATTATACATGGAGATCATATCCCCCCTTATGTATTATACATGGAGATCATATCCCCCCTTATGTATTATACATGGAGATCATATCCCCCCTTATGTATTATACATGGAGATCATATCCCCCCCTTATGTATTATACATGGAGATCATATCCCCCCTTATGTATTATACATGGAGATCATATCCCCCCCTTATGTATTATACATGGAGATCATATCCCCCCCCTTATGTATTATACATGGTGATCATATCCCCCTTATGTATTATACATGGAGATCATATCCCCCCCTTATGTATTATACATGGAGATCATATCCCCCCTTATGTATTATACATGGAGATCATATCCCCCCTTATGTATTATACATGGTGATCATATCCCCCTTATGTATTATACATGGTGATCATATCCCCCTTATGTATTATACATGGAGATCATATCCCCCTTATGTATTATACATGGAGATCATATCCCCCCTTATGTATTATACATGGAGATCATATCCCCCCCTTATGTATTATACATGGAGATCATATCCCCCCTTATGTATTATACATGGAGATCATATCCCCCCCCTTATGTATTATACATGGTGATCATATTCCCCCTTATGTATTATACATGGAGATCATATCCCCCCTTATGTATTATACATGGAGATCATATCCCCCCTTATGTATTATACATGGAGATCATATCCCCCTTATGTATTATACATGGAGATCATATCCCCCCCTTATGTATTATACATGGAGATCATATCCCCCTTATGTATTATACATGGAGATCATATCCCCCCTTATGTATTATACATGGAGATCATATCCCCCCTTATGTATTATACATGGAGATCATATCCCCCCTTATGTATTATACATGGAGATCATATCCCCCCCTTATGTATTATACATGGTGATCATATCCCCCCTTATGTATTATACATGGAGATCATATCCCCCTTATGTATTATACATGGAGATCATATCCCCCTTATGTATTATACATGGAGATCATATCCCCCTTATGTATTATACATGGAGATCATATCCCCCCTTATGTATTATACATGGTGATCATATTCCCCCTTATGTATTATACATGGAGATCATATCCCCCCTTATGTATTATACATGGTGATCATATCCCCCCTTAACCCTTTTGCTGCCAGTGGGGTGTTTTACACACAATCCAGTGGCTACAGCCATCAGGATTGTGTCTAAAACCGACTGGCAGACGTTTTCCTGTCATGTAGGAGCAGTTGGGCAGATGTGCTGCCACCGGATTTCTTCCACAGCCCCCTGTAATGGTGCCCCTCCCACCAGCGCATACTCCTGCCATGCCATGTATCCTGCCCATCTGCGGGCCCAGAGCGAACATGCTGGGTGCCGGTGGGTGGAGGGGAGAGAGGAGGGCAAACACATGTCCGCTCCCCTGCCCCCCCCCCCTTCTTACAGAAAGCGACATGTATGACGTCACGTCCGGGTCACCACTGTCAATGAAATAGCCGGGAAGGAATGTATTGTAGTGTGCTCTGCATTGTCTCATTAAAGAGAACCTGTCACCAAAAAAATCATCACATAGGGGACTTTGTGTACCCTATGTGATGGGAAAAAAAATGCAAAAAATTTCCTGCACAGCCATTCACTGGGAAGATTAGTATGCTGCTGTTCCTCCTCCCCCAGCTCTCTATGCAGTTGAGAACAGAGGGAATGTGATCACTTATTTAAAAAAAAAAATGAACAATGCCCCTTGTGATAGAATATGCTGTGAGAAGAGTTCTTTATGGAGAGATCTGGGATCTATTAGACCCCATATCTCTCCTATGGCCTACGAAGCATCAGATCAGATACAGACCGGTCTTATCAGCTGCTTCACAGGCTGGTAACTGCTTCCGGTTTCTGACGTCGCACAGCGGGCCCTTTCACTGCCCGTAAAAGTAATCCAGTGGCTCTATAACTTCTAGGATTACTTTTTCTTTGAAAGAAATCTCTGGGTGAACAAAATGATATCTTGGTCATTGACGCAGCTGCATTTAAAGTGTTACAAAACCCACAACAATACAATCAGTCTGTAGATGCAGTAAAGCATGCTTGTTATACTCACTGTGGGACCCAAGGGGTTAATCCTCTGCATTGTGTAAAAAGGCTGTTTGATCCTGTCTTCTCTGCCCCTCCTCTTGCTGACATGACCACCTGATACAGACTGAACCCATGGTCGCATGCACATGCTTAGTTTAGTGTGTATTGCTAGAGAGGTTTTTTTTTTCTTGGGAAGTTTACATGTGATCAGCACAGGGCCAATCAGCACTGTCTAGACCAGCGGTTCTCAACCTGTGGATCTCGACCCCTTTGGGGGTCGAACGACACTTTCCCAGGGGTCGCTTAAGACCATCGGAAAACACATATTTCCGATGGTCTTAGGAACCGAGACACCGCTCCTCTATCCGTCTCCAGGTGTGGGCGGGATGACATGCCGCCCCTGTCATCTGGACACACCCCCGGGATCAATCCTCGCCGGTGATTGGCCGCCGGAACTGTAGCTCAGGAGAGGCACACAGGCGGCCAATCACCGGCAAGGAGGTGGACCTTGGAGAGGAGGAGCCAAGCGGCACCGCGAAGATCGAGCGAGTGAAGAGGAGCAGAGCGGCCGGAGAAGGAAGACATCTGACCGGTAAGTGTCTGTACCATGGGAGAGGGAGGAAGCGAGCGAGCGAGCCCAGGCTGGAGCAGGGGTCAGCAAGGTAAGTATCATTGGTGTCAGTGGGAGGAATAGTGCCCTATCATTGGTGTCACTAATACCAATGATGGGGCACTATCCCTCCCACTGACACCAACGATGGGGCACTATTCCTCCCACTGATACCAATGATGGGGCACTATTCCTCACACTGATACCAATGATGGGGAACTATACCTCCCACTGACACCAACGATGGGGCACTATTCCCCCCACTGACACCAAGGATGAGGCACGATTCCTCCCCCCACTGACACAAACGATGGGGCACTATTCCTCTTCCCACTGACACCAACGATGGGGCACTATTCCCCCCACTGACACCAACGATGGGGCACTATTCCTCCCACTGACACCAACGATGGGGCACTATTCCTCCCACTGACACCAACGATGGGGCACTATTCCTACCACTGACACCAACGATGGGCACTATTCCTACCACTGACACCAATGATGGGGCACTATTCCTCCCACTGACACCAACGATGGGGCACTATTCCTCCCACTGACATCAGTGATGGGGCACTATTCCTCCCACTGATACCAATGATGGGGCACTATTCCTCCCACTGACACCAATGATGGGGCACTATTCCCCCCACTGACACCTATGATGGGGCACTATTCCTCCCACTGACACCAATGATGGGGCACTATTCCCCCCACTGACACCAATGATGAGGCACTATTCCTCCCACTGATACCAATGATGGGGCACTATACCTCCCACTGACACCAACGATGGGGCACTATTCCCCCCACTGACACCAAGGATGAGGCACGATTCCTCCCCCCACTGACACAAATGATGGGGCACTATTCCTCTTCCCACTGACACCAACGATGGGGCACTATTCCCCCCACTGACACCAACGATGGGGCACTATTCCTCCCACTGACACCAACGATGGGGCACTATTCCTCCCACTGACACCAACGATGGGGCACTATTCCTCCCACTGACACCAACGATGGGGCACTATTCCTACCACTGACACCAACGATGGGCACTATTCCTACCACTGACACCAAGGATGGGGCACTATTCCTCCCACTGACACCAACGATGGGGCACTATTCCTCCCACTGACATCAGTGATGGGGCACTATTCCTCCCACTGATACCAATGATGGGGCACTATTCCTCCCACTGACACCAATGATGGGGCACTATTCCCCCCACTGACACCTATGATGGGGCACTATTCCTCCCACTGACACCAATGATTGGGCACTATTCGCCCCACTGACACCAATGATGGGGCACTATTCCTCCCACTGACACCAATGATGGGGCACAATTCCTCCCACTGATACCAATGATGGGGCACTATTCCTCCCACTGACACCAATGATGAGGCACTATTCCTCCCACTGATACCAATGATAGGGCACTATTCCTCCCACTGACACCAATGATGGGGCACTATTCCTCCCACTGATGCCAATGATGGGGCACTATTCCTCCCACTGACACCAATGATGGGACACTATTCCTCCCACTGATACCAATGATGGGGCACTATTCCTCCCACTGACACCAATGATGGGGCACTATTCCTCCCACTGACACCAATGATGGGGCACTATTCCTCCCACTGATACCAATGATGAGGCACTATTCCTCCCACTGACACCAATGATGGGACACTATTCCTCCCACTGACACCAATGATGGGACACTATTCCTCCCACTGACACCAATGATGGGACACTATTTCTCCCACTGACACCAATGATGTGGCACTATTTCTCCCACTGACACCAATGAAGGGGCACTATTCCTCCCACTGCAAAATTACAGTTATGAAGTAGCAACGAAAATAATTTTATGGTTGGGGGTCACCACAACATGAGGAACTGTATTAAAGGGTCGCGGCATTAGGAAGGTTGAGAACCACTGGTCTAGACAGAGGGTCAGGGGTTTTACATCCTCCTAGAGCAGAAAGAAAACTCCTCTTACAAACCAGTGCTCTGCTGAAGTCACAAGACTGATCTATACTGCTGATGAGAAAATGTATTTAGCAGTTTATATTTACTAAAATAATTGCATTTCCATGTTGTGTGTACTGTGGGAGACCAGATATAGTGAATGCAGGGTCCGGGGAGAGCGGATATAGTGAATGCAGGGTCCGGGGAGACCAGATATAGTGAATGCAGGGTCCGGGGAGACTAGATATAGTGAATGCAGGGTCCGGGGAGACCGGATATAGTGAATGCAGGGTCCGGGGAGACCGGATATAGTGAATGCAGGGTCCGGGGAGAGCGGATATAGTGAATGCAGGGTCCTGGGAGAGTGGATATAGTGAATGCAGGGTCCTGGGAGAGTGGATATAGTGAATGCAGGGTCCAGGGAGAGTGGATATAGTGAATGCAGGGTCCGGAGAGAGCGGATATAGTGAATGCAGGGTCCAGGGAGAGCGGATATAGTGAATGCAGGGTCCGGGGAGACAGGATATAGTGAATGCAGTGTCTGGGGAGAGCGGATATAGTGAATGCAGGGTCCGGGGAGACCAGATATAGTGAATGCAGGGTCCTGGGAGAGTGGATATAGTGAATGCAGGGTCCTGGAAGAGTGGATATAGTGAATGCAGGGTCCAGGGAGAGTGGATATAGTGAATGCAGGGTCCTGGGAGAGCGGATATAGTGAATGCAGGGTCCGGAGAGAGCGGATATAGTGAATGCAGGGTCCAGGGAGAGCGGATATAGTGAATGCAGGGTCCAGGGAGACCAGATTGAGTGAATGCAGGGTCCGGGGAGAGCAGATATAGTGAATGCAGGGTCCAGGGAGAGCGGATATAGTGAATGCAGGGTCCGGGGAGACCAGATATAGTGAATGCAGGGTCCTGGGAGAGCGGATATAGTGAATGCGGGGTCGGGGGAGACGAGATATAGTGAATGCAGGGTTTGGGGAGAGTGGATATAGTGAATGCAGGGTCCGGGGAGAGCGGATACAGTGAATGCAGGGTCCGGGGAGACCGGATATAGTGAATGCAGGGTCCGGGGAGAGCGGATACAGTGAATGCAGGGTCCGGGGAGAGCGGATATAGTGAATGCAGGGTCCGGGGAGACCGGATATAGTGAATGCAGGGTCCGGGGAGACCAGATATAGTGAATGCAGGGTCCTGGGAGAGCGGATATAGTGAATGCAGGGTTTGGGGAGACCTGATATAGTGAATGCAGGGTCCGGGGAGACCAAATATAATGAATGCAGGGTCCGGGGAGACCAGATATAGTGAATGCAGGGTTCGGGGAGAGCGGATATAGTGAATGCAGGGTCCGGGGAGACCAGATATAGTGAATGCAGGGTCCGGGGAGACCAGATATAGTGAATGCGGGGTCCGGGGAGACCAGATATAGTGAATGCAGGGTCCGGGGAGACCAGATATAGTGAATGCAGGGTCCGGGGAGACCAGATATAGTGAATGCAGGGTCCGGGGAGACCAGATATAGTGAATGCGGGGTCCTCGCTTTAGTATCACTTTAATCCTTAATGAACATACACATGGAACAATTCCCGGTTAGAATTTCTCTCAAACATAAAGATCATTATCAGGTTGTTTTTTCCCCCAGTTCTCCACATCCATCAATCAGTAGCCTGTCTGCTCAGTGTATCCCAGGCAATGATACATTGTGATATCACTAAGCTGACAAAGGGAAGCCTGCAGTCACACAAATAGAGGCCATTGTTACAGATAATATCACCATCAGGCTTCGCTGGCTCACATTTTTTCTCCTCCTAATCGCTCTATCACTGGAAAGCATTGTCCTGAATCTCCCATATATGTCTCGCCCATAGGAGAACTATGCAGGGAATGCAATGTTTAGATGATGGTCTGCTCTCGGGGAGGAATCTGCACCATTCGGAAACTATTAGAGTGAGATCAGCTCCACGCTGTAATCAATATCATTCATTTCATCCCAGCTCTAGTGCCACCTGCTGGCTTTTTTGTGGTTAAAAAAAAAAGTGAAAAGCGAAAGCATTAAAAAAGCGTTATTTAAACGAAAAAACTCGAATGTAATATATTGCAATACTTGAAAGTGATGGCTACATTAGTTATGTTTTTTTTTGCTTTTGTTTTCCTTTGTTTCAGCTGGTGATCCTGTCAGTAAAATACTTTCTGTCTTAGGGTGCATTTTTTCTAAAAAAAAAATAGGTGCAGGAACTCCCCCGTTCTTGTCTCCGCCCCCCCATCCACCTCCAAGCACCTTCAGTTGGTTCCACCCCTACCCATCTTCCAGTACCGCCCCTTTTAGAGGGTGCAGGAACTTCCCCGTTCTTGTCTCCGCCCCCCCATCCACCTCCGAGCATCGTCAGTTGGTTCCACCCCCTACCCATCTCCCAGTACCGCCCCTTTTAGAGGGTGCAGGAACTTCCTTGTTCTTGTCTCCGCCCCCCCCATCCACCTCCGAGCACCGTCAGTTGGTTCCACCCCCTACCCATCTCCCAGTACCGCCCTTTTTAGAGGGTACAGGAACTTCCCCGTTCTTGTCTCCGCCCCCCTATCCACCTCCGAGCACCGTCAGTTGGTTCCACCCCCTACCCATCTCCCAGTACCGCCCCTTTTAGAGGGTGCAGGAACTTCCTCGTTCTTGTCTCCGCCCCCCCATCCACCTCCGAGCACCTTCAGTTGGTTCCACCCCCTACTCATCTCCCAGTACTGCCCCTTTTAGAGGGTGCAGGAACTTCTTCGTTCTTGTCTCCGCCCCCCCATCCACCTCCGAGCACCTTCAGTTGGTTCCACCCCCTACTCATCTCCCAGTACTGCCCCTTTTAGAGGGTGCAGGAACTTCCCTGTTCTTGTCTCCGCCCCCCCATCCACCACCGAGCACCGTCAGTTGGTTCCACCCCCTACCCACCTCCCAGTACCGCCCCTTTTAGAGGGTGCAGGAACTTCCCCGTTCTTGTCTCCGCCCCCCCATCCACCTCCGAGCATCGTCAGTTGGTTCCACCCCCTACCCATCTCCCAGTACCGCCCCTTTTAGAGGGTGCAGGAACTTCCTTGTTCTTGTCTCCGCCCCCCCCATCCACCTCCGAGCACCGTCAGTTGGTTCCACCCCCTACCCATCTCCCAGTACCGCCCTTTTTAGAGGGTACAGGAACTTCCCCGTTCTTGTCTCCGCCCCCCTGTCCACCTCCGAGCACCGTCAGTTGGTTCCACCCCCTACCCATCTCCCAGTACCGCCCCTTTTAGAGGGTGCAGGAACTTCCTCGTTCTTGTCTCCGCCCCCCCATCCACCTCCGAGCACCTTCAGTTGGTTCCACCCCCTACTCATCTCCCAGTACTGCCCCTTTTAGAGGGTGCAGGAACTTCTTCGTTCTTGTCTCCGCCCCCCCATCCACCTCCGAGCACCTTCAGTTGGTTCCACCCCCTACTCATCTCCCAGTACTGCCCCTTTTAGAGGGTGCAGGAACTTCCCTGTTCTTGTCTCCGCCCCCCCATCCACCACCGAGCACCGTCAGTTGGTTCCACCCCCTACCCACCTCCCAGTACCGCCCCTTTTAGAGGGTGCAGGAACTTCCCTGTTCTTGTCTCCGCCCCCCCATCCACCACCGAGCACCGTCAGTTGGTTCCACCCCCTACCCACCTCCCAGTACCACCCCTTTTAGAGAATGCAGAGCCAAGTATCATTTTGTGGAGTCAAGTAGTTTGTATGGATTTTTATATTGATAGCAAGAAAAGCAATAAAATAAATCCCCTGCAGCCAGCAACAGTAGACCCTCTCCACAACAAAATACCCCCCAGTAACAATAGATCCACTGCAGCAATAATATGCAGCACCTCCTATCAACAAGCAACAGTAGACCCTTCCCTGAACAGTAAATCCTTTCCAGCAACAACTGACCATACAGCAACAATAGATCCCCCACCAGCAACAATAGACCCCCTCATCAATAAATCCTTTCCAGCAACAACTGACCCCCCCAGCAACAATATATCCCCCACCAGCAACAATAGACCCCTCCCTCAACAGTAAAATCCTTTCCAGAAACAACTAACCCCCCCGCAAAAATAGATACCCCACCAGCAACAATAGACCCCTCCCTCAACAGTAAATCCTTTTCAGCAACAACTTACCACCCAGCAACAATAAATCCCCTATCAGCAACATTAGACCCCTCCCTCAACAGTAAATCCTTTCCAGCAACAACTTACCACCCAGCAGCAATATATCCCCATCAGCAACATTAGACCCCTCCCTCAACAGTAAATCCTTTCCAGCAACAACTGACCACCCAGAAACAATAGATCCCCCACCAACAACAAAAGACCCCTCCCTCAACAGTAAATCCTTTCCAGCAACAACTGACCCCCCAGCAAAAATAGATTCCCCCACCAGCAACAATAGACCCCTCCCTCAACAGCAAATCCTTTCCAGCAACAACTAACCCCCCAGCAACAATAGATACCCCACCACCAACAATAGACCCCTCCCTCAACAGTAAATTATTTCCAGCAACAACTAACCCCCCAGCAACTATATATACCCCACCAGCAACAATAGACCCCTCCCTCAACAGTAAATCCTTTCCAGAAACAACTAACCCCCCAGCAACAACAGATACCCCACCAGCAACAATAGACCCCTCCCTCAACAGTAAATCCTTTCCAGCAACAACTGACCACCCAGCAACAATATATCCCCCATCAGCAACAATAGACCCCCCACAACAGTAAATCCTTTCCAGCAACAACTGACCACCAGCAACAATAGATCCCCCCACCAGCAACAATGGACCCCTAGCAACAATAGATCCCTCCCTCAATAGTAAATCCTTTCCAGCAAGAACTGACCCCCAGCAACAATACATCCCCCACCAACAACAAAAGACCCCTCTCTCAACAGCAAATCCTTTTCAGCAACAACTGACCCCCAGCAACAATAGATCCCCCCACCAGCAACAATGGACCCCTAGCAACAATAGACCCCTCCCTCAACAGTAAATCCTTTCCAGCAAGAACTGACCCCCAGCAACAATAGATCCCCCACCAGCAACCTAACCCTCAAGGGGCGTACAATCTAAGGTCCCTAACATTTGGTTAGGATCCAACCAACATACCAGTATGTCTGTGGGGTGAGGCCCACACGGGCACGGGGAGAACATGCCAGCTCCAGGCAGGTGGTGCCGTCATTGGAATTTGAACCAGTGACCCTGGTGCTGACAAGTGGAGGTGCTAACCATTTAGCCACTGTGCTGCCCCGATAACAAGGAAAGCAGTAAAACAGATCTCCAGCAGCATTAGAACCCCCCTGCCCCCAGCAACAATAGACTCCTCCAGGAACAATGGACTCCCAAAACAAAATACCACCCCAGCAACAATAGACCCCCAGCAGCTGCAACAGATCTGCCAGCAACCAGCATCAATAGACTCTCCAGCAGCCAGAAACAATAGACCATAGACCTCTCCCTCAACAGTAGATCCATTTCAGTAACAATTGATCCCCAACAACAATAGATCCTACATCAACAAAAGACCACCACACAGAAATAGATCCCCTTCAGTGATAAGAGATACCTCAGCAGCCAATCACACACAGGAATAGTGCCCCATCATTGGTGTCAGTGGGGGGAATAGTGCCCCATCATTGGTATCAGTGGGAGGAATAGTGCCCCATCATTGGTGCCAGTGGGAGGAATAGTGCCCCATCATTGGTGTCAGTGGGAGGAATAGTGCCCCATCATTGGTATCAATGGGAGGAATAGTGCCCCATCATTGGTGCCAGTGGGAGGAATAGTGCCCCATCATTGGTGTCAGTGGGAGGAATAGTGCCCCATCATTGGTGTCAGTGGTAGGAATAGTGCCCCATCATTGGTATCAGTGGGAGGAATAGTGCCCCATCATTGGTATCAGTGGGAGGAATAGTGCCCCATCATTGGTATAAGTGGGAGGAATAGTGCCCCATCATTGGTGTCAGTGGGGGGAATAGTGCCCCATCATTGGTGTCAGTGGGAGGAATAGTGCCCCATCATTGGTGTCAGTGGGGGGAATAATGCCCCATCATTGGTATCAGTGGCGGGAATAGTGTCCCATCATTGGTATCAGTGGGAGGAATAGTGCCACATCATTGGTATCAGTGGGAGGAATAGTGCCCCATCATTGGTATCAGTGGGAGGAATAGTGCCCCATCATTGGTGTCAGTGGGAGGAATAGTGCCACATCATTGGTATCAGTGGGAGGAATAGTGCCCCATCATTGGTATCAGTGGGAGGAATAGTGCCCCATCATTGGTGTCAGTGGGAGGAATAGTGCCACATCATTGGTATCAGTGGGAGGAATAGTGCCCCATCATTGGTATCAGTGGGAGGAATAGTGCCCCATCATTGGTGTCAGTGGGATGAATTGTGCCACACCATTGGTGTCAGTGGGAGGATTAATACCCCATCATTGGGGTCAGGGGAAGGAATAGTGCCCCATCATTGATATCAGTGGGAGGAATAGTGTCCCATCATTGGTGTCAGTGGGAGGAATAGTGCCCCATCATTGGTGTCAGTGGGAGGAATAGTGCCCCATCATTGGTGTCAGTGGGAGGAATAGTGCCCCATCATTGGTATCAGTGGGAGGAATAGTGCCCCATCATTGGTATCAGTGGCGGGAATAGTGTCTCATCATTGGAATCAGTGGGAGGAATAGTGCCCCATCATTGGTGTCAGTGGGAGGAATAGTGCCCCATCATTGGTATCAGTGGGGGGAATAGTTCCCCATCATTGGTATCAGTGGCGGGAATAGTGTCTCATCATTGGAATCAGTGGGAGGAATAGTGCCCCATCATTGGTGTCAGTGGGAGGAATAGTACCCCATCATTGGTATTAGTGGGAGGAATAGTGCCCCATCATTGGTGGCAGTGGGAGGAATAGTGCCCCATCATTGGTGTCAGTGGGAGGAATAGTACCCCATCATTAGTATCAGTGGGAGGAATAGTGCCCCATCATTGGTGTCAGTGGGAGGAATAGTACCCCATCATTGGTATCAGTGGGAGGAATAGTGCCACATCATTGGTATCAGTGGGAGGAATAGTGCCCCATCATTGGTATCAGTGGGAGGAATAGTGCCCCATCATTGGTGTCAGTGGGATGAATTGTGCCACACCATTGGTGTCAGTGGGAGGAATAATACCCCATCATTGGGGTCAGGGGAAGGAATAGTGCCCCATCATTGGTGTCAGTGGGGGGAATAGTGTCCCATCATTGGTATAAGTGGGAGGAATAGTGCCCCATCATTGGTGTCAGTGGGAGGAATAGTGCCCCATCATTGGTGTCAGTGGGAGGAATAGTGCCCCATCATTGGTATCAGTGGGAGGAATAGTGCCCCATCATTGGTGTCAGTGGGAGGAATAGTGCCCCATCATTGGTATCAGTGGGAGGAATAGTGCCCCATCATTGGTGTCAGTGGGAGGAATAGTGTCCCATCATTGGTATAAGTGGGAGGAATAGTGCCCCATCATTGGTATCAGTGGGAGGAATAGTGCCCCATCATTGGTATCAGTGGGAGGAATAGTGTCCCATCATTGGTATAAGTGGGAGGAATAGTGCCCCATCATTGGTGTCAGTGGGAGGAATAGTGCCCCATCATTGGTATCAGTGGGAGGAATAGTGCCCCATCATTGGTGTCAGTGGGAGGAATAGTGCCCCATCATTGGTATCAGTGGGAGGAATAGTGCCCCATCATTGGTGTCAGTGGGAGGAATAGTGTCCCATCATTGGTATAAGTGGGAGGAATAGTGCCCCATCATTGGTATCAGTGGGAGGAATAGTGCCCCATCATTGGTGTCAGTGGGAGGAATAGTGCCCCATCATTGGTATCAGTGGGAGGAATAGTGCCCCATCATTGGTGTCAGTGGGAGGAATAGTGCCCCATCATTGGTGTCAGTGGGATGAATTGTGCCACACCATTGGTGTCAGTGGGAGGAATAATGCCCCATCATTGGGGTCAGTGGGAGGAATAGTGCCCCATCATTGGTATCAGTGGGAGGAATAGTGCCCCATCATTGGTATCAGTGGGAGGAATAGTGCCCCATCATTGGTGTCAGTGGAAGGAATAGTGCCTCATCATTGGTGTCAGTGGGAGGAATAGTTCCCCATCATTGGTGTCAGTGGGAGGAATAGTTCCCCATCATTGGTGTCAGTGGGAAGAATAGTTCCCCATCATTGGTGTCAGTGGGAGGAATGGTTCCCCAGCATTGGTGTCAGTGGGAGGAATAGTGCCCCATCATTGGTGTCAGTGGAAGGAATAGTGCCTCATTATTGGTGTCAGTGGGAGGAATCATGTCTTGAATCATTCAGAAGTATAGTGCCCCAAGCGCCAGATGAAGGCTGGCAAAGGCCACAGTTTGGAGACCTCTGCATTACATGAACATTAATACAGCCTTCTATCTGTAAATCATTGAACATCATTTGTGTTGTACACACGTGGTCTGTTCATTAAACTCTTGTACATCTCCCAGCAGATGGCGGTGCCATATAGATGAATAGTAATGATAATGGTGGCGGCTCACGTATACAACTTTAAACCCTAGAAGTTTCTTCTCCATTCCCCGTGTTGCTCCTTTCTCAGACTGTCAATAATTGAAACGTTTAAAACGATCGGTTTGGGAGCTTTGTAAAACTTTGATGAAAGGCATCTGTTGTGGATGGTACATAATTAAACGTCACTAATTATTGATGGCTTACACTGGTATGGATAATTCATCAGTTGTTATGGCGGACGGTTCATTGGGGTTGGGCTATTATATCCATGAGTGAGGAGGGATGAAGTTGGCTTTGCAAGGCATCCTGTATCTCCTAATGTATATCTGAGCTGACAAAGTCAAAGGATCTTATTACTCAGTTGGCTGCCAATTAGAGACATTTTGTGACATTGCGTCATAGGTGACCTGGCGAGGTGTGTAGTGCCGCTCAATGCTAGAGTCATAGAACGCTTCCCCGCTGGGAGCCGGTGCCGGGTTACTCTGATCCAGGAGTGCCGGTATGGAAGGAGTAACATGCCGCTCTGCCGGTCACGATGCCAGTGAAAGTGTATGGCCTCAGCCAATCCATCAATACAGCCCCACCTAGTAAGCTCTTTTCCCCTTCCAGTACAGCTCTCCCTGCAGAACAGCTCCCCCTCCAGCACAGCTCCCCCCCTCCAGCTTTCCCCCTCCAGCACAGCTCCCCCCCCCCCCCAGTACAGCTCTCCCCCTCCAGCACAGCTCTTCCCCCCACCCAGTACAGCTCTCCTTACAGAACAGCTCTCCCCCTCCAGCACAGCTCCCCCTCCCCAGTGCAGCTCTCCCTGCAGAACAGCTCTCCCCCTCCAGCACAGCTCCCCCCCCCAGTGCAGCTCTCCCTGCAGAACAGCTCTCCCCCTCCAGCACAGCTCCCCCCCCCCCCAGTAAGGCTTTCCCCTCCAGCACAGCTCCCCCCCCTGCAGTACAGCTCTCCCCCTCCAGCACAGCTCCCCCCCCACCCAGTACAGCTCTCCCCACAGAACAGCTCTCCCCCTCCAGCACAGCTCCCCCCCCCACCCAGTACAGCTCTCCCCACAGAACAGCTCTCCCCCTCCAGCACAGCTCCCCCCCCCAACTATAGCTTTCCCCCCAGAACAGCTCTCCCCCTCCAGCACAGCTCTTCCCCCCACCCAGTACAGCTCTCCCTTACAGAACAGCTCTCCCCCTCCAGCACAGCTCTCCCCCCCCCCCCACCCAGTACAGCTCTCCCCACAGAACAGCTCTCCCCCTCCAGCACAGCCCCCCCCCCACTATAGCTTTCCCCCCAGAACAGCTCTCCCCCTTCCAGTACAGCTCTTTTCCCTCCAACACAGCTCTCCCTCTTCTAGTACAGCCCTCCTCCTCAGTACAGCTATCCCCCAATACAGTTCTCCCCCCTCCGGTAAAGCTATTGTTCCTCCAGTACAACTCTCTCATTTCCAGTACAACTCTCCCTCCTCAGCACAGCTCCTATCCCCAGTATAGCTCTTCCCCCAAGTACAGCTCTTATTCCCAGTACAGCTCTCCCCCCCCCCCCTCCTCAGTACAGCTCTCTCCCCCCCAGCACAGTTTCCCTTCAGTATCACCCCCCCCCTCAGTACAGCTCATCCCCCTCAGCACAGCCCGCCACCAATACCACACCCCCCCTCAGCACAGCTCCGCCCCCCCACACAGTACTGCTCTCCATCGCTAGTAGGGTGTAACCACTTAGTACCGCTCTATTCCCCCAGGACAGCTCTGCTATCTATCTATCCATCCATCCATTATCTATCTATCTATCTATCTATCTATCTATCTATCTATCTATCCATTATCTATCTATCTATCTATCTATCTATCTATCTATTATCTATCCATCCATCCATCCATTATCTATCTATCTATCTATCTATCTATCCATTATCTATCTATCCATTATCTATCTATCTATTATCTATCTATTATCTATCTATCTATCTATCTATCCATCATCTATCTATCTATCTATCTATCTATCTATCTATCTATCCATCATCTATCTATCTATCTATCTATCTATCTATCTATCTATCTATCTATATATCTATCTATATACTATATATTGTGGCAGTGCGGTGTCCTGCCACGGCCAAAATAAAGCTGAAAACCCTGGATTCTCAACCAGGCAGGTTGAGGGGCTCCAGAGAGTTGATGGATTGCAGAGGAAACTGGCTTTTCAGTTTCCTCATTTACTCATTAAGTCTGTTTTGGGATCTGGAGCCTGGAGATTTCAAAGAGATCTGGGAGGGATGAAATCTCCAATCCGGGGTCCGTGTTTTTGAGAACCCCCAGCACACTGATTGCACAGGTGTGTGCAGGCCTTTTAGGGGAAGCCAGGCCATGATTCTGGGCTCCACCCCGGCAGTTAGGAGGGCTCCACCCAGGCAGACGGGAGGTCTCTGCCGTGGAGTCAGGTGGGCTACACCTAGGAGAGGTGGAAGCCAGACTAGCTGTGTGCTAGTGACATATTTTGGGAAGAGTCTGCAGGAGGCAGACTTAAAACTGCGTACAAGCCAGGAGGCTGAATATTGTTAATTTACTTGATGGTGGATACCCCTGCGTGGGAAGCATTTCTGTTTTGAACTTTCTTAAATAAAAGTGGGCTAAAAAGGCCCTTAAAGAAAGCGAGTAGCTGTGTGTGTTTTGAAGAAGAGCTCTACCACTTAAAGCGAGTTCCCACATATGGTGGAGGATGCGGGCAGAACTAGAGATCCCAGCAAGGAAGTAGGTTCATGTGTTGAACTGTGTTTGGTGCATGACTCTGCACTATCTGTGTGTGCAGGTGAGGAGATCCTGCAGAGAAAAGGAACTTGCCTTAAAGAGACAGTGCTCCATTGTGTACCTGGACTGTGCAAAAGTGTTGTGGAGTGACTGCAAAGATGGGGCGGTCAAAACTCAAAAAAGAAGCAAGATTTTCTGAAATGAGAGACAGAGCCCTGTGGCTGGAGGGGTTGTTACCACCAGAACAAGCCCCATACATGGCTGCACAGAGTTTGCCACAGTGGGAAGTGCATGCTGTTGTCCCTGGCAACGCTGGTGAAAGGAAACCAGTTTTCTGTGTGCAGAGTACTAAGCCTGAAAGAGGATGCAGTGTTGGAAGTTCGGCCAAGATACTGTCGCAAGAGTGCTGTTTGCGGTGCAGTGAATGGGGGCACACTGTCTCCAAGTGCCCATTATCCCAGCTTCCAGTACAAGGTGACACAACCAGACAAAGGTCTGGGTATACAAATGGGAAGCCTGCTTGGAGTTCCAGGAAGGAGCAGCAGGTTGCCCAAAAGTTTCAGAAGGATGTGGTTGCCCATAGCAACACATGTAACTTCAGACCTGCGGACCCTGTGAGAGAAGTGTCGTCTGCAGAGGATTGTGGCAACGCAGAGATGAGAGTTCAGCGCATCTGGAGGAACCCACTGTCAAGGTCCTACCTTTCTTCAGAGCTTGTGCATCTCCATGAGCTGGCCTCCATCTTGGTTTTTCTGCAAAGCATGGTGGGAACCTTTATGCCTTCAGGCTTCTGCGGCTCCTCCTCAGAAGGGTGTGGTTGAGCACATTTAAACCTGCTGTCTGCAAGTGTGCTCTGCACTTGTGTCCTGTATGTTGCCCTGTTGCAAGCTCTTGTGTTGTTCCCATTGCTCTCCTGGTAACCGACTCGGCTTGGACAAGACTACTCTCTGCGTTAACCCTTTATCTGACCTCCCGTTGTTGAACCCGGCCCGTGACCTGAGTATTCTTTGCCTACCGTCTAGTACTGTCTGCTCCGTTGTTATTGACCCGGCTTGTCTGACTACTCTACTCGTGATCCCATCTAGCTCCCACCAGCTGTACGCCATTGGCGGCAGTCGTTATCGCAGCTGGGGTCACTCGGGGGCCGCGACCTGGTCTCAGGCTGCGTCAAGTCCATCCCCACCATCAGGGGCCCTGGTGAAGGGTAGCCTGGGGCTTAGACTCCGCGCCCTGAGGGACTCTGGTCTGTGGGTAGTGGCTGTCGTCAGTCGCAGCGTGACCGTACCATAGGCCTGCCTGCCCATTCCAGCGTTCCTGCCCTGACATTACACAAGTGCCATGAATCCTGACGGTGCAGGTACGCCTTCGATCCCTATGTTACTCGCCAGACTTGACCAACAGGATCACTTGTTGGATCAGTTCGCTCAGGCGTTGCAGGCTCTGCTTGCACGCACAGCGCACCTTACCCCTGGGGCTATTAGGTCAGTTGTTGCTCCGGTTGTTGCACCTACCTCTGCATCTGTTGCGGAACCCGCGGTACCCAGAGGTATGACTGGTTCTGCCCCTCTTCCTCAGCGCTTTGGGGGGGAACCGAGTCAGTGTCGTGGTTTTCTTAACCAAGTGGGGATTTACTTTGAATTAATACCTCACGCTTTCCCTACTGAGAGGGCGAAAGTGGGCTTCCTAATCTCGCTGCTCTCTGATAGGACCTTGGCCTGGGCTAATCCCTTATGGGAGAGGAATGACCCGGTGATTCACGTGTTTACCCGTTTCGTTGCCTCCTTCCGTACGGTATTCGACGTACCCGCTCGCTCCGCTTCTGCTGCCAAATTGCTCATGTCCATGCATCAGGGTTCACGAACCGTTGCCGAGTACGCCATCGAATTTCGTACTTTGCCGGCAGAGGTGGGTTGGAACAATGAGGCTCTGGTGGCTGCTTTCTCTCATGGTCTCTCTGATGCGTTGAAGGACGAGATCGCAGCTAAAGAACTGCCTGTGGATTTAGAGGCACTCATCTCCTTCCTAATCTTGATTGACACCAGGCTCAGAGAGAGGCCTTCATTTAAGGAGCGGCTGCGGAGGCCTCCTAACCGTTTGGCGCCTACGTTTTCTGTCCCACCCGTGCCTCCCTCTCCTCCCACGCCTCCTGGGGATGGTTTGTCTGGTAGTGAGCCCATGCAGCTGGGGTTTGCTCGCCTTTCGGAGGGGGAGCGGGCCTCTCGGCGTCGGGAGGGTCGCTGCCTGTACTGTGGACTCGGGGGGCATTTTCGGCAGTCCTGTCCGGTCCGTCCGGGAAACGCCCGCACCTGAGATCCTGTCGGGGGCAGATCTTGGGTGGAGTTTCCTCGTCCCCGGTTTCCCGTAAAGATAAACCGCTTATCACCGTTGTCCTCTCTTGGGCAGGAGGCTCGGTGACGGCCCAGGCGCTGGTAGACTCTGGGGCTGGCGGTTTGTTTATGGACAGTTCGTTTGCGGCCCAGTACTCCATTCCTCTGCAGGCTCGAGAGACTCCATTGGTTCTCGAGGCGATAGATGGCAGGCCCTTGCAGCCATCGCAGGTTACCCACGAGACCCTGCCGGTGGAGGTAGCTATTGGGGCTGTTCACAGGGAATTGGCCTGTTTCCAGGTAATTTCTTCCCCGCACTACTCCGTGGTTTTGGGCTATCCCTGGCTTCAGAGGCACAATCCGACCTTTGATTGGCGATCGGCCGAGATTCTCTCATGGTCACCACGGTGTGGGGCTGGTTGCATCCGTGGTCCGGTTAAGGTGCTGTGCACCTCCTCGGACTCTGTGCTGCCCACTGAATATGGGGAGTACCTGGACGTGTTTGACAAGGTGCGCGCCGGTGCCCTGCCTCCTCATCGTCCATACGATTGTGCCATAACCTTACAAACTGGTGCTACTCCTCCGCGTGGCAGGGTGTATCCTCTTTCGGTGGCAGAGAATCAGGCCATGGAGGAATACGTTGCGGATGCGCTTTCCCGGGGGCACATTCGCAAGTCTACGTCTCCAGCAGGAGCTGGGTTTTTTTTTGTGAAAAAGAAGGGAGGTGAGCTGAGACCCTGCATTGATTTTAGGGGTCTCAATCGGATCACGATTAAAAATGCTTATCCTATTCCGTTGATCACCGAGTTGTTTGACCGCCTCAAGGGAGCAACGATCTTTACTAAGCTCGACCTTAGGGCTGCCTACAACCTTGTACGGATCAAGGAGGGCGATGAGTGGAAGACCGCGTTCAACACCAGAACCGGCCACTATGAATACCTGGTTATGCCCTTCGGGTTGTGTAACGCACCCGCGGTCTTTCAGGAGTTTATTAACGATGTCTTACGTGACTTGTTGCAGCAGTGCGTGGTGGTTTACTTGGACGACATCCTGGTTTACTCTGCGTCTATGGAGACTCATATCCAGGATGTTAAGCGGGTGCTGCAACGGTTACGTGAAAACGAGCTTTTCTGTAAGCTCGAGAAGTGTGAATTTCACCAATCCCAGGTTGCCTTTTTAGGCTACATCATTTCCCCGATGGGTTTTTCTATGGACCCTGAGAAGGTTTCAGCGGTTCTGCAGTGGCCTCGTCCCAGTGGTCTTCGGTCCATTCAGCGCTTTTTGGGATTTGCCAACTATTATCGGAAGTTTATCAGGAACTTTTCCACATTGGCAAAGCCTCTCTCAGATCTGACCAAGAAGGGCAGTAACCCTCACGAGTGGTCACCCGAGGCCATCTCAGCTTTCAAGTCTCTGAAAGCCGCCTTCACTTCGGCCCCAATTCTGTCTCATCCCAATCCTGGGTTGCCTTTTGTTCTCGAGGTTGATGCATCTGAGACAGGAGTAGGCGCCCTCTTGTCCCAGCGACGGTCACCCGAGGGACCCCTACTTCCTTGTGGGTTCTACTCCAAGAAGCTTTCCTCTGCAGAGTGCAACTACCAGATTGGAGACAGGGAGTTGTTGGCCATTATTCTGGCTCTCAAGGAATGGAGGCACCTGCTTGAGGGTTCTGTGGTCCCGGTCCTAGTTCTCACTGACCACAAGAACCTCACTTATCTCTCGGAGGCTAAGAGGTTGACACCCCGTCAGGCCAGGTGGGCTCTGTTTTTGTCACGTTTTAACTATGTGGTCTCTTACTTGCCTGGTTCCAAGAATGTCAGGGCTGATGCCTTGTCGCGGCAATACTCTGAGCTGTCCAGGGAGGACACTGAGCCGACCTCGGTCATTCCTCCTAACCAGATCCTGGCTGCCATTCGTACCAACCTGACTTCTCCCCTTGGGGAGCAGATTTTGGCGGCTCAAACTAACGCTCCCCCTGAGAGACCTGCTGGAAGATGTTTTGTACCTGAGGGATTGCGTACCCGCTTGCTACGTACCTACCATAATGCCAAGACTGCCGGTCATCCTGGTAGGAACCAATTGTCCTGGGTCGTTTCTCGGTTATTCTGGTGGCCATCTCTCCGTTCTGACATCGCCTCATATGTAGCAGCTTGTTCGGTCTGTGCCCAGAATAAATCTCCTCGGCACCTTCCATTGGGCCTTCTGCAACCCATTCCCAATGGGGAGCGTCCCTGGTCACACCTGGGAATGGATTTTATTGTGGATCTTCCTGCGTCTCAAGGTCATACGGTCATTCTTATGGTGATCGATCGTTTTTCTAAGATGTGCCATTGCGTTCCATTCAAGAAATTGCCGACTGCACAGGAACTGGCTACGGTTTTCGCCAAGGAGATCTTTCGCTTGCACGGGTTGCCCAAGGTGATTGTCTCGGACCGTGGGAGCCAGTTTGTGTCCAGGTTCTGGCGCGCCTTCTGCTCCCAGTTGGGTATCGAGCTTTCCTTCTCTTCGGCCTACCACCCTCAGTCCAATGGGGCTGCGGAGCGTTCCAACCAGGCCCTGGAACAATTCCTTCGTTGCTATATATCGGATCATCAGGACAACTGGGCCGATCTCCTGCCATGGGCAGAGTTTGCGAGGAACTCGGCTGTCAACTCCTCCTCTGGGATGTCCCCCTTCATGGCCAACTATGGGTTCCAACCCGCTGTATTGCCTGAGTTGTTCTCTCCACAGGACATTCCGGCTGTGGATAACCACCTGGCTGCTCTGCGCTCCTCATGGGGGCAGATTCAGAGGTCCTTGAAGGACTCAGCACAGCGCCAGAAGCTCCAGGCTGATCGTAGATGGTTGCCCGCTCCCTCATACCAGGTCGGAGATCGGGTGTGGTTGTCCACTCGCAACCTCAAGCTTCGGGTGCCCACACCAAAGCTGGCCCCCCGTTTTGTTGGTCCTTTCCGCATTCTTCGCAGGGTGAACCCGGTTGCCTATGCCCTTGCTCTTCCTCCTGGGATGCACATCTCCAATGTCTTCCACGTATCCCTGTTGAAACCTCTGATCTGTAATCGCTTTACTGCCTCTCTGCCTCGTCCTCGTCCTATCAGGGTCGACGGTCATGAGGAGTATGAGGTGAGCCGCATCTTGGATTCTCGGTTGGTCCGCGGTCGGGTACAGTTTTTGGTCCATTGGCGTGGTTATGGTCCCAAGGAACGTTCCTGGGTTCCTTCCGCGGATGTTCATGCTCCTGCCCTCCTCCGCGCTTTTCACGCCCGATTTCCTCAGAAACCTTTTGTGGAGCCACGGAGGGGGAGGGGCCCTTGAGGAGGAGGTACTGTCAAGGTCCTACCTTTCTTCAGAGCTTGTGCATCTCCATGAGCTGGCCTCCATCTTGGTTTTCTGCAAAGCATGGTGGGAACCTTTATGCCTTCAGGCTTCTGCGGCTCCTCCTCAGAAGGGTGTGGTTGAGCACATTTAAACCTGCTGTCTGCAAGTGTGCTCTGCACTTGTGTCCTGTATGTTGCCCTGTTGCAAGCTCTTGTGGTGTTCCCATTGCTCTCCTGGTAACCGACTCGGCTTGGACAAGACTACTCTCTGCGTTAACCCTTTATCTGACCTCCCGTTGTTGAACCCGGCCCGTGACCTGAGTATTCTTTGCCTACCGTCTAGTACTGTCTGCTCCGTTGTTATTGACCCGGCTTGTCTGACTACTCTACTCGTGATCCCATCTAGCTCCCACCAGCTGTACGCCATTGGCGGCAGTCGTTATCGCAGCTGGGGTCACTCGGGGGCCGCGACCTGGTCTCAGGCTGCGTCAAGTCCATCCCCACCATCAGGGGCCCTGGTGAAGGGTAGCCTGGGGCTTAGACTCCACGCCCTGAGGGACTCTGTGGGTAGTGGCTGTCGTCAGTCGCAGCGTGACCGTACCATAGGCCTGCCTGCCCATTCCAGCGTTCCTGCCCTGACACCCACAAAGTTCAGCTGGGAGAGTGCCATCTCCCATAGCAACAGGAGAGAGCCTGCCAACCAGGAGAAGGGGCTACAAGGGAGATGTGGTTCCATATCCCAAGAAGGTTATCGGTGGAACCATACCCTGCCTGGAATGTGTTCAGTTTGGGCATGGTATCTTTACCTGCCCCAGATTATGGAATACCACTGATGAGGGTGGTACTGGGCAAAAGTCTTCATCTGCAAGCCCAGATTTGTGTTTAAAAATGTTGGCAGCCACCTCTAGCAACAGTGAAGTACCTGTTGTGCCTGCAGGGGGTGCCAAGGAGTCAGAAGTGCCTGCCACAGTATCATCCTATAGCTGCATGGATGAACTGGCTGGCCAAAGCCAAGCAGAGGAGATGACAGAAAGGATCCAGATCCCACGCACTCAAGTGAAGGTGAAGCCTGTTACAGTGGTGGGTAAGACTGGTACTTTTGAGAGAAATGTGAGCGATACTAATGCACTGATTGAGACTGACTTTGAGACTCTCTGCTATAAATTTGGGATACTCCCAGTTGGGAAACCCACTGCTGGTGATCATGAGAGAGACTTTCCTCTGTATAATGCTCTGTTTAGTGGGGAGGCAACGGTTAAAAATGTCAATGTGAAGAGTACTGATATTGGGGTTGCACCAATGTCATATAAACAGAATGGTGAATTAAATGTAGTAGGGGTGACCACTAAGCAGGATGTGTTATCTCCCCTAGCAACGGTGGGTAAGGTAACCCAGGATAACTATGATGTTGCTCTGGTGGACCAGACTGTATCTGAAGTGAGTGTTGAGAATTTGTTATTTCAGTCTGGCAATGGTGAATCTAAAAGGTATGAACGTATTCATAATGATGGGTTAATGCAATCCACTAATGCAAAAGTTTTTGTAGTGAATGGCAAGCACCTAGCGCACGGTGGTGAGAGTAAGAAATTGCAACCGGCTGTGCCTAGAAAAGGAGTCTCCCATTGTGATATGGATAATGAAGATATAGGTAATGGATCTGATACAGAGCCACTCTGTCCCTATGTGTCTCCTTCAGCGGTTGGAGTGGTACTGCGTAGTACCTCTGATGGGATCACAGGGACGATGGACTGGGACAGATGGGCAACAAGCTTGTTGGCATTAATAAAAGATGCCTCTGTGGGTAACAATGGGGTGGACATGGTTTCTGCTGTGCTGAATAGAGGGACTGTGGAGCAGCTATTAGTCCAGGGCGCACCTGTCGCTGCCAAAATTAACCCACCGCTGGTAAAAGGCACCATTAAGGATAAACGCTCAGCAGAAGTTTTGCCCACAGCCCATAAAGGAGTTAATGGTGTAGTATACCAAACTGATACCCATAGAGAAGCCGTGGAAGAGCTCATTGACACTGAGCCTCAGAGTATTTGGGTGAATCCCACACCTGGTTACGCTCTGGGAGAGCCCCAGGTTATTGTATTGGGTACCTCCAGCCAAGAGGAAGCCTCTTTAAGAAGCACCACCTCTGAGGCATCAGTAAATGAGGGTCTCCATGTCTCCAGGAAGGTCTTATGTGTGGAATCAGGCTGTCTTTTTATAACAGACCTGCTGAAGGAAATGTTAGCCTTCTGGAGTGTACAGCCGGTGTATACCATGCTGTCTCTTCCATGTTCGGGAGAGCTGGTACAGTGGAGTCCCGCTAATCGGAGCTGGGTATTACAGGCTATACAAAACAAAGATGGTCAATATAGGAATTCTGTGATACCATCCTTGTTGGTAATGGTGAAAATTGTCTTTCAGTGCATGGCTGGGTTGCTTCATAGCAGTAATCTGTATGAGAGGCACACCAGAGTACTGTTGGACAGGACAGAGGTTTGGGCAGAAGTGCCGGAAGACACATGTATATGTGATGTGGTTGGGGTCGTCAACCCTAATGTAGCATTATGTAAGGATGGTGTGGCATCAGGACAGTTGCTGGCAGAGTCTTTTGTGACAGCAAAGTCAGTGGGTAGTGAAGTTTCCATGGGAGACACCCACTCTGCTGTGTGTGATTCCTCTCCAGAAACTGCCCTGCCAATTACTAGTGAAATGAGCTCTGACAAGGGTAATTTTGATAATGATAAAAAGGGAAATGTGTTGACGAATTTGGATTGTCTGATTACTGTGTGTGATAACAAAAAGAATGGTAGACCAGGTAGTCAGGTTGACATGGTAGCTGGTTCTCCTGAAAGAGGTAATGAGTGCTTAACAGACACAAGAGAGGTTAAGAGTCTGGAAATAGGCCCCCTACAGGTTCAGGAAGGTCACTCTGGAAAAGTTTTCCAAAGGTCCAGTAAACGCCCAAGTTGTAAGAATGAAAGGTCTAAGGGAACTGTCCCAAAGCTTAACAAGGGGATGTTAAAAGTGTTTGATTCCCAAATAAAAGAGCCCACCTCTATTACTAAAGGGTCTAAAAATATAACCCCATCAAAATTAAATAAAGCAAAAAGGGATGGTCTAGAGCAGTGGTCGGCAAGCTGCGGCTCGCGAGCCACATGCGGCTCTTTACAAGCTTAAATGCGGCTCTTCTGTGTGCCGGGCGCCCGCTCCCCTCCCCTCCCCTCCCTCCTCTCGGACGGGCGTGTGCAGGGCGGCCGCCCCCTCACCTCCCCTCCCCTCCCTCCTCTCGGGCGGCCGCCCCAAAAAATCAGGACTCTGCAGCTGTCAGGATGTAGGCGGGGCAGCCAGGATGTAGGCGGGGCAGCGTGACGAACTCCTCTCCTCTCACAGTCCGCCCTGAAGACCAGAACGGCGCGGGAAACACGGCGAGAGGAACGCGCGGAGCAAAGGTAAGTGAATTGACACAGGGGGGACTTACTATATGGGGGATGAATTACTATATGGGGGGGGACTTACTATATGGGGGGGACTTACTATATGGGGGGGACTTACTATATGGGGGACTTACTATATGGGGGGGACTTACTATATGGGGGGGACTTACTATATGGGGGACTTACTATATGGGGGGGGACTTACTATATGGGGGGGACTTACTATATGGGGGACTTACTATATGGGGGATGAATTACTATGGGGGATGAATTACTATGGGGGATGAATTACTATGGGGGATGAATTACTATGGGGGGGATGAATTACTATGGGGGGGATGAATTACTATGGGGGGGATGAATTACTATGGGGGGATGAATTACTATGGGGGATGAATTACTATATGGGGGATGAATTACTATATGGGGGATGAATTACTATATGGGGGATGAATTACTATGGGGGATGAATTGCTATATGGGGGATGAATTACTATGGGGGATGAATTGCTATATAGGGGATGAATTACTATATGGGGGATGAATTACTATGGGGGATGAATTACTATGGGGGATGAATTACTATATGGGAGATGTATTTTCAGTTTTAAAAATGTGGCTCTCAAAATAAATTTCAATCGTGGTTTTGGCGAGATTTGGCTCAGTTGAAAAAAAAGGTTGCCCACCACTGGTCTAGAGGAATTTGAGGGAGCACGTTGTAATGTTACAGGTACCAGGCATTTAAAGCTTAGGAGTCAACCCCAGGTTACAAAGGGTACTGAGATTTGTAAACCCCCTAGTGGTAAAAGGACTAGCATAGTCTTAAGGAAATTAGAAAGACCGCGCTTTTGGAAGCGCACTCGTAAAAAGGAATGGGGAAGTAGTAGAGCCCAAGTAAGGGGAGACAGGGGAAGTCACCTCTTGGAGCAGGGAGTAGTGTTTCCCTTTGATGAAAACGAAGTCAGCCAGGATTGGACCTCTACAGGTGATAGCCCGCACAGAAGGCCTAAAGCAAGGGTTTTAGGTTTGTGTGTTCCGCCCCCTACGGGGTCAAAACAAAGGGGGGGGATATGTGGCAGTGCGGTGTCCTGCCACGGCCAAAATAAAGCTGAAAACCCTGGATTCTCAACCAGGCAGGTTGAGGGGCTCCAGAGAGTTGATGGATTGCAGAGGAAACTGGCTTTTCAGTTTCCTCATTTACTCATTAAGTCTGTTTTGGGATCTGGAGCCTGGAGATTTCAAAGAGATCTGGGAGGGATGAAATCTCCAATCTGGGGTCCGTGTTTTGAGAACCCCCAGCACACTGATTGCACAGGTGTGTGCAGGCCTTTTAGGGGAAGCCAGGCCATGATTCTGGGCTCCACCCCGGCAGTTAGGAGGGCTCCACCCAGGCAGACGGGAGGTCTCTGCCGTGGAGTCAGGTGGGCTACACCTAGGAGAGGTGGAAGCCAGACTAGCTGTGTGCTAGTGACATATTTTGGGAAGAGTCTGCAGGAGGCAGACTTAAAACTGCGTACAAGCCAGGAGGCTGAATATTGTTAATTTACTTGATGGTGGATACCCCTGCGTGGGAAGCATTTCTGTTTTGAACTTTCTTAAATAAAAGTGGGCTAAAAAGGCCCTTAAAGAAAGCGAGTAGCTGTGTGTGTTTTGAAGAAGAGCTCTACCACTTAAAGCGAGTTCCCACATAATCTATCTATTTATCCATCATCTATCTATCTATCTATCTATCTATCTATCTATCTATTATCTATCTATCTATCTATCTATCTATCTATTATCTATCTATCTATCTATCTATCTATCTATCTATTATCTATCTATCTATCTATCCTTCCATCTATCTATCTATCTATCCATCATCTATCTATCTATCTCTCTATCTATCCTTCTATCTATCTATCTATCTATCTATCTATCTATCTATCTATCTATCCATTATCTATCTATCTATCCATTATCTATCTATCTATCTATCTATCTATCTATCTATCTATCTATCTATCTATCTATCTATCTATCTATCTATCTATCTATCTATCCATCCATCCATCCTCTATACACAAATTTGTAGTCTGTTCTTACATAATACAGTCCCACAGAACTCTCCAGTCTTTATAATAATTATAATAATAATAACTGTTACATTGATACCATTTTTTAATTTCATAGTTTTTGTTGATGTAAAATTCTATCCCAACAGTGTGACCATTTCCCATCTTTGTGCTGAGCTGATAACAGACTAGAACAAACAAATCCAGCCAAGATTGACTTGAATGCTTTTGTGGCACCTCAGGCTGTTTTCTTAGCTGAAAACACAAGCATGCCTGCAGGGGGTATGTCCAGGTCACTCATGTAGACACAATTCCTGATTGTCCTCATGTCCCCCAAGGCAGACCGCCAAGTGTTTCCCTATCTAGACAGATGGCATTGTTGTCAGTAAACATCACCCTGCCTGCTCCTCATTTTCTGCCTAAATCATCCTTATGCTTTTTTTTTTTAGTTTTTGAAATTCCCAGACACATCATTCCCAAGGAATCCAGTGATATGGATAGATGGAACCAGAGTCCTACCTGCAGGTGAACAGCTTGCATGGAATGTGACTGAATCACGGGGTCAAACCACAAGGGTCGTTCAGGTCAGGCTTCGCTTAACCGCCTGTGGCAAAGAGCCCTTCGTCCCCTCGGCCAGGTGGCATCTTAATTGGCCCAACATTCCTCCCAAAATTGTTATTTGATCTTTTGTTAATGTCATGGTTGCAGCTCACTTTTACTTGTTCCTCCAAGTCCTCATCGTTGGCCAGCTGCGGGAGGACTATGGAGATCGTGACGCCATTATGACTAATTCCTTTTCAAAAGGGTTTTGTGTTATCTGTCGTAAAATATATAATTTGTGATCGTTTTCTATTGCAGTAAAAGTGCGCGCAAAGACCTACTTGCTTTATTGCGGGCAGGACTTTAGTAATGGCCTTGGGCAGTGCAAAGCTGACCTAGATATTGAGCTGAAGGCTCTTGAAGGATGTTGTAATGCTTGCCTCAATGCCTTATAGTAACCCCCATATCATTAAGGTAAGCAGGCCTACTGGTACTTGGTTGCCCCCAGTTTTTAGCAAAGCATGCCATAGTTCCTGGCATGATGGCACCAGGACTTAGCAAATGTAACAGGAGAAGATACCTGTAGTCTTGAAGCAGATCAGGCTTGTGTTGGGTAGAAGCAACATGGTGTGGCAGGTAGTAAACACAGAGTCCTGTTTTGCAAGAAGCAATGTATTAAAAAAGTAGTTAAACAGTACAAATAGGCCCAGGGGTGAGGCTCACCCGTCTACCAACATTTACAACAGTACAATAGAGACAGCGGTTTGAAGACTCAAGGATGCCAACAGTGTCTACCACAAGGAGCAGAGTGCAGCCTGTCCAGTCCAAACCCAAAGGGGAAGCTTCCTGAGAAGGTAGACGTAGTCCCTGTTCTCTCCCTCCTCAGCTGGAACTTTCCCCTATTGCTAGCACTGTCCAGGATAGACTAGGAACCTGTACCTACACTAGCCGCTTGCACAATGTGAGCACAAATCCTGGTGTCAGAGTCCTAAATAGACTCTGCCTGACCCAAGATGGCCACCAGGGTCACATGGGACCAGGGCATCCAATTCCTGTTCCATGTGACCGACGAAACCATAAAGAAACGCATTTTCTCTCAACTTCCTCCCCCATCTCCATTGAAACTAAAGTCAAGCGCCACCTGCAGAGGAGACTACAGACTGCACCTGCCTACACATGAGCTATAGGGTTGTAAGAGAGCATCCGTATGAACATCCAGAAGCTGGTGGTAGTCTGAAACCCAAAGGGGAAGCTTCCTGAAAAGGTAGATGTAGTCCCTGTTCTCTCCCTCCTCAACTGGAACCTTTCCCTATTGCTAGCACTGTCCCTGACAGACTGGGAACCTGTACCTACACTAGCCGCTTGCACAATGTGAGCACAAATCCTGGTGTCAGAGTCCTAAATAGACTTTGCCTGACCCAAGATGGCCACCAGGGTCACATGGGACCAGGGCATCCAATCCCTGTTCCATGTGACCGAGGAAACCATAAAGAAACCCATTTTTTCTCAACTTCCTCCCCCATCTGCGTTGAAACTAAAGTCAAGCGCCACCTGCAGAGGAGACTACAGACTGCACCTGCCTACACATGAGCTATAGGGTTGCAAGAGAGCATCCGTATGAACATCCAGAAGCTGGTAGTAGTCTGAAACCCAAAGGGGAAGCTTCCTAAAAAGGTAGATGTAGTCCCTGTTCTCTCCCTCCTCAACTGGAACCTTTCCCTATTGCTAGCACTGTCCCTGACAGACTGGGAACCTGTACCTACACTAGCCACTTGCACAATGTGAGCACAAATCCTGGTGTCAGAGTCCTAAATAGACTTTGCCTGACCCAAGATGGCCACCAGGGTCACATGGGACCAGGGCATCCAATCCCTGTTCCATGTGACCGAGGAAACCATAAAGAAACCCATTTTCTCTCAACTTCCTCCCCCATCTGCGTTGAAACTAAAGTCAAGCGCCACCTGCAGAGGAGACTACAGACTGCACCTGCCTACACATGAGCTATAGGGTTGCAAGAGAACATCTGTATGAACATCCAGAAGCTGGTGGTAGTCTGAAACCCAAAGGGGAAGCTTCCTAAAAAGGTAGATGTAGTCCCTGTTCTCTCCCTCCTCAACTGGAACCTTTCCCTATTGCTAGCACTGTCCCTGACAGACTGGGAACCTGTACCTACACTAGCCACTTGCACAATGTGAGCACAAATCCTGGTGTCAGAGTCCTAAATAGACTTTGCCTGACCCAAGATGGCCACCAGGGTCACATGGGACCAGGGCATCCAATCCCTGTTCCATGTGACCGAGGAAACCATAAAGAAACCGATTTTCTCTCAACTTCCTCCCCCATCTGCGTTGAAAATAAAGTCAAGCGCCACCTGCAGAGGAGACTACAGACTGCACCTGCCTACACATGAGCTATAGGGTTGCAAGAGAACATCTGTATGAACATCCAGAAGCTGGTGGTAGTCTGAAACCAAAAGGAGAAGCTTCCTGAAAAGGTAGATGTAGTCCCTGTTCTCTCCCTCCTCAACTGGAACCTTTCCCTATTGCTAGCACTGTCCCGGACAGACTGCTGTGATTGCACCCAAATTCCCAGCGCTGTAAATCTTCAATAAACGGGAATCACCACCGTGAATAAATACTTCCAGGTGGACTCTCACCTTCTCGCATGGACCTGTATGTAGACACGGGTCAGAAAAGCACCTCCCCTATTAGTGGGGGTAACACATAACTTGCCCCTCTGTGGACAATCTTCCCCTTACGAATCACCGCTGGACCTTCACATATGGCACCTGTTATAATGCAGCCTGTTCTACTTTTTTTTCTGCAACCGGAACGCACTGGAACTGCAAGCACTGATGTGAACGATGACATTGACCACCATATCACCTACTTTCTGTGCGTTTTGGATGCAGAAAAAAAAAGCAACTGAAACGCATGTCGTGTGAACTGGTCCTAAGGGCCGGTTCACACTATAAAAATGCAGTCCAGATGCATTCCGGATACGTTTTTCTTGCTTACAGTTCACACCACATGCAGTTCCGGTGCCGTTTTTATGCAGTTTGCTATGTCACAGTATGGTTCTGTGCAGAAAAAATGCAGCATCTTTTTTTTTTTTGCACTAGAAACTGACTGGAACTGACTGCACTGGTGTGAACCAGGGCCATTGGAACACATGGAAAACACTGTGCATGCATTTTTGATGCAGAAAAAAATCTAATGTGAACTAGCCCTTAGGGCCGGTTCACACTATAGAAGCGCAGCCCAGATGCATTCTGGATGTGTTTCTGCATGCGTGTTTTTGACGCATTCCAGTGTTTTTTATGCGTTTTTTACGCATTCCAGGTCATTTTCCCCCTCTTTTTCTTCGATTTAAATAGGGACATGTGCGTTTTTGGTTTTGGTGTGTTCCGGTGTGTTTTAGTGCGTTCGGTGCGTATTCGATGCGATTTACCGCGTTCCAGAACAGTTCTGAGCAGGAAAAATGCAGCCTGTTCTACTTTTTTTTTCTGTACCCGGAACGCACTGATGTGAACTATGACATTGTCAACCACGTAACCTACTTTCTGTGCGTTTTGGATGCAGAAAAAGCAACTGAAACGCATGTCGTGTGGACTGGCCCTTACCCTAGGTAACCGTTTTCTGCAGCATTTTGAAGAAATGCAGTACAGTCCATTTAACATGATTTCCTATGGGACACATTCACATCTCAGCGTTTTTTTGCGTTGCATTTTTTGGAAAGGGTCAGGGACTTTTTTTAACGCAAAACATTGCGTTTTTGGTTCTATAGACTTCAATGGCAATGCTGCAGAAAAGCATGTATTGTGTTTTTGCTGCGTTTAAAATCTGCCTAGCAACAAGAAAAATTTTAAAAATGAAAAAAAAAACCCCAAAAAAACGCAGCAAAAATGTGAGTGCAAAAACACAAAAAGCACTGCAGAAACGGATCAAACGCAACCTGCATAGGTGTGAACCGAGCCTCTGTCTAAAACACCCAAACTCCCGACCGAGTGTGTGTATATAAATATATATATCATTTATTAAATTCTGGCATACCTTGTATTTTGTAAAGATTAGTAAAATTGTGTAAATAAAAAAAGTGACCATTGGAAGCCTCTGGACAGATTTGATTTTGTATTCGGATGAATGAGAGAGAACTGAAGAATTGTCAGATTTCATCCCCAACTGGCTGTCAGTATGATGGCAAAGAGCGGAAGCATTGCGCCACCAAGTGGACACTTTATGGAGCACACTGTCAGAGATTCTCTTAACTATTTAAAGCAGAACTTGCACTAAGATGCTCATTAGATCAAGTCCCCTCCCCTCCCCTCCCCCCACCTTTTTAAATCACTGAACAATAATAATGCAATAATTAACCTGTAGAGGAATAAAGATATATATATATATATATATCACAGTGGCTAAACAGTTAGCACTTCCGCCTGGCAGTACTGGGGTTTTTGGTTCGAATCCCAACCACAGCACCACCTGCCTGGAGCTTGCATGCTCTCCCTGTGCCCGCGTGGGTTTCCTCCAGGTACACCAGCCTCCTCCCACACTCCAAAGACATGCTGGTAGGTCAATTAGATCCTGTCTAAACTGTACCTAATATGTGTATGTATGAATGTGAGTTAGGGACCTTAGATTGTACGCCCCTTGAGGGTTAGGGACCTTAGATTGTACGCCCCTGTAGGGTCAGGGACCTTAGATTGTACGCCCCTTGAGGGTAAGGGACCTTAGATTGTACGCCCCTTGAGGGTTAGGGACCTTAGATTGTACGCCCCTTGAGGGTAAGGGACCTTAGATTGTACGCCCCTTGAGGGTTAGGGACCTTAGATTGTACGCCCCTTGAGGGTTAGGGACCTTAGATTGTACGCCCCTTGAGGGTTAGGGACTGATGTGATGTATAATATATATGTAAAGTGCTGCGTACATTGATGGCGCTATACAAGTACCTGAAATAAATATATACACTTACCTTGCCACCAGCTTCCATCACGTTTTGGGGAAGGATAGGGGCTTCACCGCTAGAAGTGAGGAAGGTGGTGGTTAGGTAAGCAGTAATTCTGACTCTTTTATCTACAGGTATGTTTTTGTACTATATACATTATATTGCCCCAAGTATGGGGATGTCTGCCTTTCTACGTACATGGACTTTAATGGCCTCCCAGTCTTAGTCCGTAGGGTTCAATATTGAGTTGGCCCCGCCCTTTGCAGCTATAACAGCTTCACCTCTTCTGGGAAGGCCGTCCACAAGGTTTAGGAGGGTGTCTATGGGAAGGTTGGACCATTCTTCCAGAAGCACATTTGTCAGGTCAGGCACTGATGTCGGGGGAGGAGGCCTGGCTCGCAGTCTCCGCTCTAATTCATCCCAAAGGTGTTCTATGGGGTTGAGGTCAGGACTCTGTGCAGGACAGTTAAGTTCCTTCACCCCAAACTGGCTCCTCCATGTCTTTATGGACTTTGCTTTGTGCACTGGTGGGCAGTCATGATGGAACTGGAAGGGGCCATCCCCAAACTCTTCCCACAAAGTTGTCCAAAATGTCGCCTTAAGAGTTCTCTTCACTGGAACTAGGGGGCCAAGCCCAACCCCTGAAAAACCCCCCTCCACCAAACTTTACACTTGGCCAAATGCAGTCAGGCAAGTACCGTTCTCCTGGCAACCACCAAACCCAGAAACATCCATCGGATTGCCAGACAGAGAAGCGTGATTGGTCATTCCAGAGAAAACATCTCCACTGCTCTAGAGTCCAGTGGAGGCGTGCTTTACACCACGGCATCCGCCGCTTTGCATTGCACTTGGTGATGGAAGGCTTGGATGCAGCTGCTCGGCCATGGAAACCCATTCCATGAAGCTCTCTACACCCTGTTGTGCTAATCTGAAGGCCACACCAAGTTTGGAGGTCTTTAGCTATTGACTCTGCAGACAGTTGGCGACTTCTGCGCACTGTGCGCTTCTGTCATGTGACGTGGCCTACCACTTGGTGGCTGAGTTGCTGTTGTTCCCAGTTGCTTCCACTTTGTTATAATCCCACTAACAGTTGAGCGTGGAATATTTAGTAGCCAGGAAAAATCATGGATGGACTTATTGCACAGGTGACCGCCTATCACGGGACCACGCTTGGAGTCACTGAGCTCCTGAGAGCGACCCATTCTTTCACCAATGTTTGTAGAAGCAGTCTGCATGCCTAGGGGCTTGATTGTATACACCTGTGTCCATGGAGGGGATTGGAACACCTGAATCACATGATTTGGAGGGCGGGGACATTTGGCAATATAGTATATATATGATATGCACTGCTCCATACCTGCAATTTTTGGCAAGAGCCGATAATGATGAGTTCACAAGAACTCATCTGTATCACGTCTTCCGATTATTTAGTTGTTTCATGATTTTTCTCTACACGTATTATAAAAATGCTAATAAAATGCTAACACTCCGAAACACATCTGAACACTACTAAGCACTGCTAGTGTAAATGGAGGGAAAGCCTATGGGGGCATGGGAGTGCATTATGTGCTATTTTATCTTTGCTTAACCTCCTCGGCGGTCTGATTATTTCCGGTCTGATTATTTTTTGTGCTGAAAGTGGTACCATTTTTTTGCATGGAAATATGTAGTTTTTTATTGTAGGCCTGTCATTTTTAGGAATAACTCAGTGAAATCTGTCCGAACAAGAGTCTAGTAAACATCCCGGGTAGGATAAAATTTGAAACACGAAATCATAAATTATAATTATAAGTCGCAAAATCGTTTTCAGTGTCTGATGACGTATTTCCCCCACGAATCATTATCACTCAATTCTGCAAGTGGTTCTGATTTACTATCGCTGTTCTACAACCGCTTTTGACGTAAAGGGACGCTTTTTGGACGCCATGGACTTTTCTCAGTTTCCAAGCAGAAAGAACAGTAAAAATGCACACAGGGCGCCGGACAAAGCACTCGGGACAAAATGTATGTGAAATGCATTGAAACAGCAATGTTTTACTATGTAATAATCATTTTTTTAAAAATGACATTTTTTAAAAATTTCAAATTTGCCGCCGGTTCCGGCGCCCGTATGTCCCGACGTCACAGGGACCGGAACACGGAAGCCGGATGCCGGCATCAGCCAGAGGAGATGGTCGGGGACGCTGCAGGGGACACATCGCGGGAGCGAAGGACAAGGTAAGTGCTGCAGGGACTCCCTGAGCAACGCCGCATGGTAAGCCCAAGTGTAGCTCGGGGTTACCGCTCTTGGTACTCAAATTTTACCCCGAGCTACACTCAGGAATACCGCTTAGGAGGTTAATAAAAGATGTTTATTGCACTAGGGTAGGCTCTTCACTGGTCTGGTATTTTTTTTAAATTTTTTATTAATTTACATATTAGGTTTAAGGTTGTGGGCCTCATCAGACAGCTCCGCGGGTTGAGCATGCCTGGTGTAGGGAGACACAACTCTAGTCCTTGCATGCAACGGTGGCTCCATAGGATATTGAAAGAGAATGGAGCCACCCTGAATCAGGATATCTAGGGCAGCGGTCATGGCACCAACCTAAACTGGAATATAAGTAAGGATGTAAAGATAAAAAAGTTGCATACTGCATAAGACAGGGTGGAGAGTGAAATATTTTCACCAATAATCAGAAATTTCAGTCCACTAGATACACGAAGGCCCAGGTGACTAAAAAAACTTCAATGATGTGTTTATAACACCATTTTCTTTTCAAGTGATCTTCCTTTGTGCTTGTGGCTGTGATTGGTATGATGGCTTTATTGACCTTGCTGGACCTGGCAATTCAGAAGCGCTTTTTAAAATGTCAGGACTACACCCAGTTGCAGTGCATGAAAGACTGAAGCACTCATGGGGACCTGTCATCAATCACATGAGATGTGACAGTTAAATGTTTTTTTTTTTTTCAGATAATCCTGAGTCATTAAAAATGTGCTTATTGAATGAGAAAAGGCAACATAGAACAAGTGCGGGTTCAGGGCCCTGAGATTTCAAGGTTTTTAATTTTTTGTATTTTTGCTGAACTCAAAAGTCTCTCTCTCTCTGCACAAATAAGGATACTTTTTGACCATACTGTTTTAATTTAGGGAGAACAATCTAGTGGCTGTGATGAAGTGCTATACTCAGGAAACGTCTGACATCTAGTGGCTGTGAGGAATACTACACTCAGGAAACGTCTGACATCTAGTGGCTGTGAGGAATACTACACTCAGGAAACGTCTGACATCTAGTGGCTGTGAGGAGTACTACACTCAGGAAAAGTCTGATCTCTAGTGGCCGTGAGTAGTACTACACTTAAGAAAGTCTGTCCTCTAGTGGCTGTGAGGAGTACTACACTTAAGAAAAGTCTGACCTCTAGTGGCTTTGAGGAGTACTACACTTAGGAAAAGTCTGACCTCTAGTGGCTGTGAGGAGTACTACACTTAGGAAATGTCTGACCTCTAGTGGCTGTGAGGAGTACTACACTCAGGAAAAGTCTGATATCTGGTGGCCGTGAGTAGCACTATACTTAAGAAAAGACACACACGCACGCACGCACACACACAATTTCAATCCCACAATTTCCTGAGTGCAAATTTGCCCTCAGGAAAAGTGGTTATGAGTAGTACTACACTTAGGAAAAGTCTGACCTCTAGTGGCTGTGATGAAGTGCTACACTTAGGAAAAGTCTGACCTCTAGTGGCTGTGAGGAGTACTACACTTAGGAAAAGTCTGACATCTAGTGGCTGTGATGAAGTGCTACACTTAGGAAAAGTCTGACATCTAGTGGCTGTGAAGAGTACTACACAGGAAAAGTCTGACATCTAGTGGTTGTGATGAAGTGCTACACTTAGGAAAAGTCTGACATCTAGTGGCTGTGATGAAGTGCTACACTTAGGAAAAGTCTGACATCTAGTGGCTGTGAAGAGTACTACACTCAGGAAAAGTCTGACATCTAGTGGCTGTGAAGAGTACTACACTCAGGAAAAGTCTGACCTCTAGTGGCTGTGATGAAGTGCTATACTTGGGAAAAGGCTGACATCTACTGGCTGTGAGTAGTACTACACTTAGGAAAAGTATGACCTCTAGTGGCTGTGAGGAGTACTACACTAAGGAAATGTCTGACATCTAGTGGCACATTAGGGAGATTGTTCTGATCCAATTGCAAAGGACCATGGTCACCCTAATTTGCATCCCCCCCTCTCTCTCTCTCTCTCACTCTCTCATCTAGTGGCTGTGATGAAGTACTAAACTCAGCAAAAGTCTGACATCTAGTGGCTGTGATGAAGTGCTATACTCAGGAAAAGTCTGTATCTAATTAGCATATTTGCACACTCCCTCTCTGCCTGTTTTCTGTTGCACATTAGGAAGAGTGTTCTGATCCTATCGGAAAGGACCATGGTTACCCTAATGTTCATACATTTCTGTTTGGCTCAGCCCTCAAAAAGTGTGGGATTAGTCAATCCCACAATTTCCTGAGTGCAAATTTGGTTATGAGGAGTACTACACTCAGGAAAAGTCTGACCTCTAGTGGCTGTGATGAAGTGCTATACTCAGGAAACATCTGACATCTAGTGGCTGTGAGTAGTACTACACTCAGGAAAAGTCTGACCTCTAATGGCTGTGAGTAGTACTACACTCAGGAAAAGTCTGACCTCTAGTGGCTGTGAGTAGTACTACACTCAGGAAAAGTCTGACCTCTAGTGGCTGTGAGTAGTACTACACTCAGGAAAAGTCTGACCTCTAGTGGCTGTGAGTAGTACTACACTTAGGAAAATTCTGACCTCTAATGGCTGTGAGTAGTACTACACTTAGGAAAAGTCTGACCTCTAGTGGCTGTGAGTAGTACTACACTCAGGAAACGTCTGACCTCTAGTGGCTGTGATGAAGTGCTATACTCAGGAAAAGTCTGACATCCACGACCTCTTTGTTTCCCGCTCTCTCAACCTCCTAGCGATCACGGAAACCTGGATCCAGGCCACTGACTTTACCTCCCCTGCTGCACTCTCCTATGTAGGTCTCATCTGGACCCACTCACCCAGACCTAACGGTCATAAGGGTGGTGGGGTTGGTCTGCTCCTATCACCACAGAGCACCTTCCAAGTCCTCCCAAACCCCCCCTCTCTATCCTTCTCCTCCTCTGAGGCCCACTGCATCCGACTATTCTCCCCAACCCCCCTAAAGATTGCCATAATCTACCGACCTCCCAGACCCGTATCCCGCTTCCTTGATGACTTTTCCTCCTGGTTACCCTTCTTTCTCTCATCCGAGCTACCCACCATCATCCGTGGGGATTTCAACATCCCTGTCAACATTGACAACCCGGCCACATCCCAACTCCTCCACCTAACCTCCTCCTTCGCACTCTCATAGTGCATTCAATCAACCACCCACTCCAACGGAAACATCCTGGACCTTATCTTCTCCCACCTCTGCGCTCCCCGCAACCTCACTAACACCCCCTTCCCTCTACCATAACCTGATTACCTTCTCTGTCTCCTCATCCTCTAACCCCTACCCCTCCAAATGTCACACTACTACCAGCCGAAACCTCCGCAACCTGAACCCTGCCCCCCTCCACTCTGCAGCTCATGAACTCAACAACAGCATCCTCCCCCTGTCCTGCCCCAACCTGGCTATGACTGCCTACAAAAACGCGCTGTCAGCCGCCCTTGACTCACTAGCACCTTTAACCACACGAAACATCAGACCCCGACCGCTCCAGCCCTGGCAGACTCATCAAACCAAAACTCTCAAATGACACAGTTGTGCCCTGGAGCGACTATGGCGCAAAACCAGATCCCAACCAGCCTTCACCCGCTATAAATCTGCCTTCCACATCTACACCTCCTCCCTCCACGCAGCCAAACAAGCCTACTTCCTGACCCTCATCAAGACCCTCTCCTCCAATCCTCACCGACTCTTCTCCACCTTTAACTCTCTACTCTCTCCACCCCCACCTCCACCCAGCACCTCACTCACCGCCCTTGAGATTGCCAATCACTGTAAAAACAAAATTGACACAATTCGTAAGGACATTACCTCTGCTCAAACTCCCTCCAAACCTGTCCCCTCTCACACAGTTACCCCCTCATCACCCCTCTCCCTCCACCTCACCACTGTTCCGACCTCCACCCCACTTAACATTCCTCACACTGCAGCCCCCTCAACACTCCACACCTTTGACCTTACTACCATTGAGGAGGTCTCCAAGATCTTCTCTGATGCCCGCCTCACCACCTGCCCCCTCGACCCTATCCCCTCACAACTCCTACGACCTCCCTCCCCCTCCATCCTACGTTCCCTCACCCACATCTTTAATCTCTCCCTCTCTTCCGGCACATTCCCCTCTGCTCTGAAGCACATCACTCCCATACTTAAAAAGCCCTCCCTGGACCCCAATGACCCGAACAACCTCAGACCCATCTCCCTGCTCCCATTCAAATCCAAACTCCTCGAGTGCTTAGTCTACAATCACCTAAGCTCTCACCTCAACGACAACAACCTCCTCGATCCCCTACAGTCCGGCTTCCGTCCCCTACACTCCACCGAAACTGCCTTACTCAAACTCTCCAATGACCTGCTAACCGCCAAAGCTAACGGCCACTATTCAGTGCTCCTACTCCTTGACCTCTCCGCGGCCTTCGACACAGTAGATCACTCACTCCTCGTCAAAAAACTACAGTCTCTCGGCCTCAGAGATTCCGCTCTCTCCTGGCTCACGTCCTACCTATCACAAAGATCCTTCAGCGTTACCTATAATGCTACCACCTCCCCCTCACTCCCCCTCTCTGTTGGGGTCCCTCAGGGCTCCGTCCTCGGGCCCCTTCTCTTCTCCATCTACACCTCCTCCCTTGGCCAACTCATACACTCTCACGGCTTCAACTACCATCTCTATGCCGACGACACACAAATCTATCTCTCAACCCCTCGCCTCACCCCCGCAATCTCTGCCCGAGTCACACACCTACTGAGCGACATATCAGACTGGATGTCTCTCCACTTCCTTAAACTGAACCTCTCCAAAACTGAGCTCCTAGTTTTCCCCCCAGCCCGAACACCACCCCCCACTGACTTCTCCATCACATCCAACAATGCCACTATCAGGCCCGCCCCGCAGGCCAGAGTACTTGGGGTCATTGTAGACTCCAATCTATCCTTCCAGCCCCAAGTCCAATCTTTAACAAACTCGTGCAGACTCCGCCTCCGCAACATCGCCAAAATCTGCATGTTCCTAACCCCAGAAACCACTAAACAGCTCATCCACTCCCTCATCATATCACGACTCGACTACTGCAACTCTCTCCTTACTGGCCTGCCTCACCGCTGGCTATCCCCGCTTCAGTCCATCCTGAATACGGCTGCCAGACTCATCCACCTTACCAACTGCTCCATCTCCGCCACCCCCCTCTGCCAATCCCTCCACTGGCTTCCATTGCGCAATGGATCAAATTCAAAATCCTAACACTGACGTACAAAGCTGTCCACCATACTGCCCCGAACTACATCACTGACCTAATATCCAAGTACCACCCAACACGCACACTCCGCTCCTCACAAGACCTCCTTCTCTCTAGTTCCCTGGTCTCCTCCTCCCATGCCCGCCTCCAGGATTTCTCCAGGGCGTCACCCATACTCTGGAACTCCCTACCCCAATCCATCAGACTATAACCTACTCTCCTCTCATTTAGGCGCACCCTGAAAACCCATCTCTTCAGGGAAGCCTACCCCACCCCCTGCTAATTGCCGATCTCCTCCACTCTTCCAACCACTCCATCCCCCACAGCTATCTCCTCCTGTACCACCATCCCCTCCCTCCTAGATTATAAGCTTGAAAGGGGCCCTCGAACCCCCCGTGTATCACATTGTATTGTTATTGTACTGTCGCATGCTCTGTCTCCCATTGTAATGTACAGCGCTGAGCGAACTGTTGGCGCTTTATAAATACTGTATAATAATAATAATAATGGATCGGAGTCTCATCCATTATGCTCAATCTGCAGATCTGATCCATTCTGCAGGGATCGTCAGATGGGGTGTCGCCAAGTGTTACCGCACCGGGTGACACCAACCCTATACTTAAAGCTTTTACACAGCCCAGATCCTAATCTTTTCAGATTCCCCCTCTGGTGCACCTGGCTCTTCCCGCCTGCTAAGTGCCCCTCTAGCAAGTCGTTTGCTTTAAGGGCACTTGTGTGTGCTCACTCTCGGGCTGGCTCTGTGTGTCCATAAGACACAAGAAGAGTGGCTTGCCCCCCCCCCCCCCCTCACTGGCTGTGAGGGATACAGCCAAATAAGTCTCTGCTCTTGTGCACATTGCTGGATCAAGATCAGGCTCAAGAAAATATTTAGGGGGGCTGCATAAAGAAAGTTTTTTTACCTTAAAGTGGAGTTCCACTCACGCTGTCAAAAAATAAAAGCCAGCAGCTACAAAAACAGTAGCTGCTGACTTTTAAAAAATAGCCACTCGCCTGTCCCATGATCCCGTGGTGTCCTCCCCGCAGCCTGTTTCAGCAGCCGTCTGGTGTTCCAGGCGCAGGCATCTTCAGTGGGTGCCCACTGCGCAAGCAGCGCTGCGCTTCATGAATGGCCCCGTAGTCTTCTGGGACCTGTCACGTGCCCCAGTAGACTACGGGGAGGGAGGGTTAGGCAGACAACTTCCGTTTCCGATCGTCTAGGCAATTTTGGTTACCAGCTCCCCCCTGCTCCCCAAATGTGCCAATACTTAAAGGGGAGTGGGGGACCAGTCTTTAAAGCGGAACTTCCCTTTTGGGTGGAGCTCCGCTTTAAAGAAGAGAATGCATTAAAGAAGAATTTTGGGCATATATTTTATTTTCCCATGCAGTGGGGCTGTGTCTGCACTGCATGGGTGAAATGCTCATTTTTGTCTAGGGCATGAGTCTCCAAACTTTCTAAGCAAAGGGCCAGTTTTCTGTCCTCTAGGCTTTAGGGGGGCTGAACTGTGGCCGGTGGAAATAGAATCAGTGCCCCATCATTGGTTTCAATGGGAGGAATAGTGCCGCATTGTTGATATCAATTAAAAGAATAGTGTCCCAATGATGGTGTCAGTAGGGGGAACGGTGCTGCATTATTGGTGTCAGTTGGTGGAATAGTGCCCAAGGGCCAGATAAAGGCAAGCAAAGGGCCACATCCGGTCCTCGGGCAACAGTTTGGAGACCACTGGTCCATGGGTGCTCAACCTTTTGACTAGTGAGGTCACTTAAATTATTTGTAAAGCGGGCCACAATGAAATGAAATGGTTCAGAATTTAGAATTTTTTGTTTGAATAGCAGCCGCTGAATGCTAGCGGGAGAAAGAAAAGGAGAAACTGGGTTTCTGCGGTTGCAAGGGGAACATGGAGAGGATCGGTTCCTGTATATGCTACCCCCACCTCCCCTCCAAGGCAGTAAAACAAAATGTGACAGGGAGGCCGCATGGGCCCCCTGTAGCATGGAGTGGGCGTTGCTATTGCGAACCTCTGGCACTACACCCCTGATGTCTCAACTATAGGGTTTTACTGCCCCCCAAACTGCAAATGTAAAGGAGTCCTTACTGTCCTGAGCCCACTACAAGGCATCTTTCAAACTGATGTGCTGCGGTTTACCCGCACTGCAAATACAGCGCAGTGCACCTGTAGCTTTCCTGCAGGTTAGCTGCTCTTTGCCATATACTTCTATGATATCTTCTTAAAGTGCACCAAAACTCCTGAATTCAATTTGAGGTAGAGGGTCACATCAGAGGGCTCCAAGGGCCACATGTGTCCCACGGGCTACAGGTTGAGCACCCCTGGTCTAGGGGTTCGGAAAGCTGGAGATATACTTACCTAATCTGTTGATCTTCCGAGCACTAGACCAGTCCCCGCCACTCCTGCCCCCCACACACACACACACTAGCTGTCTTGTGACTATGCTGTTCCTGACGTCATCACGCCCATAGACTGGCTCCAAACATGAGGACGGCAGGAACAGTTCACCGCTGGACGTGGGGGAGCATGGTTTTAGAGAACGGGGTAAGTAGAACTTTACCTTGAGCCCCTGGACAAAACAAGCAGTTAACCCATTCAGTGCGGTTACAGAAAATAAAAAAATTAACTGGAGTTTTGGTTTAAGGTAAAAAAAAAAAAACTGCTTTTAGAACCACTTTAAGGTGATCGTTGCTGTTATAGTGCACTTGCAACAGCAAATTTGAGCACAGACCTTGGGTTCTACCCACTAAAAAAAGGTCTCACACAGAAAAGGAACCCGATATTACTGGATCATACAGCTCCAACACCACCAATGTACCATTTGTCATTCAACCAGTGAAACCAGAGATGTGAAACAAAAAATGATAACACATCTACATAGACACACCATAAAAAGAACAAGAAAGGTGATTACTGCACACTTGTGGGATATCATTTCTCATAATAGGATGACTCTCTGGAAGAGTGTTTTGGTTCCTCAAGAGAACTTTGGAAAAAAATACTCAAGAAAGGAAAGCCTTTGAATTATGAATGATAATTCTGTTAGATACAAGAGATAACAGGATGAGTGTGGACCTCAGCTTTCTAAATCAGCCTTTCTCAACCAGGGTGCACAGGCTCCCTGGGGTGCCTTGAGGTTTCTTCAGGGGTGCCTTGGAAAAATGTCTAAAAATTGCCCAAAACTTGCATACAAGCCAGCGGGTGGACAAGCCTGCCTTCTAGTTACACAAAGCCTCAGGTTTTCATTGTGCACCATTACGACCTTCCTGACAACCAATGACATCATCAGTTGATAAGGAGAATGTCAGCTGCCTGCACAGCATCCTAGTTTGACCCTCCCCCGCCCCTTTCCATCAGTGCTGGGGTCACATTAGCTCAGTGATGGAGAAAAACTGAGGGAGAAGAGAAACACTGGTATACTAGTCAGTACCAGTGTGCAAAAGTGTATTCACTTTGGAAGAATAAATCACCTCTAATCTTGGGTGTACTATGTGTGTGGATATTGCTGTTAGAATAGTTTTTCACATTTTAGAATGGGGTGCCCTTTTAAAACTATAGACAGTCTTGAGGCACCCCATTTTAGAATGGGGTGCCTCAAGACTGTCCATCATTTTTAAGGGTGTCTCGGGACTGTCCATAATTCTAAAGGGTGCCTTGACTGAAAAAAGGTTGAGAAACACTGTTTTATATCACTATTAAATAGTTATATGACCATTCTCACCTCTGTGACTTCTTACCCCTCAGGTGTTTTCTTTTCTATGATTTATCCAGCATTTCAGCAAAGTGGGGAGGGGTCTTGCACAGGTTAGGGTGGCTCCGTGAGACCTCAGAAGGCATTGGAGACACACTCAAAATGGAAATGAAGTACAGAGAAACTCCAAAGACAGAATGCTAATAAGTAATAGGATGCAGACTGAAAGCAAAGAGCAAACATGAAAAGTCCCCCAGTGTGCTGCACTATAAAACATTGGGGGTTTAACAGGTAAAGTCACCCAGCTCTGCACTCACCCCTGTGATGACAGCGGTGTCCCCGCACTCCAGCAGAAGAATAAGGGAGCCCAGGAGAAGCGACAGACAGGTCAGTTTTCTCATAATAATAAAGGCGTAGTGGGAGCTGAGATCCGCGGGGGAGGTCAAGGTTTGCTAAGGTGAGGAGCCGACTGAGGAACAGATGAAGAATTAGAAGTTCACAGGACTGGAGCCGTGTAAAGCCTGCCGCTGGCTGCCTCTCTCCGAACCCCGGAGCCGTTATAAAGCTCCGCTCACCTTCACCAACCTCCAAGACTTACCGACAGATAAAGAGCCGCACAAAGGTGCGCAGCGGCTGCCAATCACAGGGAGGGAGACGGGCAGACCCGCCCACAAGCGGACAGACCCGCCCACAAGGGGAGTGCACATGCTTTGCTCACTGGTTTGGTCCTGGAACTCCCAGTTCTCACCAGCAAGGTTACTGGAATTGTTGTCACCCAGGCAGTCATAGGAATGGAAAGGAGGGAACACAGCATGTGAGGACTACTTGTCTGAAATAGATGGGAGAATTACATTCACTTTTTATTGGTTTACCAATTTTCTGTCAAATGCAGAATTCAAATATAGATGTAGATTGTTACCATACTGGAAGAATAACTATCATAGGAGAGTAAGGGGAAATAAAAATATATATATATATAGTTAGTATATGTTATTACACGTTTTACAATAACAGGTCTATACCCATTTTGGTAATAACAGTATATATATATACACACACACACTTTTTTATATATTATTGCCATGACAGAACTATATTCAGTACAGTAATAAATCAATCAATAAATATATACTATTATTACTAAAATACTTATAGACCTGTCATTGTAAAATGCATGTGTCTCCCTGTGTATTTATTTATTCTTTTTTTATTTAACTTTTTTATTACTTTTTTTTACATTATTTCCATGTCTGCGTCACATCCATTAGTGCTTGATTTTATACACCTGTGGCCATGGAGGTGATTGGAACACCTGAATCCAATGATTTGGAGCGGTGTCCTAATTCTTTTGGCAATATAGTGTATATACTATATATATATATATATATATATATATATATGTATATATATATTTAAAAACACACACACACACATATATATATATATATATATATATATATATAGTACATATTGGATATATACTGTATATACACATTTTTAATTTTTTAATTACTTACTGATATACACTTGCAAGAAAAAGTATGTGAGTCCCTTGGGATTATGTGGAGTTTTACATGAATTGGGCATAAAATGTGCTCTGAACGTCATCTAAGTCACAACAATAGAAGAACACAGTCTGCTGAACATAATACTACACAAACATTAAATGGCTGCAACAGCACAGAATACGCCTTCTGGAGTGGCCCAGTCAGAGTCCTGACCTCAACCCAATTGAAATGCTGTGGCATGACCTTAAGAGAGCGATTCACACCAGACATCCCAAGAATATTGCTACACTGAAACAGTTTTGTGAAGAGGAGTGGTCCAAAATGACTCCAGATCGTTGTGCAGGTCTGATCTGCAACTACAGGAAACGTTTGGATGAGGTTATTGCTGCCAAAGGAGGGTCAACCAGTTATTAAGTCCAAAGGTTCACATACTTTTTCCTCCCTGCACTGTGAATGTTTACATGTTATGTGCAATTAAACCATGGCAACATCTAATGTTTGTGTAGTATTATGTTCAGCAGACTGTGTTCTTCTATTGTTGTGACTTAGATGACGTTCAGAGCACATTTTATGCCCAATTCATGCAAAACTCCACGTAATCCCAAGGGGTTCACATACTTTTTCTTGCAACTGTAACTATGCAGATTGTATCTCCAGATCTTTTTCGAATCAAAATGCCCAGCTGAACAATTGAATTCTGTCACATTTTGCACAGTGTTATAATATTGTGACCTTGTGTGGCTCTGCTCTCCTTTCTCATCAATAGATTCTTCATACAAGGATAATGCCAGCAAGAATGTGGCTGTGTTTCAGGTGTTGTGATCTTTGAGAACAGACTTTTATATAAAATTATAATTACAGTTTTTATTGTGTACACAGTCAACAATTTGCATGTACAATATTATACTTTACTGAATTGACCCCATTGTAGTTTTCATTCCTGTATTCGGGTATGTCCACAGATGGTGATGCAGAGGAAGGAGATTAGCAACAGCAGTCACTGTAGACTGAAATGTCACTAAGCACAGAATTGAAACCAGTGATCGTCAATATAAAGGAACACTACACTGACCACGAGTGGGACAAGGCACTCTTTCTTCTGACAACCAATGTAACAACGCATTTTTGCAATTTACCAGTAATCCCATTGGCCACCAATATATGGAGGACCTTCATCTACTGACTTGGGAATAGTACAGAAATCCCGGATGGCAATGGATTTCAGGAAAATTGCGTCTACATCTTCTGGAATTACAGAATTATGCCTTATTGTTTTCCTTTTATGCGTTTCTGTTATAAACAGTATGATTATGTAATGTATATTCTTTGAATATTGGGGAAATACCCCGTTGTTATTTTTATTGTGTCCTTTGGAAAAGAACCTTTTCTGATGATTGTATGTAATGATGGCTGATTTTTATGATATTTTAAATAAAAGAATTAAAAAAAAAAAAAAAAAAAAAAAACCTTCATCTACTGACTTGGAATCCCTCCAACGGAGCCTCAGACTGCAGTAAACCTGAGAAGAGGTCTAATTCTTTTCAAATGTATCCAAAAAAAGTTTAATGTAAAGATTCGCACTTAAAGAGGCTTTTCAGTTTCACCCCAAAAGATTAAACGTCAGCAGCTACAAATACTGTAGCTGCTGACTTTTAATACACAGACACTTACCTGTTCAGGGATCCAGCGTCGTCCTCACCCAAGCTGGTTCTTCACCAGTCTTCTGGTCCCTGTTGACAGCATCTTAACAAAGAGGAACTGGCTGTGAGCCCTTGAGGCTTTACAGCTGGCTGCCCACTGCACTTGCACGAGCCACGCTTTGTGAATGGTTCCACAGTCTTCTGGGACTTGTGATGTGTCCTCAGAAGTCTGCAGGCAAAGGGGGGTTGCGAACTTCCTCTAGTATTGCCTTGGCGATCTGGGCTGAAGTGGGAGCAGATATCTGTCTTAACCAAGTACCTGCCCCCCCCAAAAAAAGTTTAGAAAGTGTGAGGTGGGGGGAAGGAGGCGGAAAAACAGAATGTCCCCTTTTGGGAAAAGTTCCTCTTTACACTTAGCTTGTATTAAACGAAAGTCCATATGTGAGCCTGGGTCTAGAATTCAAGGGGCCGTACAAGGAAAGTTGGACTCGTTGAAAGACTAAACAGGTAATTTTGCGTGCCAACTGGATTGTTACTTAAAGTGGTTGTAAAGGCTCAAGGTTTTTCACCTTCATACATTCTATGCATGAAGGCAAAAAATCTTCTATGTACAGCAGTGCCCCCAGCCCCCTCAATACTTACCTGAGCCCCATCGAGATCCAGCAATGTGCAAGACAGCCTCAGCTGTCCTGGGTCTCTGTCTCCTCGTTGGCAGAGACAGCAAGCAGGAGCTATTGGCTCCCTGCTGCTGTCAATCACAGCCAGTCAACCAATGAGGAGAGAGAGGGGGCAGGGCCAAGCCACGGCAAAAGATACAGGGCAAAAGACTTGTCATCAGTATTGCCTGTATGCACCCTGCAGTTGATCTTACAATGCCCAGTTCTAGCAGGGGCATAGCGTAAATTGCAAGTGCCCATAGGGATAGTCAAGAATTGTGCCTCCTATCCCATGGACCATTAGCACTCCCTGAGTCCCATTCTAGTATTTAAACCCAAGAGCAAAAATGTATTTTATTGCAGCTTACCAGTCCTAAAATGTGGTGATAGTTAGTTTTCATTTTCAACCTAAGAACATTTTCTGCAAGTACACAAGATACCTGCTGATCTTGCCAGAAATTCAGAGTCCTTGTCACTTTCTGTGAGCTGAATTAATAGTAGGGTTTTGTACCATTTTACTCATCCATTACTGCAGAGCTTTTGGTGTTTAGGTGATACCCTTTACTGGCTAACTTGAGCAATCAAATATGCAAGCTTTCGGGACACCATAGATCCCTTCTTCTGGATTTATACAATTAAGTGAGCTGAACTGAAAGCCCAAACAATGTTATCTTCCTTCTGTAAACTAATAATCTCCTCACCTTCCATGTACTGGATATGAAGATAGGAAGACATGCTTGAAATCCATCCTGGGTGGCAAGCATGGATGTCCATACATGTCTTCATAGATATAGTCCAAGAGCCTCTCTAATGATATTGGAGGCAAGGAGTTCCCTTATTCCTTTCTAATGTTACCGTGGAATGCTATTTCATTTTTCATTTTTTTAAAACTATACATCACAATTAGAGATGAGCGAATCGAACCTGGCGAAGTGGAATTCGTTTCGAATATCAGGAAAAATTCGATTCGCATCGAATCCGAATTTTAGCAAACTTCGGGTGCACGAATCGAATTTTTCCCGATCAGCCGGCAAAAGTGTCACTGCAGAGAGCTCCGCTATTTCTGACAGTTCTGACAGTTCATTTACAGCGGTTGAAACATTGTATCTATTTGTTTCCATTTAGGATACAGATGTTTTTATTCGGAAATAAATAGATACAATGTTTCAACCGCTGTAAATGTGAAGGAACTGTCAGAGAACTGTCAGAAATAGCGGAGCTCTCTGCAGATACACTTTTTGCTGTACTGGAATTCTTCTTCTTTTCATTCTTCTTCTTCTTTTCATTCTTCTTCTTCTTTTCATTCTTCTTTTCATTCTTCTTCTTCTTCTTTTCATTCTTCTTCTTCTTCTTTTCATTCTTCTTTTCATTCTTCTTCTTCTTCTTTTCATTCTTCTTTTCATTCTTCTTCTTCTTCTTTTCATTCTTCTTCTTCTTCTTTTCATTCTTCTTCTTCTTTTCATTCTTCTTCTTCTTCTTTTCATTCTTCTTCTTCTTCTTTTCATTCTTCTTTTCATTCTTCTTCTTCTTTTCATTCTTCTTCTTCTTCTTTTCATTCTTCTTTTCATTCTTCTTCTTCTTCTTTTCATTCTTCTTTTCATTCTTCTTCTCATTCTTCTTTTCATTCTTCTTCTTTTCATTCTTCTTCTTCTTCTTTTCATTCTTCTTTTCATTCTTCTCATTCTTCTTTTCATTCTTCTTTTCATTCTTCTTCTCATTCTTCTTTTCATTCTTCTTATTCTTCTTTTCATTCTTCTTTTCATTCTTCTCATTCTTCTTTTCATTCTTCTCATTCTTCTTTTTATTCTTCTTTTCATTCTTCTCATTCTTCTTTTCATTCTTCTTTTCATTCTTCTTCTCATTCTTCTTTTCATTCTTCTTATTCTTCTTTTCATTCTTCTTTTCATTCTTCTCATTCTTCTTTTCATTCTTCTCATTCTTCTTTTTATTCTTCTTTTCATTCTTCTTCTCATTCTTCTTTTCATTCTTCTTCTTCTTCTTTTCATTCTTCTTCTTCTTCTTTTCATTCTTCTTTTCATTCTTCTTCTTCTTCTTCTTCTTCGTCGTGCCCCGTGACTGCCCAAATGAGTGAAGTGTGCGGTGATTCTAAGATCGACGGCACTCATCTGCATGTCATACTGACTGACAGTATTATTTCTCTTCCCCAGCAGACTCCAAGGGCATTTAAATTAAAGGTACAGTGTTCTGCACTAATATAAAGGCTCTCTGAAGCCTAGAAACCCTTTTAATAAGTTAAATTCGCGGCGAATAAATTCGCATCAAATCGAATTTCTCCCGCAAATTCGGCGAATCAGCCGAATCGAATTTTTGAATAATTCGCTCATCTCTAATCACAATGATTCATTTTTGAGGTTTTTTTGCAATATAGTTTAAAGAAACGTGACGTGTTTAAGTAACTTGTTTGTTGTATGCTGTCAACATCTTTTGTATATCCATGAATTGCTAATGCACAGAAAGCTATTGTTCAGCGCTAAATGACAAGAATTTTTCTGTGTCCTTGGAATCATTTGTCCTTCCATCCAAGGTTTACAAATAATATTGATGACAACAGCATATGTTTGAATGAAGACCACATTCCTCTGTCCTTGATCTCAAACATGCATATTGCAAAACCATTGAACCACTCTTTAAAATATTTACGTAGAACATAATGTTAATGATGTTCAGGGTAAAATTATCGTGTTTAAATAGTGTTCTCAAAAATCCATGTAAACCTGTATTATTTATTTTAAAAAAACATTTTTTTTGAAGATTATTGTTGCTTTATTAATTTAATGTGGTTGATTTTAATTAAAACATTGTTTAGCTAAAAATGTTAAGTCTGAACCTTAGCCCTACCTTCAGTCTGGCACAGTTGTACAGGCTCCTATCCTGTACTGAAGTTGCTTACTCTGATTTCACTGCACACAGTGAACCTTTAACAGTGTGCATCAAAGGAACACCAGAGGACGACAAACTAAGTGTAGTATTAAAATACCTTTATTAAATGGAAGAGACAAATAGCAACTCACATGGAAGTAATGGAAAACAGTGTGCATCAGAAGCTATATAAAATCAGAAAAGTCCACCTCATTTCTTGGCTGAAGGACACCCATTATCATCCAGCTCTTTTGACCCCAGGCCTTATTTTCACTGGCCTGCCCCTTTCATTCTTTAGATTTTAGTTCTTTCTGTCTTGGAGACTCAGCATCACATGTAGGCATCTTCATGCAAATACTGCCTGCCTAGGAACCCCCACTGATCAAGACTGACATCCACCCAACAAGGGAAGGCGGATGCATGAATCCTCCCAAGAGCCAACCCTCTGTTTGCATCAGGGCTGAGGACTCTTGGGAGGAGTACGGAGGTGCTGTGATGTTTTCAGGAACATATAGTATGTGATGTTGGCCCTTCTTACCAGCCATGATCTACCTACATTGCATAGAGATACACCAAAACCCAGTGATTATATCACTTGGTCTAAAATAAGGTATAAATATAATAAAAACTGAAAGGTTTTACTTAAAAATGTCATTAGCATGCGGTGAGTGGATTAGAAGAGGAACCAGGGAAGGCAAAATAAAAGCAGAATAAACTTAAGTGTTAATATATTGTTAGCTTTCTGAACAGAATAATTTTCTGTGTGGGAAGATTATACATATTTAATGTTAGTAAAATTTCCAATTTCTTTCTCCTCCATTGAGGGACACACAAATGCAACAGCCAAGTTGTACTGCCACCGGCAAGAGGTTGGGACACTGACAAACAATAAAAAATTAAGGCAGCCTCCTTATAACCCTCTTCTTCCTAGCATACTTTAGATTTTGCTAGTGTCCTAGAATTTTGGATGCCTTTTCTTTAGCTCTGCTTCAAAAACTGTATATTTTTTTAACCTTCTTTGGTTTTTTGTATTTTTTTCCTTGGTGTCCAAATCAAGATTGCTCACTACACCGCTCCTTGAGCTGGTCTCCGTATAGCAGCTATTTGGATCAGCATTTCCTCAGCACTAGATTTGGAGGCCATATACAGTGCTGTGAAAAAGTATTTGCCTCCTTCCTAATTTTTTTTTTTTGCATATTTTTTGCATTTTTTTTTTATTCAGATCATCAAGCAAATATTATTATTACAAAGATAACCCAAGTAAAAACAAAATGCAGTTTTTTAAAGCATTCCAAACCTGCTTGTCCCTATGTGAAAAAAAATATTTGCCCCTTTCCTAAATCATGAATGAACTGTGATTAACCACATTTTTTGGAAAGATGATGTAAATTTTATTTGCTACACCCAGGCCTGATTACTGCCAGACCTGTTGAATCAAGAAATCCCTTATATAGAAGCTGTCTGACAAAGTGCAGCATACTAAGAGATCTAAGAAAGTAAAAGAAAATCAAAAACAGGTGAGAAACAAACTAATTGACATGTATCAGTCTGGAAAGGGTTACAAAGCAATTTTTAAGGCTTTGGGACTCCAGCGAACCATGGTGAGAGCCATTATCCACAAATGGAGAAAACTTGGAAGAGTGGTGACCTTCCCAGGAGTGGCCAGCCTACCAAAATGACTTCAAGAGCACAATGATGACTCATCCAGGAGGTCATAAAAGAACCCAGAACAACATCTAAAGAACTTCAGGCCTCACTTGGCTCAGTTAGGGCTAGTGTTCATGATTCAATAAGAAAGAGACTGGGCAAAAATGTCCTCCATGGGAGAGTTCCAAGGCCAAAGCCTCTGCTGACCAAAAGGCTTGTCTTTGCCAAAAAACATCTTGATTATCCCCAAGGCTTTTGGGCAAATTTTCTGTGGACTGATGAGACAAAAGTTGAACTTTTTGGAAGGTGTGCGTCCCGTTGCATCTGGCATAAAACAAACACAGCATTTCATAAAAAGAACATCATATCAACAGTTAAAAATGCTAGTGGTAGTGCGATGGTCTGGGGCTACTTTGCAGCTTCTGGACCTGGACAATTTGCCATAATTGATGGAACCATGAATTCTGTGCTCTACCACAAAATCCTGAAGGAGAATGTCTTGCCCTCAGTCCATGACCTCAAGCTCATGTGCACATGAGAATGCAGCAGAGAATGATCTGAAACATACCAGCAAGACCACCTCTGAGTGGCTCAAAAAACTCAAAATTACGTTTTTTTAGTGGCCTTGGACTTAAATCTGATTTTTATCACTATTATAACTGAAAAGAAAACAGTAGAGAAATTAGGACACAGGATTGCAGAAGTTGCATAAATTAGGTTCTGTTCATACTAGTATGTTGTAGTGACTTTTAGGGAACTATTTATTAAGAAATGATTTTATTCCAAAATTGTGAATCGCAGCTGACTGTCAGGGGTCAACATTCTTGGTTGAAATTCAAATGACCTTCTAGGAAGTTACAAAAACCAGTGAGTGGAAGAAACTTGTTTAAAAGACAATGAGACAAACACTACTATTTGAATTTCTACAGGTGAGCCAACACACCTAAACCAAAAAGGCAATGGTTGGATCTGATGTTGGTTAGTCTAAGACCTTGCAGATTTATGTTTTCTAAACAAGTACCATTGTCTATGGGAAGCTAGGAGATTTCATCTGCAGGAGACCTAATTACAGGTGGTCAAACACCATTATTTGAATTTTTAAAAGTGAACATATACAAGGTCTGAAAGCTCACACAAAACCTTGGAAAGTGTGATGAACAAACCGTCTCCTTGAAATGTAACCATATGCTATTGAACTTAGGTTTTAACTACAGGCCAGTATATTTACCTTAATTACTCAACAATAGATAAGGTTCTCCGCCACATTCCCATGAACTGTCCATTCAGCCCAAGCTAAAATCTGGGTCAGTTAAGATACAAAGAAAATGTGGTTTATATCAATGGGATCTTATACAGGGTATGTTTCCATGCACCAAAATATATTCAGCAAAGTGGGGTATTGCATACCACTCAATTAAGTGTGAAATGATGAAGAATAAGATGATTTATGAATTGGTGTCAATTGTACATTTCCAAAAGAAATCAAATATCTCAAAACAGTTTAAATCTCAGGGCAATGAGAAACCGAATGTATGTATATCTTTCTATGGTCCTTATCCAAGAATTAGTATTGAAATCAACTATACTTGGAGAAGACATACAGTGGGGATCGAAAGTTTGGGCACCCCACCTCAAACAAGAATTGAAAGACTCTTGGCTAGCTACAAAAAGCTGTGATACTTGCCAAGGGGGGCAGTACAAGATATTAACTTTGCAGGGTGCCCAGACGCCATTTTTTTGTTTTCTGTTATTTTGAAAGTGTAAATGATGGAAATAAAATCTAACTTTTGTTGACATATAAGAATGTCTAATCTGTAATTTGATGCCTTTTGGAGATTTTTCCATCTTTCCTTGGCTTCTTTATGCACATTAATACAAATTTTTAGCTGGGGTGCCCAAACTTTCGATCCCCACTGTATATATTTAATACCTAAAGACATTTTGGTTTCAATTAAAGCATGAGTCATCATTAAAACACAAATTTCTTTGGATGCTTAGCTGTCCCCAGTGGACAGGTGAGAAATATCTTTAAGTACGCACACTTCTTGACCGGCCAATCAACAAGCCAGTTGGGAGGGTCCTTTGAAACAAAGGATTGTATGGTATAAAAAGGCCATACACCTCACACTTAAAAAATCTAAAAGAATCTGAAAATCTGAATCTGCCATCTGCAATCTGAGAATCTAAAGATCTGAAAATCTGGCAAGCTGAAGAGAATCTGAACACTTAAAAATCTGAAAAACGTAAAAGATCTTCTAAACTTCAAAACTTCTGCTAAAATTCTGAACCTCTGAACTTCTACACTTTTTTTTATAACACTACAATCAAGGCTGCTATATCTTCCAATATATATCATCTGTCCTATTGCTAACACCTACTGCACTATCTCTCACTTGCTACCTGCGGCCATTTTGCTGAAGGAGTCCAGCTGCCATTTTGTCTTGAGGACCATTTGAAGGCCCAACTGCATCCCACTGGGGAGGCCACAAAATCAAGGTTCTAGGAGTGGTGAGATTGCTAGGATATTGTATTTTGTTTGATATTTCCAATTTTCCATAGACTTATAGCATTTGTATTGTGTGTTTAGGAATATTAAGATTATATACATAATTATCACTAAAAATTATTTGATTTGGTATTGGGAGTATATATTGCATATTTAACTGATCGGTAGTTTTGTTGTAGTGCAATTTATCAGAGATACTTTTCTTTTTTCTCTATGGCCACGAGAAATATGAAATAATTTCTGAAGCACTATAAGGTTACAACTTATACCTAAATTTGATTTTTCCTCTATTTACTATTATCTATAATCATATATTGTTGGATCATATAGAAGTTAGAATATCATATTTTTGATTGTATGTACAAGTATACATTTATCACCAGTCTTTTGCGTTTGTATTAATATATTTATAAATTTTGTACATAAATAAATGTATTTATTTATTTATCAAAAAGGCAATTTTTGTGTATATGGTACCAAATCATACTGGCTAAAAGGACTCAAGGTATAATATTAAGTGGTGATCAAATTATTAAGGTGTCCAAATTATTGGTTCATTAAATATTTGCCGTATTTTAACGGCTGGAGGCACTGCGATATTTTGTTTAAGGGAGAGGACATCGCCCTACATATTTAGAATAAATTCTTACATAAACCACCACACCCCGTACATCAGGTGCCCCCATAATATTGCCCCTTACATTAGGTGTCCCCATCAAAATGCCCCCTTACATCAGGTGTCTGAATCAGAGTTCCCCTTGCATGGATTGTTACCATCAGAGTGCCTCCTGAATCAACTGTCTGTATCAGACTGGCTCATGGATCGGTGGATACACTCTCAGAGACCTGGGAGGGGCACAGGGAACTATTACCTTCATTAACGGATACACCTGCCGTGAGCATCATATAGGCTGTATGCAGTATCAGCTACACACAGTATACAGCACTGTGTTCTGGTAGCAGTATGGGGACCTCCTGTCCCACTCCCAGATCATTCACAGGAAGCCTTTCATTTTATATATGAGTACATGGTTTCCTCTGATTGGCTAAGGTTAAGATTGTGATGTCATCCACCTGCCTCTTTGTCTCAGCTAATCAAAAGAAGGCATTCAGAGCTTCCTGTGACTGGCTGAGCAGCACTCAGCCCAACCCAAATGTGTTCCAGAAATGGTGGAGCATAGCGTTTAGGCCCCATGTATTACGGGACACTTCTGAACAACGGAAACTGACTGCTGGAAAATGTAGGTTTATGCGCGTTTACGTTTAGATGCGTCTTTTAAAGATAACCTCAGGAGACCTTCCAAAATGCCTAGAATGCACTGAAAAACAGTAAAAAATTAACTATTTCAGACATTTTGAGAAAAATAGAGAGAGCAGAAGCAGAGAGAGCAGTATGTGTTGAGATGACCTGTCTTTTTTTTTGTGGTGTTTGGATGTGTTCCGGCTCATTTCTGTGCAGAAATTATTGCGGCAGTGTCTAACAGATTTTCTTTCATGCGAAACCTCAAAGTATGGTGTACCGGGTCCATTTGAGTACCGGGAAAATGCTTTGCATGCATTTTTCATAATGAAAAAAAGGCTCTGGACAGCATCTGGAAATGGAAGAGTTAAAAAAAAGGGGAAACACCTATAAACATGGTTAGCCGCATTTACACACGATGTGTTTGAAACACAGATAAAATCGACTGCTGAACGCAAGTTTTCTGCGTTCAAAAAAATGACTGTAAACTCAACTGCCTGTAAACGACGATGTGTACACGGACACATAGGAAACATTAGGGAGAGTTCAGGGGCTGCTGAAAAAAAAACCGCAGAAAAGCTCCTAAACGTGAGTTTATCAGCTGCAGTGTACATGAGTCCTTATACTGCGCTCCCCAACGATGCAACTTTTAGTGAAGGATATAGCTCATTTGGACCTGCTTGGCCAAAGTAAAATTTTTTAAAGTGGCTGAAAGCTGGAATTTGGCTTTAAAACTCATCTTTGGGCAAAACAGGAAAATAAGTGCAGGCAGAAGGGAGGGTTAAGAAAGTATACTGCCCGAGGGCCCGGGGTCAGTAGGGGGCCCCAGGAGATGCCCCTGGTACCTTTTTCATATGTACCTTTTTTGAGTTTGGGCAAGGACACAGGGGCCCCATGATCCCCTATTGCCCGGGGGCCCCATGAGTTGTCAGTCTGCCCCTGATACTGACTCTGTTCCGCTCCACTTTTATGTCATTTTTTCTGTGTTGTATTAAACAGCGCAGGATTATTCTTTTTCTGTAGTATTCTGACATCTAGTGGCAGTTTAAGGCCATTGCAACTTGTTATTAATGTGATTTTGGTTTCTCCCTCTGTCCACTCCTCTTGTTTGGTGCTAGTTAGTTCAGTCCTAACTAGACCTTCCCCATGTTCCCTCAATTGCTGTTAGTTATTTGCAGAGACAGGCTTGTCTTACACTTCTAAAGACTGAAAAAACATTCTGTTCACTGCATTTAACTGAAGTAAAGTTGGGTTGGATTCCACTTCTGTGTCTTGTTGAAGAGTTAGGCTGCCTGTGGATGGTGCCAAGCAGGGGCGGACTGACAACTCATGGGGCCCCTGGGCAATAGGAAATCATGGGGCCCCTGTGTACTCACCTACACTCCAACCACACCCAAAAAAGCCTATGAAAAAGCCTATGAAAGGTATCAGGGGCAACTCATGGGGCCCCCTACTGACCCCGACCCCTCGGTACTGCCCGAGTGCCCGAATGGTCAGTCCGCCCCTGGTGCCAAGTCAGCAGCCGACCATGCTGTCTGGATAGACTGGGTCTAAGGAGGTATGTCAAAGCATAAAGTGGCATTTAAAACACAGCAAACACACTTTTTTATGCACAGTTTTCTTCTTTTTAATTGCAAAGCAGCATTTTGAAAGGGGGCCCTTGGGAAATATGCAACATCAGCAAGTTTAAAGGGTACCCCCATGTAGGTTTTAAGAATAAAAATGTAATTGGAGTTAAGCTCTGCAGAGAATATTGATAAAATAGTTACCAGATTAAAAACTGTCAAACACTTCAACCTCTTCAATAGAAAACTATGAAGCAACTTCTACGCTCTGCCAACAAATGTCATACTTCCAGAGAAATGTTTGTTCCATTCCATGTCATTATATAAGCAGACAAAGAGGACCTCCTCAGCATTACTGACCAACAGACAAGATGAGCAGGTACCTTGGGCTCGCACTGCTCCTGTGCTGTGGATGGAGTCTGTCCCATGCAGCCGACACAGGTGAGTATTACAATGGTTATGTTATTATTTGTATTATTAATTCTTAAAAGGCCTGGGGTCAATCAGATATGAGTTCCACCTGTTTGTAGGACAGAATGGACTCTAAAGCCAAAACTTTTTTTCATAAAGAGACTTCCCTTTATTTATTTCAGGTACTTTTATAGCGCCAACAATTTACGCATGGCTTTACATATATATTGTACGTTCACATCAGTCCCTAATCCTCAATCTAAGGTCCCTAAGTTACATTTATACACATACTAGGGCCAATTGAGACAGGATCCAGTTAACCTACCAGCATGTCTTTGGAGTGTGGGAGGAAACCGGAGTACCCGGAGGAAACCCTTGCAGGCACAGGGAGAACATGCAAACTCCAGGCAGGTGGTGCTGTGGTTGGGATTTGAACCAGCAACCCTAGTGCTAACCACTTAGCCACTGTGCCCACTTATTTCTGGAACAGGTGTCCCCTTTGGAAAATTTCTCCTCTATTCCTGTCTTGGTGACTCATAATTGTGGGGTTTCCATTACTTTTAGTCCGTGTGACAATGGGAATGTATCTCATAGTTATGTTAAAATTAAAACCCAGAAAGTGATTGGGTGTATTTGTTCTGACCCAGCTCTAAGCAGTGGCAGGACACTAAGCAGCTGGGAGTCACAAATCTGAGTGTGCAGGATACGCATAGTTGACAGTAGGGATGAGCATAGGCATGCCTGGATCCTAGCCTGAACTCACCTGAGCGATCCCACTAGGAAGCTGTCACTGCATTTGCCCAATCATGAGGCTTCCCCCCTTAACCCAGCCACATATACGTGCCAATGCTCGGCACAGTACAGATAACAGCTCCATGGTGATTTCTCAGGTGGGTTCAGACTAGGATTTGCTATCTGTAGCTCGGTCACTAGGTGACAAATTGCTTCTTAGTAAGAAATTGCCACCAGCTGTAGCAAATAAATCCCTAATTACTTCCAGGTCCTCATCAGAGTCCCCGTTACATTTGGTATTCCCAGCAGAGCACCCCTTACATCAGGCATCCCCATCAGAGTGCCCCCTTACATCTTGCGTCGCCATCAGAGCGCCCCCTTACATCTGGTGTCCCCATCAGAGCGCCCCCTTACATCAGGCATCCCCATCAGAGCGCCCCTTTTATCTGGTGTCCCCATCAGAGCGCCCCCTTACATCTGTTGTCCCCATCAGAGCGCCCCCTTACATCAGGCATCCCCATCAGAGCGCCCCCTTTTATCTGGCGTCCCCATCAGAGCGCCCCTTACATCTGGTGTCCCCATCGAGTGCCCCTTACATCAGGTGTCCCCATCAGTGTCCCCTTGCATCAGGTGTCCCCATCAGTGTCCCCTTACATCAGATGTCCCCATCAGAGTCCTCCCTTGCATCGGGTGTCCCCATCAGAGTATCCACGTACATCAGGTGTCCCCATAATAGTGTCCCCTACATCAGGTGTCCCCATCAGAGGGAAGCTGTCACTGCATTTGGCCAGTCATAAGTGTCTGAGACTTCCCCCGTAACCCAGCCACATATACGTGCCAATGCTCGGCACAGTACAGATAACAGCTTCGTGGTGATTTCCCAGGTGGGTTCAGACTAGGAATTGCAATCTGTAGCTCGGTCATTAAGTGACAAATTGCTTCTTAGTAAGAAATTGCTACCAGCTGTAGCAAATAAATCCCTAACTACTTCCAGATCCTCATCAGAGTCCCCCTTACATCTGGTGTTGCCATTAGAGTGCCCCCTTACATCAGGTGTCCCCATCAGAACGCCCCCTTACGTCAGGTGTCCCCATCAGGGTCCCCTTACATCAGGTGTAATTATCAGTGTCCCCTTACATCAGATGTCCCCATCAAAGTCCTCCCTTGCATCGGTTGTCCCCATCAAGGTATCCACTTCCCCAGGTGTCCCCATCAGTGTGAAGTTGTCACTGCATTTGGCCAGTCATAAGTGTCTGAGGCTTCCCCTGTAACTCAGCCACATATACGTGCCAATGCTCCGCACAGTACAGATAACAGCTTCATGGTGGGAATATCTCAGGTGGGTTCAGTCTAGGAATTGCAATCTGTAGCTTGGTCACTAGGCGAATCAGTGCTTCATGTCAGTGACCAGCTTGCCAGTGCCAATCACTACTGCATTCATCTCTATAGCTTTGGCTACAAATCTCTAAGAGAGAGCAATTAGTAGCACAGCACACCAGTCCAATGCTGTAGCAGGAGCTTAATGCAGGCCATAGATGGGGAGAAAACCGGCCGATTTTTCTTTAAAAAAATGAAAAATCAGCGGCCGACGTTACCAGGAATGGTAAACAAAATCGGACGATTTTCATCCCGTCTACAGCCGGCAAAAAGTGTCCCTGCAGAGAGCTCCGCTATTTCTTTGACAGTGCTTTGACATTTATAGCAGCTGCAACAATGTATATATTTGTATCCATTTTAGATACAGATGCTTTTATTCGGAAACAAATAGATACAATGTTGCAACCGCTATAAATGTCAAAGCACTGTCAAAGAAATAGCGGAGCTCTCTGCAGGGACACTTTTTGCCAGACTGGAATTCTTCTTCTTCTTCATCCTCTTCTTCTTCCTCTTCTTCTTCTTCATCTTGTTCATCCTCTTCTTCTTCATACTCTTCTTCTTCTTCCTCTTCTTCTTCATCCTCTTCTTCTTCTTCCTCTTCTTCATCCTCCTCTTCCTCTTCTTCTTCCTCTTCTTCTTCTTCATCCTCTTCTTCCTCTCCTTCTTCTTCTTCATCATCCTCTTCTTCTTCATCCTCTTCTTCTTCATCCTCTTCTTCTTCATCATCTTCTTCTTCATCATCCTATTCTTCTTCTTCATCCTCCTCTTCCTCTTCTTTTTCTTCTTCATCCTCTTCTTCATCCTCTTCATCCTCTTCTTCATCCTCTTCTTCCTCCTCTTCCTCTTCTTCTTCTTCATCCTCTTCTTCTTCATCATCCTATTCTTCTTCTCCATCCTCTTCTTCCTCTTCTTCTCCTTCTTCTTCATCCTCTTCTTCTTCCTCTTCTTCTTTTTCTTCCTCTTCTTCTTCTTCTTCTTCTTCATCCTCTTCTTCTTCATCCTCTTCTTCTTCTTCATCCTCTTCTTCATCCTCTTCTTTATCCTCTTCTTTTTCCTCTTCTTCTTCTTCTTCATCCTCTTCTTTTTCATCCTCTTCTTCCTCTTCTTCTTCTTCATCCTCTTCTTCCTCTTCTTCTTCATCCTCTTCTTCTTCTTCTTCTTCCTCTTCTTCTTCTTCCTCTTTCTCTTCCTCCTCCCTCCCTCCTTCCTCCTCCTCCTCCTTCCTCCTCCTCCTTCCTCCTCCCTCCTCCTTCCTCCTCCTCCCTCTCCTCCTCCTCCTCCCTCCTCCTTCTTCTTCCTCTTCGTCTTCCTCTTCTTCTTTTTGTCTTCCTCTTCCTCTTCTTCTTCTTCTTTTTGTCTTCCTCTTCTTCTTCTTCTTCTTTTTGTCTTCCTCTTCTTCTTCTTTTTGTCTTCCTCTTACAGGTCACTGCTCATGCGCAGATTTTTTATCGGTAAAAAGATCGGCCAATTTGCCCAAAATTGCTGCGAAAATTGGCCGATCGGCAAAATCGGCCGATCTTTTTCCAACTTTACCGATAAAAAAATCTGCCAAAATACCAAAAAACGGCCGAACAATTAACCCACTAACGATCCAAAAATCGGCCGATTTTATTTTCGACCGAAAAATCGGCCGATTTTCGACCCATCTATGGCCTGCATAACTTGTAGAAGCCACAAATTGCTTCTTAGTAAGAAATTTCCACCAGCTGTAGCGAATAAATCCCTAGCTACAAATCGTTGTTAGTCACTCGCATTCCCCGGAGGCTGCAGGAGTAGGATCACATAGTGGCCAGTGGGTTGGTGCCCATCATTGGAGGAGGGCTCCCCAAACCCAGAAAAGGCAGCCAGCCCCCAAAAATGGAGGGAGGTCAAGATAGCAACATGGGCTACTGTACTGGATCCACAGATCACAGCAGGAAAATGATGGATCCCCTGAGCAGGTGAATATGCTGAATAACAGGTAAGTGGGCATGGCAAGATCTATCCTGATCTGGGGGTGCAATAAAAAAAAGTCAGGGGGCAGAATGTCAACACTGTGTGAGCCACTGACAGTCTTTCACACAGAGACACAACTTGGGAAACACTAGTATGTATTTGGCTATTTTGAAATTAAGGTGATTAAAAAGAACCTGAGCCAACTTATATCAGATGGCATTATCAGAGTTCCCCTTTATATCAGGAGTCTGCATCAGAGTCCCCCTTTATATCAGGTTCCCATCAGAGTGCCTTGTTATTATTTATTTCATGTACTTATATAGTGCCATCAATTTACACAGCGCTTTACATATATATTGTACATTCACATCAGTCCCTAACCCTCAAGGGGTGTACAATCTAAGGTCCCTAACCCTCAAGGGGTGTACAATCTAAGGTCCCTAACCCTCAAGGGGTGTACAATCTAAGGTCCCTAACCCTCAAGGGGCGTACAATCTAAGGTCCCTAACCCTCAAGGGGTGTACAATCTAACCGGATCAATCACTGTTTTTGGTAGAAATTATATCTCTACATGGCAAATAATTTCCTAGCAGGTGTAGTAGAGTAATAGAAATCCAACAGACCCAACAGTCATGACATGCATGCTGCTGATTCTGTGTCATTGAATCACTCATTGAAAGGGGCATGTTCAAAATAATAGCAGTGTGGAGTTCTATTAGTGACGTCATTCATTCTTTGAAAAACAGGTGGCAATTATTGCCCTTATTTAAGGAAGGAAGGCAGCAAATGTTGTACATGCTGGTTACAGTGCATTTCTCTCTGAAATTCTGAGGAAAATGGGTCGTTCCAGACATTGTTCAGAAGAACAGCGTACCTTGATTAAAAAGTTGATTGGAGAAGGGAAAACATATAAAGAAGTGCAGAAAATGATCGGCTGCTCAGCTAAAATGATCGCAAATGCTTTCAAATGGCAACAAAAACCTGAAAGACGTGGAAGAAAGCGAAAAACTACCATTGGAATGGATAGAATAGCCAAAATGGGGCGGACTCAGCCAACAATCAGCTCCAGGAAGATGAAAGAAGGTGTGACGTTCCCTGTGAGGACTGTTACAATTAGAAGACGCCGATGTGAAGCCAAGCTATCTGCAAGAAGTCCCCGCAAAGTCCCCCTGTTGGGAAAAAGACGTGCTGAAGAGGTTACAATCTGCCAAAGAGCACATTGACCGGCCTAAAGAGAAATGGCGCAACATTTTGTGAAAGTAAGATTGTTCTTTTTGGGTCTAGTGGGCGGAGACAGTTTGTCATACGACCCCCAAACACTGAATTCAAGCCACAGTACACTGTGAAGACTGTGAAGCATGGTGGTGCAAGCATCATGATATGGGGATGTTTCTCATACTACGGTGTTGGGCCTATTTATCGCATACCAGGGATCATGGATCAGTTTGAATACATCAGAATACTTGAAGAGGTCATGCTGCCTTATGCTGAAGAGGAAATGCCCTTGAAATGGGGGTTCCAACAAGACAACGACCCCAAACACACCAGTAAACGTGCAACATCTTGGTTCCAGACCAACAAGATGGACGTTATGGAGTGGCCAGCACAATCCCCGGATCTTCATCCAATAGAAAACTTGTGGGGTGACATCAAAAATGCCGTTTCTGAGGCAAAACCAAGAAATAGAGAAGAACTGTGGAATGTGGTCCAATCATCCTGGGCTGGAATACCTGATCACAGGGGCCAGAAGTTGGGTGACTCCATGCAACACAGATGTACAGCAGTTCTCAGAAACAGTGCGACTACAACCAAATATTCATGAAGTCATTCAAAGGAAAGCAAAATCTTCCAACATTTCTCAGTTTATATAGTGAATGTTTGAGTTTGTAAAGAAGAATACAAACACTGCGATTTTTTGGAACCGTCTAATATTCACTTTTCTTCAATTTTTTTAGAGGAACAACACAAATTTGATCTATTTTTCTTCATGTTTTCATTTGGAATAGAATGTGTCGTGTTCCCAATGCATTTGTGTGTATGGAAATAAAAGCTATTAGAAGGATTTTGAGCTTTATTCACTTTTTTCAACACAATGCTATTATTTTGAACACAACTGTATGTTGTACATTCACCTCAGTCCCTAACCCTCAAGGGGAGTACAATCTAAGGTCCCTAACCCTCAAGGGGCGTACAATCTAAGGTCCCTAACCCTCAAGGGGCGTACAATCTAAGGTCCCTAACCCTCAAGGGGTGTACAATCTAAGGTCCCTAACCCTCAAGGGGCGTACAATCTAAGGTCCCTAACTCACATTCATACATACACATACTAGGGACAATCTAGAGAGGAGCCAATTAACCTCCCAGCATGTCTTTGGAGTGTGGGAGGAAACCGGAGTACCAGGAGGCAACCCACGCAGGCACAGGGAGAACATGCAAACTCCAGGCCGGTAGTGCCATGGTTGGGATTCGAAACAAAGACCCTAGTACTGCCAGGTGGAAGTGCTAACCATTTAGCCACTGTGCTGCCTTTGTTACATCATGTGTCTCCATCAGAGTGCCCCCTTACATCAGGTGTCCACATTAGAGTGCACTTTTACATCATTGTCCCTGTCACGTACCTGATGGGAGACTGAAATGACGAGGTCGGCCTTACTTGTGTCACTAGCCCTGAACCCGCTGATGTTGGAACAGAGGGGGTCTAGGGACCAGGGGGACAAGAGTGCCAGTGGTTGTTGCTTGTAGCTCTTGCAGATGATGACCTTGGAAGGCGGATGATCCTCTGATTTGGACACCGTAATAATAGACAGAGCAGGTTCTGTGAATTGCCAGACGTGCAGCAGAGCAAGGTAGGTAGAGAGGACAAGAGACTGGAGCAGTGTCATGGGATAGCCGGGATCATCAACAGTCGGGCAGCGCGGTACAGAATCAGAAGGAAAAGCCAAGGTCAGGAGCAGAGCTGAAGTCAGGAACCGGTATCAGGAGAGTAATCGAAGTCGGGTCAGGAACAAGTCGGGTCCCTATCGAGGCCCCCCATACATCAGAGTCCATCTTGAAGTCCCCCTTCACATCTGGGTCCCCATTTGAGCCACCCTTACATCCAGGTCCCCTTCAGAGTCCCCCTTACTTCCAGGTCCTCATCAGAGAGTCCCCCTTACATCAGAGTGTCCCCTTACATCAGGTGTCCCCATCAGAGCACCCCCTTACATCAGGTGTCCCCATCAGAGCACCTCCTTACATCAGGTGTCCCCATAATAGTACTCCTTACATTAAGTGTCCCCATCAGAGTGCTCCCTTACATCTGGTGTCCCCATCCTCCATCAGAGTGCCCCCTTACATCAGGTGTCTGAATCAGAGTTCCCCCTTGCATGGATTGTTACCATCAGAGTGCCTCCTGAATCAACTGTCTGCATCAGACTGGCTCATGGATCGGTGGATACACTCTCAGAGACCTGGGAGGGTCACAGATAAAACCTGGGGGAGGGTAGCACAGTCCACCTGAGCACCCCCCTAGATCCGGCCCTGTAAGCGGGGATAAATAAAAAGTAATTGGAGCGAGTTAAAGTGTTACTAAACCCCCAACAGTAAAATCAGTCTGTATATGTAGTAAAGCATGCTTGTTATACTCACTGTGGAACCTAAGGGGTTAATCCTCTGCACTGTGTAAAAATGCTGTTTGATCCTATCTTCTCTGATCCTCCCCTTCTTCTACTATCCCCACTGCATCTCCAGATATAATAGAGGCTTGGAGTCACTCTGCACATGCTCAGATTGGTGTGTATTGCTAAAGAGCTTTTTTTTCTTGGTTAGAGTGCATGTGATCAACACAAGGCCAATCAGCGCTGTCCATACAGAGGATCAGGGGTTCTGCAGTCTCATAGGACAATCAGGGAAGAACGAAAACTCCTCTTACAAGCTTTAACCAGTGCTCTGCTGGATACTGATAGAAGTCACAAGACTGCTCTATACTGCTGATGAGAAAAGGCATTTAGCAGTTTATATTTACTAAAATTATTGCATTTCCATGTTCTGTGTACTGTGGGAGACCAGATATAGTGAATACAGGGTCCGGGGAGACCAAATATAGTGAATGCAGGGTCCGGGGAGACCAGATATAGTGAATGCAGGGTCCAGAGAGACCAGATATAGTGAATGCAGAGTCCGGGGAGACCGGATATAGTGAATGCAGGGTCCGGGGAGACCAGATATAGTGAATGCAGGGTCTGGGGAGACCAGATATTGTGAATGCAGGGTCCGGGGAGAGCGGATATAGTGAATGCAGGGTCCTGGGAGACCGGAGAGAGTGAATGCAGGGTCCAGGGAGACCGGATATAGTGAATGCAGGGTCCTGGGAGACCGGATATAGTGAATGCAGGGTCCTGGGAGACCCGATATAGTGAATGCAAGGTCCTGGGAGACCGGATATAGTGAATGCAGGGTCCTGGGAGACCAGATATAGTGAATGCAGGGTCCGGGGAGACCGGATATAGTGAATGCAGGGTCCTGGGAGACCAGATATAGTGAATGCAGGGTCCTGGGAGACCAGATATAGTGAATGCAGGGTCCGGGGAGACCAGATATAGTGAATGCAGGGTCTGGGGAGACCATATATAGTGAATGCAGGGTCCGGGGAGACCGGATATAGTGAATGCAGGGTCCGGGGAGACCAGATATAGTGAATGCAGGGTCTGGGGAGACCAGATATAGTGAATGCAGGGTCTGGGGAGACCAGATATAGTGAATGTAGGGTCCTGGGAGACCAGATATAGTGAATGCAGGGTCCTGGGAGACCAGATATAGTGAATGCAGGGTCTGGGGAGACCGGAGAGAGTGAATGCAGGGTCCAGGGAGACCAGATATAGTGAATGCAGGGTCCGGGGAGACCGGAGAGAGTGAATGCAGGGTCCGGGGAGACCAGATATAGTGAATGAGGGGTCGTAGGAGACCGGATATAGTGAATGCAGGGTCCGGGGAGCCCGGATATAGTGAATGCAGGGTCCTGGGAGACCAGATATAGTGAATGCAGGGTCCTGGGAGACCAGATATAGTGAATGCAGGGTCCGGGGAGACCAGATATAGTGAATGCAGGGTCCGGGGAGACCAGATATAGTGAATGCAGGGTCCGGGGAGACCGGATATAGTGAATGCAGGGTTCGGGGAGACCGGATATAGTGAATGCAGGGTCCTGGGAGACCAGATATAGTGAATGCAGGGTCTGGGAGACCGGAGAGAGTGAATTCAGGGTCCAGGGAGACCGGATATAGTGAATGCAGGGTCCGAGGAGACCGGATATAGTGAATGCAGGGTCCTGGGAGACCGGATATAGTGAATGCAGGGTCCTGGGAGACCGGAGAGAGTGAATGCAGGGTCATGGGAGACCGGAGAGAGTGAATGCAGGGTCCTGGGAGACCGGATATAGTGAATTCAGGGTCCGGGGAGACTGGAGAGAATGAATGCAGGGTCCAGAGAGAGTGAATGCGGGGTCCGGGGTTTAGTAACAGTTTAAATTCCTCTTTAAAAGGAAAAAGGCTGTCTTTAAGTGAGTCTGCTATTTTTGCTTTGCTTTTCATGTCCAATTGCTGGCAGCCTTGAGATAAGACCCACCCTTGATGTGTCAGCATGGTTACAACATGGATTTTCACATGGATGCAATCAAAAACTATTTAACCAGAATACAGTAGCTCTGATAGGCATTCTTTTTACTTGAAAGTTACCTTTTTTTTTTTTATAACTTTCTGTGCATGTGCACCTTTCTTACATTTTGCAAGCTTTAAACGTATCTGAGTGGCTGCTCCTGTCGCGTTTTAAATTTTATCTTTAAATAAATGTATTAATTCTAATTTATTCTACAGGTGGAGCTCTGAAAACCTACATTGCGGTATTTAATGAAAATCTGTCCTTAAAAGCAACATTTCATCTCCATCTTGTTACAAGCGATGAAGCAGCCGAAGTCAATGTCACTGTCAAAAATCCACATTACCATCAAACAGTATCTATCGGAAGTAACAGCTCCGTCATGTTAACCTTGAGCAGTCAATATATGGTCACTGGTAATGGAGTCTCTTCTAAAGTTGTGATGGTGACCTCAGATGTTGATATATCTGTATTCGGGTTTAACACGGATGTCTATAGTGCTGATGCCAGTTTTATTCTCCCTGTAGAAGACCTGGGCACAGAATATTTCATATTCACCCCACGGTCAGGAAATAAAAAGCAGTTTGCAATAGCCACTGGTGTAGACAGAATAGAACGGGTTCAGGTTACAGTCTCAGGATCTCTCACATACAATGGTAAGCTCTACAGTACTGGAAACACCTTCTCATTTTCCCTTGCCCCCCATGAAGTCATCCAATTTCAAAGTGACATCGATTTAACTGGCACTAAAATTGTGGCCTCAGCACCAGTAGCCGTTTTCACTAGCCATTTGTGTTACGCTGGTCCTAATACAAAATGCGATACCTTGATTCAGCAGCTTCATCCTGTGAATAACTGGGGCACATCCTTTATTGTGGTTCCACTGGCCAACCACACCAACGATATCATTGATATAATGGCAGCTTATGAAGATACTACCGTGAAAGTAGATCAGAAAGAGCACACTCTTCAGCCAGGTTCCCACGTCCAACTTACGCTGGACAGAAGCGTTCTTGTGAATTCCTCAAAACCTGTTTGGATTTCCTATCTCTCTCATGACACGGATGACCCATTTCTATCAACTGTTCCACCGCTCCAAAAGAGAAGGCAGCACTACACATTTGTAACAGACTCTTTCTATAACACTTATATCATGGTTGTGTCTCAGGCACTTTCAGCCTCAGACTTTTACCTGGACCAGAAGCCTTTGAGTCAATACAGCTTCTTCACCAAAGAGATGAATGGATTCAGAATATGGGAAGTCTCTTTAGGCAAAGTTCCCGGAGCTCATGAAATATTTCACAAGAGCTTGCCATTCAGCATTTATGTTTATGGATTTGAATATCGGATTTCCTATGGATATACAATGGGACTTGAAAGCAAGTATCCAGGTAATGAAATGTACAGACTTTATTGGTATATGACAAAGCCAACCTAAACAACAAAACAATATGTACGTATTCAGGGGTGGACTGACAACTCATGGGACTCCCGGGCAATAAGGGATCATGGGGCCCCTGTGTCCTCGCCCACACTCAAACCACACCCAAAAGAACCTATGAAAGGTACCAGGGGCATCTCATGGGGCCCCTTACTGACCCCGGGCTCTCGGGCAGTGCCTGAGTTTCCGAATGGTCAGTCCGCCCCTGTACGTATTTAAATCATAAGTTCACCTTTCAACAAAAAATAATAAATGCATTTATTATTTTTGTTGTAGGAGCCTGTAAAGCATTGCACCAGCGATCAGCAGATCACGGGTGCCATGCAGGGCTCCTGCAGACCTGTCAGTATATCTGCTTCCTCGTATCTCGTACTAGCAAGCCAATACCTACTGACAGGAAAACAGAATGAACTACCACAATGCTCACAGTGCCGGGGTAGTTATTTGAGAACTACAAGCCAACCGCTGAGGCTGTGGGGATTTGTAGTTTCCTTTTCACAGAACTTTGTAAATGAGTGATGAGGCCCAGCACCCGGACTCCGTATGGGTCCATTTTTTTAAAATTGTGACAGCTAGAAGAGGGAGAAGTTCTCCCGCTAGTTGTCACATAGAAGGAGCCGGGGGGTACAGTGGGGGGGCTGGTCCGAGAGTAACATGTTACATGTTACACCCTGAATATGGGTGTAACATGTTACAAAAGGTGAACGTATCCTTTAACCACTTCCTGTTCCGGCCCATGTACATAAACGGCCAGACGGGAGCAGTGCAGGAGCGGGTTGCTGTTTATAAACGCATTTTCAGGCAGTGTACGCTTTCTGGGAACACGCGGCACCCCGATCCGGTGCCCACTGTGTCCTCCAGACCTCTGTTCCCTTTCTATATTTACCTTACAAATGCCCCTTTAAGACCCTCCCACTGTTAGTGAAATTTGACCACACCCACTATTTGGCAAGGTTTGGAGGGTGTGTGTGGGGGTAAGGGGGAGGGGGTTTGGGGGTCGTGGTTGAGTTCCTGTACCTATTTTCTGAGAAAAAAAGCCGTGCAGAAAAAGAAATGATAAACTCCAATGACCCTCCAAACACATTTGGCATTAAATATTTACAAAAGCACCACTTGACACTGACCATTGCGATGCCTGTTGTGATTGCTGACCAGCTGTAGGACTTTGTAGGTGGCAACAATCCTGTGTAATAAAACTAGTTAGGAGATGATACTCTGTGGCAAATTCTGAATCACTTATAGAAAAGCTAGAAATCTTTTGCATGAATGTAAGTAGGGACTCTACACTGACCATCAATGTAAGAGACAAGGGCGTCCCTAGGGTTGGTGTCACCCGGTGCGATAACACTTGGTGACACCTCTTCCTGTGATCCCCGCAGAATGGATCGGATCTGCGGATTGAGCATAATGGATCGGACTCGGATCCATTATGCTCTTCAGTCCGCAGATCCGATCCATCCTGCGGGGATCGTCAGCATGCAACCTATACGGGGTGACACTGGACCCGCTCCACGAAAAGGTAAGTTGTAAAGAAAGCCGACAATCCCCGCAGGATGGATCGGATCCTATCCTGCGGGGATCGTTGGCTTGCTTTACAACTTACCTTTTTGTGGAGCGGGTCCGGTGTCACCCGGTGCGGGCTGCACCTGCCTTGGGACGCCGCTGGTAAGAGAGGATGTACAATGTACGCTGACCACCAAAGCGATGGGGATTCTACACTGACCATCAATGTAAGAGGTGATTTTGGCTGACCACCATTGTAAGAAAGGATTTACACTGACCTTTGCGCTCCATATAGTAACCTACCTTCCCTCTGTTACCTCCATGACAGTGCTGCAGCACCCTCCCTTCATGTTCTGTATCTGGTGCAGAGATGGACTGACAACTCATCGGGCCCCCGGGCAGTAGGGGATCATGGGGCCCCCTGTGTCCTCGCCCACACTCAAACCACACCCAAAATGAAAAGGTACTAGGGGCATCTCATGGGGCCCCCTACTGACCCTGGGCCCTCGGGCAGTGTCCGAGTGCCCAAATGGTCAGTCTGCCCCTGATCTGGTGTCATGCTCATTTGCAGGTAGCACTCTTACCTACTTAGCCTACTTTTGACTGTTTTCATTCCTCACATGGGTGATGGTGGGTGGGGCCTCTGGGGTTGGCCATGATTTGCATGTTAATGAGTTGGGTAGTTTACATGTGAATGTGAAGTAATTTGCATATGAATCAACCCTATGCCTGCACACTGTAATCTGTCAGTACTAGGCAGAAGTGGTGACAGACTCAACAAGCTTTAAGCTTGGGACCAGGGGCATAGTCACCACAAGTTTGCAGTTTGGTGATGTGACTACTGTGCAGCTCCCGGTTCTCTTTACTGGAGAAGAAGCTGTACCTGATGACCTGCAGTACAAAGATCTTCCTGCTTATGCTTTATTCATTCTGTGGATGAGTTCTTCCTTCACTTCTCCCACTGCTCCTTCAGTATTCCCCCACTAGCCATCACCAGTTATCAGGGGGCAGCTCTGACATGAGGAAGTAAAGCCCTGTGTCTACCAAGAGGGTGACCTCCACACAGAGACACAGTGCAAAACAAAGCATAATAAGTCAAAAGCAGGGAAAAGCTTAATTGCAAGGAGAACACCAATATTACTGGTGATTAGTCCTTTGCTAGTACAAGTCCTCATTAAGACCTTTGTCTAACAAAGTCCATCTGGGCCACATCTGGAATATACCATCCAGTTCTGGTCTCCAGTCCTCAGGAAGGATGTGCTTGAGCTGGAGGGAGTCCAGAGAAGGGCAACAAAGTTAATAAGTCGATTGGAGGACCTCAGTTACAAGGAAAGATTACAAACATTAAACTTATTCTCCTTGGAGAAGAGACGCTTGAGAGGAGATATGATAGCGATATACAAATACCTCAATGGTGATTCTAACAAAGAGAGTAAACTATTCAGCCTAAGAATACAGTATAAGAAGACACGGGGCCACTTAATGAAGTTGGAGGAGAAGCGTTTTAATCTTAAACTGTGTAGGGTTTTTTTCACTGTCAGAGTGGTAAGGATGTGGAACTCGCTTCCACAATTGGTGGTGTCAGTGGAAAGTATTGAAAGTTTCAAAGAACTCTTAGATGGGCATCTTAACGAACACAATATACGGGGATATGGGATATGATTTTGACATGAGCCCACAGACACCCACATAGGTTGAACTGGATGGACTGGGGTCTTTATTCAACCTTACCAACTATGTAACCGTTACAATGACAAATTATGTTACAGTGGATGGCAAAAGGAGCCGAAGTTATAAAGATAGACAAATATTTTTCAACTTCTGATACAAAGACATTGCTGATATTGTACACTCTTTTCAGTGGTTGCTTTTATTTCATACGTTAGCTTCATCCAAAATAAAGCCAACAGAAGGGCCAGAAATCCAATCCGTTTTCAAATGTTTCTCCCATGGAGCTGAAGTCCATCTGCCTCTCAGCTTGGTGTCCAAAGCCAAATTAAATATGATTGATGTCCACCTTGAAGACCCCACATGCAGAGGAACTCAGAAAGGGAAGTTCGTGGTGATAAATGTACCTTTTAATAAATGTGGATCCAAAGTTCTGGTGAGTCATATGGTGTTTTATCTGTCACATGTCTTGTTTATTGCTTCAAATTATGGCCTTTTTTAATTTTTAGGGTCATGCCAAGCCAATGCACTTACCCCTGTAGTTACTCCTGAGTTGCTTCGGTTTTCAACAGAAAACACAAAATTTCAGAATTTCAGATTGGGACTCATGGGATGTTCTCCCAGTTTACCAGGCTTATTAGCTAGTTCTATAACCCTTTTCTCCCTGGGGACTCGAAGCACTTTGTCATGCAGATAGTGCCCTGACCAGGACTCAAACTGAGGCCCCCATTGCAGCAAGGCAGGAGCGCTAACCACTAGGCCACTGCGCTTTCTTGCACCCACCCAGAGGAGAGTGGTGTGCAAAGGTATCCTACTGCCCTGAAGGTCAGATCTACGTTGGGAGTTGTCTCAGCTGCTTGTTCTTGCCACCCGCCCAACACCCTGCTATATTTAGCAGGAAACTTTACACATTTAAAAAAAAAAAAAGTCAGCAGCTGCAAATACTTAAAAAAATAGTTACTTTTCAGTCTGTGGAGTTCAGCCCTGCCTTCTCACAGCCAATTCTTCTCATTGCTGCAGGTCCCTGGCACCGCCATCTTGGATTTGGGAACTAGCTGTGACTTCATGAGGAATCAAAGCTAGCTCTCCACTGTGCATGGATTGTTAGTGCAGTGAGACTTCTCCTTCTCAAGTGTATGCCATGTCCCAGGAGGTTGCAAACTGGGACGGAAGTGGGATGAGTGACATCATTCTTGTTTAGGTGACAATTGAGAAAGTGGAAGCAGGTACAAAAAGGTACACTCTCCCCGTAATAAATAAATATGTCAAGGGCGGGGTGAGGAGGAGGATGAGCAGTCCTTTTGCTTTTGAGTAACGGTCCATTTTAAGTCTCCAATAAAATGCATTTCTTATTCTACTTTAAAGCAGAACTCCAGTCCAGCGGGGGACTGTTTCTACCCTCCTCACGTCGAGGCAGTCTTTGGGCGTGATGACATCAGAAACAGTCTTTGCACAAGATCTCTAGTGTGCTAGGGGCAGGGGCAGCAGGGACCGGTCTTGCTCTCGAAGGATTGGCGGATTAGATAAGTATATCTCCGCTCTCCAAACCCCTCGACAAAAAATAACAGTTAACCCATGCAGTGGGGACACAGCCCCACTGCAAAGGAGTTTTTTTACTGGAGTTCTTCTTTAAGTGATGTACAAACCTTGTTTCTTGGGGAGAAATTATTTTCTATTCATTACAATATTTCAGGATAGAACAAGTCTTTCCTCCTCAAATCCTGTTGACTGATGTCTGTGTTGCAGGGAATGGCTGATACAGAATGGGGGGCAGAGGTGGTAGGAAATTAGCCCCTTGATTGGCATTGATGGAAAGAAAAAATAAGGAAACAACTATAGCCATATCATTAATGCTGCGAATTCTGCTGTGGTTAGTGTTTTGCCTATTCAATGCCTTTAAATTCATGGCTAGATGTTCTACCTCCTTAAAGTGGACCTGAACTGAAAAATTTAAGCTACCCCATGCTGTAGAAAACATCTATACTTCATGTCTTGAATTTGTCTTAAAAATTAGTAGTGCGCTCCAATGCCTTGAGCCTTATTGATGTATATCTGTAACATGTTCATTGCACTGTTGCTTATACCGCTAGTCTCACAACATTTTGAGTGAGATTTGGTGATGTCACTATTGTACTGCTCACTGTTCTCCTTGCTGAAGGGAAAGCAGTACCTGAGGAACTGCAGTGCAAGGATCTCACAGCTTGTCTATGCTTCATCCAGTATGTGCATTTGTGGTTTCTCCACCTCTCCTGTTGCTGCTTAATACTTCATAAGTCATCAGATTGACATTTATAGGGAAGCAGATTGTAAGGGCCTTTTATGGGAGCTGTTGCCTTTTATTTTTACCAAGGAATTGGCTTGCCATTCTAGACATATAATGATAGGTTATCAATAGACAGGTGGGTGAAACCAGGTGAGCGTGGGACCCTGCATGCGGAGATAGGACCCTCACTAGTAGGGGAGAAAAAACAGTCTATAGGATGCTTTTTTGATTATGAAGGAGGAGTAGGAGAAGGTGAAATTTACACTAGACACACAAAATGCCTATAAAACATGACATGAACTTTTATACACCATCAACTCTTCAGGTGGCACAGAGCTGAAAATAAAAAACATTTATATCTTGCAGGTTAACCTTGTAGAGTTGGGGCTCATTCACAAGAGCAGAAAAATAGCATGATTAAATGCATACAGCATATAGTATGCATCTAAATGCAGCACTATAGGAGTCAATAGGGCCATACAGACAGCGACATCTAAATATAAATGCAAATGTTGACATGGCCCCCCCCCACACTACCCCCCCTACTACCCCCCCTCTCGCCACAACCACTGCACTCCAAGATTCTCAAAGTGGCTAAAGAGCTATTTCAGATCTTCTCACAAGAGGGGTTGACTGGTGTGGCGGGGGCAATTACAAGAACCAATCCCCTGTATGGCTCTCCATGCAGCAGCTGAAACCCGCAGGAGGGAAAGGAGTAGCAGCCGGGTTTCAGCTACTGCATGGAGAGCCAAATAGTGGGTCTGTTCTTGTAATTGAGGCAACCCCCCCCCCCAACCCCACACACACATACACACACAAAACATAATGTAACAGGGAGGTTGCATGGACCTCCTGGAGCATGGGCAAGGCCACTATTGCGACCCCTGCGACCCATGAAGCTCTGCATCATGGACGGTAAATATCTGCAGATTTTACATGTGTACTCATGCATGCAAAAAGTCATTCATTTGTTGAATGACAGAAGATTTGTACCTGTCTACTCTGCCAGCAAGATCCTGTGTTCTGTGCAGAATATATGCATGTTCCCATGTGAATAAGCCCCGAATGATAACATGGACTTTCTTTCACAATAAAAACTATGCTGACAAGTTGTGTACAAAATAGCCTTACCTGATTGGTGGCCGTGGTCACAAATAGACAGGTTATAGTAGTTTATCTCCAACTTGCAGCGGGGCCACCTCCATTCTTCATTTTGTAATCGTATACACTGTATATGTTATGTAGAGATATCTCTTGCTTGTTGGTTATTATTTTAGTTCTTTGCACACAGAATGAAAATGGGATGATGTTTTATGTAAATACTGTCTATGGAACAGTTCCAACAACTGGAGTCCAGCGTATTGAACTCCCATTAAGGTGTGAAATGAAAAACAACAAGACACTTGGATGGAACCTCTGCCCTCAAGTAACAGACATGGTTTCCACGGTTGACTATAATGTCTCCCTGAAGTTCTATCAGAATGAAGCTTTCACTGATCCTATTATGATATTTCCTTGTGAGGTTGACCTTCATAGCAGGCTGTATGTGGAGTTCCAAGTAATTTCTGAGGATGAAGATGTTCAGATATTTGTAGAGAACTGCAAAGCTGTTCCATCATTAGAGGGAACAAAGGAGAAATACAACATGATACGAGATGGGTAATTCTCTACTATACTTTATCTACATTTTTTTTTATTTTTAGTGCCACCCACGAAGGTGCCGCTTGGTAACTTTGGGTTCTCTGTTCTGTACCTTGACTCCAAGAACAACCTTGGCCACTCTGAATGGGACAGGAAGTCAAGAAAAATCTCTGCAATGGGACATAGATGGCGAAAATAAATCGGGCGGGGTTATAAATTTCTCTCATTTTATCCACAATTAAAAAAAAATTACTATAGTTATACTTTAATTTTTTAATTAAAATAGAATTCAGCTTTAAGCATTGAACTTTTAAAGTACTGTATAAACAAAGGCAAAACTTTTTTTTTTAAGTTTTGGACAAAGTGCAGATGGATTAGAACACTTATGGTATTTTATTGCTGTATGTTTCCCCATTAGGAAGATTCACCCTCTCTCTTTGTCCTCATCATTATTATTATTGAAAGTGAAAGTAAAAGAAAATTCCAAATTTTGGGTTGTCCCCAGAAAAGTAATAGAGGGGAAATCTTCTCACGGGGGGGGGGGACACTGATTCTGGTGACCTGGGGACCCCCAAGCGATTCCTTTAATTTGTAGGGATTTCCTGTCACTTCCTGTTTTGGCTATGGGACAATAAATTTCCCGAAAGGGACACAGATGGCAAACAAAAATTTTACAAGGATCCCTTACTCTATCCAAAATGGGGAAAAAAGTTTTGCCTGTAGTTCTACTTTACCAATAATGCTACATTTTAATTCATATCTAACATTTTACAAAAGGCTCATCTACCATTTTATCCATTTTATCCAACACTTTCCTAGGTGTCCTGAGGACACTACTTTCCAGAAATATCCGGTCTCCGACCAGAGGTTGCTGCGCTTCAGTTTTCATGTATTTAAATTTTACAACCTGAAGAAAGTGTACCTGACCTGTAACACCATCATCTGTTACAATGGAACCTCCCCAAACCGATGTACTGAAGGCTGCTTCCACAGACGACACAGACGTGATGTCCACAGTCCCACAGAGCATCTGGACTCAGCTAGGCTATCCCAAGGACCACTTATTATTACTTCTGGTAATATGGCAATTTTATTTGATTTAAAGCCCAAGTCCTGTCTATAAACTGAGAAATTTTGGCCCCCAGTCCATTGTAAGAAATAAAATAAAAAAGCTGCTATACTAACCCATCCTTTGGTGCTGTTCCTTTGCAAACCCACTACTATGGCTGTTAAGTGGAAAGACATGGCATCATTAAACTGGGAGAAGGACTGGAACCCAGAGAAAAAGTTACATTGCATTACCACTTTCTGTATAATTTGAGGAAACCCCATTATATATTGTTAGGTGTCCCAATACACACAGCATACCTAAAAAAAAAAAAAATTCTTACCTTTTAAAGAGAAGGTGTCTTACAGTATCTTTGTCTCCAAACAGAGCAAGCTACAGCATACCTCATTAACATACATTAAACCGATTGTAAAGACAAAGTTTTTTGGTCTTTTAATAACAAACATATCATACTTACCTGCTCTGTGAAGTGGATTTGCACAGAGCAGCCCCAATCCTCCTTTTCTTGGGTCCCCATCATGCACTCTTGTCCCCCCCCCCTCCTGTTGAGTGCCCCCACAGCAAGCAGCTAACTATGGGGCACCCAAGTAGGGTCGATATCTATTGACACACAGAGCCGAGGCTGAGCCCCGCCCCTTCTCTCTCCTCATTGGCTCACTGGGTGTGATTGAAAGCAGCGGGAGCCAATGTCTCCTGTCTGCTGTCTCAGCCAATGAAGAGAGGAAGTCCCGGGATAGCCGAGTCTCCAGTGCACATTGCTGAATTGACAGGAGGCTTAGGTGAGTATTAGGTAGGGCTGGGGGGGGGGGGGGGGCTGCTGCACAGAAAAGGTTTTTCACCTTCATGCATAGAATCCATGAAGGTAAGAAACCTTCTACCTTTACAACTACATTAAATTGTTAACTCATTGTTAGGACGGACAAACATTTGTGTTTAGATATAAAAAAAATTATAAATACCTTTTTTTCCTCTACTTTGTAAGTAATCATATGCTCTATAAGCTACTTATGCAGCTGAGAACAAAGAGCTGGGGGAGCAGAAACAGCAGAATACTGGTCTTCCCAGTGAAATGTTGTGCAGGGGGAACCTGTGAACAGAAGTCTGATTATTGGAAGAGAGCAGGCTGACCATGGTGTGTTCTCTGACTTATTTTGGTCAGTTTTTAATAGGAAAGCAGAGGGACTGGCAGTAACGCCAGGGATTTCGCACAAAGAAAGCAATACAAAGAGAACAGGATAGGTTTTCATACAAGCACATGGTAAAGCAGGCACATATCAGGAATATGAAATGTTGGGTTTACATACTCCTTAAGTATTCCATTTTTTTTGGTGTTTTAAAATGTCTCTGCAGTGCTGCAAGGGAGAAGGGAAGCTGGAATTAGGGTGAGGACCAAAGACTGGTAACTCCAATGAGTCTTGTGGGTGATTGGGCATCTGCAGAGAGGAAGTATACCTGCTGCAATGCCTTTCAAGTAAAATTTGGAGGCAAACAGTGGAAAAGAGGGGAGGGGGAATTAAAGAGCAGCACAATCTTTTACCATCTACCAGTGGCACGGGTAGATGGGTCAGAGATCTTTATTGCTTTTAAATTAGAAGGTATCAATTGCCTAAACTACCACGGTCATTCTTAGCAAAAAAAGTAACATTTCTTATCTTCTTCCACAGGGGATTCTCTCTGGGACAGCCAATCTACTTATAAAACTATGGCCTATGTGCTCTTGGCTGTGGTTGTTGTAATAGGAACATTGTCTGTGATGTGTTTGATGATTCTGAAGAACTACTACCAGAGACGAGAAAACTTTGTGCTGAAAAACAATAGTACCTGAAACCACAAAGAACATATGTCAGAGCTTCAGTACACCCCAAAATTTAAATTTTAACGAGTTACTGTTCACACACAACATGGGAATGCATTACAATTAATCTACTCCTCTCAAGTATGGGGATACCATATGTGTGAAGCTTTTTTGCTGCCTAGACACATAGAGGGGCCCAAAATACAAGGAGAACCTTCAGGTTTGATGATTTCCTGACTACCTATCACATTTTTTGTGGCCCTGCACTGCCAACACAGGATAAAACCCCATAAAATGAACCCACGTTTTGCAGAACAGACCCTCCAACATACCTAATTAGAGGCATGGTAGGTCTTTTGAAGACATTTTTTCCACAAGTTTTTGGAAAATTAAGAAAAAAAATTAAATTGTCTTTGTTTACACACAGCTGTCAATGAATAGAATATTTTTCACACACAGTATGGGTATGATTAGGGATTTCACGGCTTTACACGTGAAACAAAAAACCTTGCAGCACCTGAGTTCCGAATCATATGTTTATTAGCGATAATACAATTGTATGAGAGCACCCATGCCCTACCCATCAGATGCTCTGATTAGATTGATTACAGTCCATATTTTTATAGGGTTTTTTATGGCTGGCTGCCCACCTTTATGCTTATCAGTTACACTCCAGAATATTTGTCTACTACACTTCAGAATATCTTATCGAGACACTTTATCAAACATTCATCATTACTCTGCAGTTTTTAACAACTTATATAAAACATCTTTAAATAAGCCTTTTTAGCAGCAGAAGCCATTTTAGCTCCTAATGGAATATGATTTTTATATACAGTAAATTAGACATATAATTTCCTGACTACTAATCAAGTGTTTGGATGCCCTGGCATGCAAGGACAGTAAAAACACGCACAAAATGACCACATTTCGGAGCGCAAACATCCCAAGGTATTTTAAGAGAGGTATGGTGAATCTTTTGCTACCAAAAGGTTTGAGAGTGGAAAGAAAATGAAAATGAAAAACACATTCTGTTACTCCTCTTGAGTATGAGGATACTATATGTGTGAGACTTTTTTTGGAGCCTACCTGCATAGAGCGGCCCAAAATCCAAGAAGCACCTTCAGGCTTTCAAAGGGCAGAAATAATGCATCTAATAATGCATTTCCTGACTACCTATCTCATTTTGGAAGCCCTGGAGAACTAGAACAGTAGAAACACCCACCATATGACCACATTTTGGAAGCAAACACCCAAAAGTATTTTAAGAGGTATGGTGAGTCTTTTGAAGATGTCATTTATTGCCACACATTTTTGGAAAATGGAAGGAGAAAATTATTATTATTTTTTACAAAAAGTTGGCAGTTAATAAGATATTCCTAACATGCAATATAGGCATACTTAGAATTACGCACAAAATCACATTCTGCTTCTGCTAATTTGGAGATATTATATATGTGAGACTTTTTTTTATAGCCTAGCCACATAGAGGGGCCCAACAGTCAAGGAACACCTTAAGGCTTTAAAGGGGCATAAATTATTACCAGCTACCATCCAGTGAGACTTTTTGATATAATCAAATTGTGTCCTTTATAGGAACCCCTAACGCTCACTTCCTTTGAACTATCCTGTCAAGCTACTGAAATGTTGAAAGGCCAAGTATCCACTATCTTTATTTCCCTTACTGATCCAAAAACTAAACTCCCTTATATGATCCATTCGGAACGGAACTTAAATATCCCCCTAGAATTGGCTGACTGGCAGAACACTGCTTACGCTCTGTCCAAGATGTCTATCAACAGAACACTAATAGAATCTAACTATAAAACATTTCTACAATGGTGCTTGGTTCCCACATGCCTTGCAAAAATACATTTTGCCACATCGCCTTCCTGTTTTTGGCATTGTGGGCAGGTGGGAACCATGTGCCACATCTGGTGGCAGTGCCCTGTGGTGTCTAGATTTTGGATCTGAATGTTTAGTTTTTTTTTTACTCAGTGATAGGAGTGAATATTCGTAGGTCCCCAGTGGGCAGCCCTTTTTCAGAAGTTGCCTTCAGGAATCCCCAAAAAATCAATCAAATTGATCGTGTATATGATCCTGGCTGCAAGGATCACTATTGCTAAACATTGGAAGTGATCGGTGATACCACTTGACTATGTTAAAAATAAACTGAATTGGATCATGGTTAATGACAAACTCACCTGCATTCTCAATAACAATACATCGAAATTCGACAGAACTTGGGATCCAGGGATTCAGTACCTTTCTGTCCCTTAGCCGGACCATGGCTGGCCCTCTTTTACTTCACTCTTTTTCTTATTCTCTTTTTTTCTCATTTTCTCCCTTGTTCTTTCTTCATATTTTTTGTTTCCATTATTACCTTTTGATATATCTGACTGCTGTTTGTTCATGCTCAATATTAATCGTTTTTCATAGTGACATATGTACTGGAACACTGTTCATTGTTGCTGTTTACCCTTTTTATCTGTGGGTTACACCAGAGGGACTTCTTGGTCCCACATATGCATTCAATATTTGTTTCCTCAAGTTTTTTGAACAATGCCAATGCTACCTATGTTCACACGTAAATATTGTCTTGAGAGCTCAATATCTCTCATCTTTATGTACTTTCTGTTTGTGCGTTGGGTCTTTTCAATAAAGAGATTGGAAAATAAAGGGCATAAATTATTCATTTGATTTCTTGACTACCTATCACATTTTTGGAGGCCGTGGTGTACCAGAATAGGAGAAACACCCACAAAATTATCACATTTTGGAGAATAAACACCTCACAAAATTTTTTAATATGCATGGTGAGCCCTTTTGAAGATTTCTTTTTTGCCACAAGTATTTGGAAAATAAAAATTATTTTCTTACACAAAATTGTCAGTTTAATAAGATATTTCTCTCACAAAGCATGGACAAGCTTAGGATTTCCAAAACAAATTCTGCTACTTCTTCTGAGTATGGGGATATCACATATGTGAGACTTTTTCAATGTGTGAACTGATCATATACCGGACATTGTAGCTTGTGTGGCACAAAACAACCGATTGTATCAAAAACAGTGTACTGGCAATGGTCGCCTCTGTATGAGGGGTCAAGAAATATAACTTAAAGTAGTGTCACCTACAGCAGTCCTTATTCCTATAAGCCAGGGATGTCCATGTTGACCTTCCTGGGCCACATTGGAAGAAGAGGAATTGTTTTGGTACACATATAAAATACATTAACTATAGGAATAGCTGATGAGCAGAAAAAGTTGGGCAGATCACAAGTTAACAATCACTGATATGATAATGTACCTATCTAAGTAATAAAACTTCATTTTTGTATATTATTTTTTATTATAACAGTAAAAGAAGGCAGCATAAAACTGGTGTAATATTTGACACTGTTGTTGATAAACAACAAAAAGGATAGATGATGAGCGTTCCCCCTGCGCGTCCAGCAGCGATCGCCACAGGTAATAGCTGGCTGTGCAGATAGCCATAGATAGGTGTGGCTGCCGGTGACCTGTCAGTATAGAGAATGTTGCCAGCAGCCGAATCTACCCATAGAGAGTTGTAGGAGGAACTGCCACTACAATTCGCACCAGCTCTAATTGCCGGTGTCAATGTAGCCTATGTACAGTATGTGCTGTTTGAGTAGGTGGGGGGGTTGTGAACATGGGGCTTAGGGGGAGCACTACTGAAATCTGTCAGGGCACAGCCCACCCCAGCTCCCCCCTAGATCCGGCCATGCTGCATTTACTTACCTGACATTCCCTGCTATTGCAAAAATGGCAGCCACTGCATCTCTTTAGACATTCCTTTGTTTGGCTTGTCAATGCAGGCTGCCATGGATTCCATGCTTCTTCCCCAATGTCAGCTGCCACGGCTGCCGTGCTTTCACCGCATCCTGGCATCCCTCTAGACATGCCTGGGCTCCATGCTAAACTCTCTGGGGCTGCATGCAGCCCGTGGGCCACGGGTTGGATACCCCTGTTATAGATTATACAAACTATGGTATTATATTTGGAAATTGATCAGTACTAATGTACTGACTACCTATCTCATTTCTTGAGGCCGTAAAATGCCAACACAGTACAAATACCCTCCAAACGACACCATTTTTGAAAGTAGACAATCTAAGATATTTAGTAAGATGTACAGTGAGTTTTATTAGAAAAAAAAATTGGGAGGTAATTTCCCCCCACTATTCTGACCTGGGAATCCTGTAGAAACCTGGAGAAAGCTAAAGGTTTAGTATTCTCTGCTATGAAACTACACTCTGGAGACCCTCTATTTCACATACAGTGGGGATCGAAAGTTTGGGCACCCCAGCTAAAAATTTGTATTAATGTGCATAAAGAAGCCAAGGAAAGATGGAAAAATCTCCAAAAGGCATCAAATTACAGATTAGACATTCTTATAATATGTCAACAAAAGTTAGATTTTATTTCCATCATTTACACTTTCAAAATAACAGAAAACAAAAAAATGGCGTCTGCAAAAGTTTGGGCACCCTGCAGAATTTATAGCATGGACTGCCCCCTTTGCCAAGCTGAGACCTGCCAGTGTCATGGATTGTTCTCAATCATCGTCTGGGAAGACCAGGTGATGTCAATCTCAAAGGTTTTAAATGCCCAGACTCATCTGACCTTTCCCCAACAATCAGCACCATGGGTTCTTCTAAGCAGTTGTCTAGAAAACTGAAACTCAAAATAGTTGACGCTCACAAATCTGGAGAAGGCTGTAAGAAGATAGCAAAGCGTTTTCAGATGTCAATATCCTCTGTTCGGAATGTAATTAAGAAATGGCAGTCATCAGGAACAGTGGAAGTTAAAGCAAGATCTGGAAGACCAAGAAAAATATCAGACAGAACAGCTCGCAGGATTGGAGATTTTGGAGATTTTTCCATCTTTCCTTGGCTTCTTTATGCACATTAATACAAATTTTTAGCAGGGGTGCCCAAACGTTCGATCCCCACTGTATGTGAGACCCCTGTGCGGTCTTCAGTCCCACTACTACAGATCAGATCAGTCCTGGCGGCAGGCAAAAAGCATGGTCAAATAACAGGCTGAGGCCAGGTCAAACGGAAGGCATGTGATGTGGACAATAAACAGGCGGCAGGGAGAGACATGGTCAATTAACAAGCCAGGGTCAATTCAGGCAGCAGGCAGGTAGCAGACACCATACCTTCGCTAATACCGTAGTGATGTATGGCAGATACAAAAGCAGTCTTATATACAGAGTCCAGGCGGGAAGGACATTGGGAACAATAGTATCAGGTGTCACATCTAATTCACATCTAATTCTGTTACTGGTGCATACACAACATTTTGAGTAGGAGGGATGACATTGGGGAAGTATCTTTCTTGCAGCCTTCTTGATGCTTTGTAAAAAGGTGTTCAGGGGTAGGGCCTTCTGGATAGATAAGTGCTGTTGCAATGCCATCTTGTTACATTAGCTAGGATCACTTACAGTAGATGACATAGGGGTTGTACTTGGGGCGGACTGACAACTCATGGGGCCCCTGGGCAATAGGAGATCATGGGTCCCCTGTGTCCTCGCCTACACCCAAAAAAGCCTATGAAAAAGCCAATGAAAAGTACCAGAGGAATCTCATGGGGTCCCCTACTGACCCCAGGCCCTCGAGCAGTGCCCAAGTGCTTGAATAGTCAGTTTGCCCCTGGGTTGTACAGAACTAGTTGAAAAAGGTATATGGATACTTTTTTTGTACCAATGGATTGATCTTCTGGTAGCTAAGTAGGGCTGTAACATTTGTTCATTATAATCCAGACCTCCCATGAACTGGTTGTAGTCGTGTATGAACTGAAGGTTTTGGATAGGACCATGTCTTCTTCCATTCCACTGAGTTGTCATTGTGGATGGGGGAAAGGACATACACATCCTGTTTATCTGTCCATTTTAGGACCTAAATCTCTTTATTCTGCAAACTGGCTGACTTAAGCCTTTTCAGCTTTCTGCAACCAATCTCTGCAACCCTTGCAGTTTGGCTGCACTGTCCCACAGGCCAATTTACTGGGGATATATTGTTTTATGCCCAACCGGTAAAATTAATGAGGGACTCATCAGCACAAATATTTTTGACAGGAGTATACATTTCGGAAAACTCATTGGGAAAAAAAACAAAGATGAGCAGCTAAAAAGTGTACAGCTTGCTGCAAGCAGGATAAGATAAGGAGATCCCAGGGATTTACTGTGCTATTGAAGTGTAAAAACCTCATGATCATTGCATAGCATGTTCTGGGAATAATTGAAGAATGAAGTGGCATGTAATGAATGGGGTGTGTGGACCAATAGAAGTGGACTTCATTTTTTTTTTCAGTCCCATTTTAAGTGTAGGTCCAAGAAAAACGTTAAATTGTTCCACCATGAGAAGTGTCCATGGAAATGGATGGGCATCAGATGAATTTGATTGTTGACAATGTGTTGGATGGAATAAAGATTTCTCTGGTCCACAATTAAATTCAATAAATCATTGGTAAAAGAAAATGTAGAAAATTAATTTGTGTAACATTTTCTGTTACTCTCCAAGGTCCTGGCTATGCTGTAAATTAGGGAATTGTATTTGCTGCTGAATTAGAGGGAAGCCATACAGGATTTAAAACAACTTCTGGGCCACTAATTCTTTGCGGCTGATGTGACACCGTACTGCTTGTACTTGGTCTATCATCTGGGTGTACTGCACTGCTGATGCTCGCCACTTCACTTGGATGTACAACGCTGCTGGTGCTGCTCTTCAGATTGCCTGATTCTCTTTGTTGGGACCCCTTCCTCCTCTGAATCAGTTACTGACAGATTGCTCTCAACAAGTTCATAATTCTTATTCAGAATCTGAGTCTGACAATGGGAGTTCCCTGCTACTCTCATTTGTCATGCTCACAGTCTGGAATGCCTCCTCACTGGTCTACAATTTTTTTGGACATGGCATTCAGATGTTGATGCTGCACTGCTGGCACTTTGACATATGTTTATGGTGCATTGGAGACACTATGATAGATGTTGATGTGCAAAGAGGACACTGATAAATGTTGATAGTGCGCTGGGGACACTGTGACAGATGTTGATATGCACTAGGAACACTATGACAGATATTGATGTGCACAGGGACACTCATAGAGTCAAAGGATAAGTTCACTTTTCAGTGCATGTTACACGTTAAACCCATCATTCAGGTGTACAATCTAGGCCTTAGCACAATATCTCGTGAAACAAAGGATGCTAAGCTGAGAAGAAAGTAATTGAACTTAGCAATGTCATTTGCAACTTAAATGATCTGAGTATGGAGCTCTCTCAACTGATCTGTGGCCTTGGTCAGGTAGCCCCCGTGTTCTCTTCATTCCTCCGTCAAAGATCACCCCAGATGACAGCACTCATCAGTCTTGTCAGTCTGGCTTGTCAGTGGTGTCGGCGGTCAACAATTTCCAGGTTTCTGTATTTATTTGCCTCCACCCATCAGGCAGGTCCTCTGGGAAATGTAGTTTGTTAGCTCGTTATTAAACAGTGAAGTCCTTCTATCAGCCTACAAGTCCAACAAAGCTTTTCTTCAACAGAGTCTGTATAACTGAGCTGCAGGCCACTGTGCTCTTGTGTTCATTTAACATCCTGCAACCAGTATTAATGCAGAGTGGTACATAGGATTGTCACCTCATCCCTTTAAAAGCGAACATATAATAACTACACAGGTTCTGAGGCTAATTTAATGCCGATAAGGCTCTAAGTGAGTTTAATTAACACTTCAATCAGCCTCAGAACCTGTGTATTTAATATGTGTTCAGTTTTAAAGGGATATGGTGGCAACCCAATATTCCCATGCTGTGTGGTAGAAGTGTCTTATTAATTTACAGCTGTGTGTAAAAAAATAAATGTTAATTTTATGATATTATTTTCCAAAGGTTGTGGTAGAAAAAATGTAATCTTTGAAAGACTCACTATGGCTGTGACCCAGATTTGGCTTAAAGCGGGTTAAAGCTCACTGTCAGCTATCATCACAGAGCTGCTCCAGGCTCTGAAAGGATCTCGAGACACTTGTAAGGAGCCGAATAGCTAATTCTACCTCTCAGTGTGGTGTGGTTGAGAGCTGAAGCCATCTGTGTTGTCCCCTTTCCAGGTTAAAGTTCCAGTGAGTGCTAGAGGAGCAAAACTGAGTGACCAATGGTCATGTGATCACTCAAATCACAGTGGTCATGTGATCGCTGTAGTATAGGGATGAACAGGGGCGGACTGACAACTCATGGGGCCCCTGGGCAATAGGGGATTATGGGGCCCCTGTGTCCTTGCCCACACTCAAAAAAAGCCTATGGAAAGGTACCAGGGGCATCTCATGGGGCCCCCTACTGACCCCGGGCCCTCGGGCAGTGCCAGAGTTCCCAAATGGTCAGTCCGCCCCTGGGGATGAGTATATGTGTTTGTTTTTTTATCACCACCCCAAATTTCTCCTTTAAAGTGGTTGTAAAGGTTCAAGGTTTTTTACCATCATGCATTCTGTGTGCAGCAGCCCCCCACTACTTGCCTGGGCCTTATTGCGATCCAGCAATGTGCATGACAGCCTATCCCAGGACTCTCCTCTCTAATTCTCCACAGACCCCTCTCAGGCTACACAGCTGAACTCCAATCAACCATCTTCCACATGACTCTCCTGCTAGCTAGGCTCTCTCATAATTATGGGCCAGGCCCTCTGCCTGGGATTTGTCAGACTCCCATAAATATGCAGATCAGCTCCTCTTCACCTCCGCCTACTGACTTCTAGAAGCTTCCCAAAAATTCTAGAGCAGGGGGAGGAAACAGAAGACTGACCTCTCAAGCTCTCCAGTCTGACCTGAAATAAACTCTAGCAATCCCCTAAATAACTTAACAAGCTATCTAAGGTAGAGGGCTCTACAGGGAAAATCCCACATTTTTGGCTGTCCCAAAAAAGTAATAGATGGAAAATCTTCCAATGGGGACACTAGTTCTGGTGAGCTGGGAGTCCCCAAGGAATTCCCTTAATTTGCAGGGATTTACTCTCACTCCCTGTTTGGCTATGGGACAGGAAGTGAAGGGAAATCTCTGCAACTGGACAGAGGTTATAACCCTCCATTGCTCTATCCAAAATGAAAATAAAAATGTTGTCTATAGTTCTACTTTAAGCTTTCCAACTCATCCTCCCACTGTATACTACCTGTATGTACAATATTTAGAGCACCATTTACCAGGCTTCATGTTTAAATCACCTCAATACCAGCATGTGTCTTTATTTTCCAAAAATTGTGGCAAAAAAAATTAGATAATCTTGGGGTGTCTACTTTTTCAAAAAGGGGTACTTTCATGGGATTTCTCACTGCCCTGTCAGTTGGTGTTTATTTCCCCAGGCTCATTCTCAGTGACCCTAAATTTCACGACCAACAATTTTGCAATCAACTAGAAGGGCAAGTGAACCAAGAAATTATGGGTGTGGCCATGCTTTACTTTAGGGAGGAGATGTGGGCACTCTGGAAAGAAAGCTTCAGTTAAGAGGACCCATTTTTGGATCCAAGTAACCCAACCTCAGTAATTTGTACGATGTCCGGGCTGAGACACCCATCAGGATGATGGCTGTTCAGCTGTCTCCTTTCTTTTTCTCTTCACCTTGTACAAAAGCTGCAAAAGTTGAACACCTGCTTTTTGTGTTATTGTGGGGGATCCTGTACAGGGGTTAACTGGCCATTTTTTCCCCTGACCAACCGCTTTGTCCTCCAACTCTATCTCCATCCCATAGACTGAAACATTATCCTCCCTAGAACCACCACCTACAACAGCAATGCCAGGCTACCTACTTGTTTGTTAATATAGCATCCCAACCCCTTGCATCCCCTCCCAATCCTCCTATCCTACTTCCTTCGAACTCTGTTCCCAGTATTTCTGGGTTTACAATATACTTAAAACAATTTGAATAAAAACAAATTATATTTGGCTAACAATCTTTGTGTCACATATTGGTTTACTTCAACCAAAGTATTTTTTCCAAATGTGATTACCACTGGTTACATTATACAGCAATATGGGTAAAACAACAAAAAACAGTACACACAACATGAAGCTTAGTAGACAAGGGTATAAAAAGTAGACAAAAGTACATTTGTTTTCAATATTGGTCATCTGCCACTGTATGTAGGAAATCAGGCACTGTGGTTTCAGGAAATGATTTATCAACCGGAATTTTCATATAGTCCTCCAGCAGTCTTCTCCATGTGGTCAACTCTAGAGTTTGCTGTAGTCCCGTTGGCTCCTGCATTGATAAAGATGAACTTGTAATTGCTGTCACCTATGGCCATTATTACAGAGAAATATTTCTTGTAATTAAAGGACCCTGAGCTGTACACTCACCGGACACTTTATTAGGTACACCTGTTCAATTGCTTGGTAACACAAATTGGTAATCAGCCAATCACATGGAAGCAACTCAATGCATTTAGGCATCTAAACATGATGATGCCAATTTGCTGAAATGTAAACTGAGCATCAGAATGGGGAAGAAAGGGAATTTAAATGATTTTGAACTTGGCACAGTTGATGGTGCCAGACAGGATGGTCTGGGTATTTCAAAAACTGCTGATCTACTGGGATTTTCACGCACAACCATCTCTAAGGTGTGGTCCGAAAAAGAAAAAATATCCGGTGAGTGGCAGTTGTGTAGAGGAAAATGCCTTGATGATGTCAGAGGTCAGAGGAAAATGGGCAGACTGGTTGCTGCGACATTCAGATGGTAGTGTCAGAATTTGGTGTAAATAACATAAATGCATGGATCCATCCTGCCTTGTATCAACGGTTCAAGCTGGTGGTTGTGGTGTGATGGTGTGAAGGAGATTTTCTTGGCACTATCAAGGTGTACCTAATAAAGTGACGGTGAGTGTACATGTTTAATTTATGTAACTTGTATTTCTATAGCTTTTTTCTCCCTGGGAAATCAAGGTGCTTCATAGGTAAGGAAGTCATCATGGCCACACTTAACTGAGGAAACCAGAGTACCTGGAGGTAACCCACACAAGCACATGGAGATCCATGCAGTTAATGCCCTGGTCTAGATTTGAAATGAGGACCAATTCAGAAGTGCTATCCACTAAGACAACATGCTGCCCTGTTTAGTGTCAAAGGCTCTCATGAAATTTGGAAAGTTGGTCTTTATCCAAAACCCTCCTGAGCTTTCTTTAAGTATGTGCACATCTGGAACTGGCATTGTGGATGCATACAGCTCCTCCCATGTACTGTAGCTTTGCTTTTGTCAAGCACTATCCCAGAAATTGTGGTGATTCCATTTAGGAAATAGCGGTTTAGAGCTGTATGTCTGTCTAGTTACAAGAAATCTTAGTTATAAAACTTCACGGGATACCATCTGAAATCTGCATTGTGCAGAGCAAAGAATCCCTCAAATGCCCTCTTCAGCAGCATTGGAGGTGTCCAATACCTGGAATATCTCCTCTGCTGTATACTATTCCTCCTATTTTTCTCCTATAACAAAGTATGATATGCCAGAGAAAATGTGGATAAATCCATGAGATCAGATGCAAAAAACAGCAGTAGGAACAAGTTGTAAAAACCCCCCATATCATTCACTGCTATTGCAAAGTAGCATGTAAATCACATTTCACACTATGGGGAAGCATTAAATTGTAAGAAAGTAATCAAATTTAAAAAATGGATGTAAACTGAACTGAACTTTAGAAGTATATTCAAAGTGATGTAAACTGATATAAACTGATTCAGCCTTCATCAATTTTTCATACAACTGAACTGAACAGATGACATCCATTTGAAAGGACCCTTAGACCCTGGGCTTAGCCATGGAAAAAAGCAGGGATCTACCTTACGAGGAGGAACCCCTGAAAGTGGTATTAAACCCAAAACCAAAAATGTATATATTGCAGCTTGCCAACCGGTTAATTTCAGCTCAGTTTACATGCCGGGGGATGCTGCAAATAGGCAGGAAAGTGTATTTTATTACAGAAGAGACATTACATGTGACTCCTGCAAAAAAAAGAAAAAGAAAAACCTGCCTGCTCGCTTGTGTACAACTTTAATTCCGTTTTAAATGTTTATTATTACTCTTTGCAACGTGCAAAAAAAAAAAAAAATCAAAAACCTTAAAACTGAGATAAGGAAAGGATCTATAAGAGACATGTGCATTCTTCCTTTTGCAGCACTGCCCCCTTAGCCATTGCTGAAGACTTCCCCCTATAGTCCTGCACAGCCAGGCAATACACATTCACAGACTTGCATTCTGGAGACAGTAAACAGTCCTTGAGCTTGTTTTATTAAAGGTATTGAAATTGGATGGAGTAAGAGATGTATGGGATGCCCAAAGGAACTGCAACTGAGGACAACATACACAAGTCTTTACACAGCAAAATCTTCTTCTTGGGGAGCTCACCAGGCTCTCCTGGTGTACCACCCCAGACTCCAGAAAAATCGTCTTCTAACAAGCTGTCTGAAGGAATCCCTGGGCAAGGGGATCCAGTGCCTGCCACTTTAACATGAAACAGTCCCTGGTAAGGAGCTAATCAGGCTTCCCACCAGAGTGCTCTTTTTCCCTTAACGGGCCCAGGGGGTATAGAATTGCTCACTCAGTCTCTTTCCTGTGAACTGGTGTGGGTAGGTGGCTGCCTTCAGGCCTCCTGCTGGGCTGGCTCCTTTCCTGACTCCACAGGTGGTCCTAAGGTGAGCAGTCCCAGGTAAAGAGCTAATCAGGTTTCTCACCAGAGTGCTTTTTTTCCCCTTAACTGGCCCAGGGGGTATAGGATTACTCACAGTCCTTTTCCTGTGAGCTGGTGGATTGGTAGCTGCTTTCAGGCATACAGCTGGTCCACTCCTTCCCTGCTGCACAGGTGGTCCTCGCTCTGGGGGCCGATGAGGTCTGAGCGATCTTCCTTTCCAGCAACACTGCCTGGAGATAGGCCCTCTCCCAACTAGGCCCCCTTCCAGGCTCCTGAACCCCAGCCTTCCTACTCCATCTTCCACCCAAACTCTCCTGCTACTGAGCACTTTAAGATGAACAGTCCCAGGTAAAGAACTAATCAAGTTTCCCACCAGAGTGCTCTTTTCCCCTTAACTGGCCCAGGGGGTATAGGATTACTCACAGTCTTTTTCCTGTGAGCTGGTGGATTGGTAGCTGCTTTCAGGCATTCCACTGTGCCGCTCTTTCCCTGCTGCACAGGTGGTCCTCGCTCTGGGGGCCGATGAGGTCTGAGCGATCCTTCTTTGCAGCAACACTGCCTGGAGATAGGCCCTCCCTCAACAAGGCCCCCTTCCAGGCTCCTGAACCCCAGCCTTCCTACTCCATTTTCCACCTGAACTCTCCTGCTACTGAGCACTTTAAGGTGAACAGTCCCAGGACAAGAGCTAATCAAGTTTGGCGTTTCTCCAGGCCTGCCCAGGCAGAAATGGTCCTTTGAACTGTCACTGCATCTGTCTGGAGAAAGTTTATCAGACAAGAAGAGTGAGGGAGGGTTGATGAAGGAGATGATTATTCTACAGCATTCCAGATGGTATCAAGCAGCCAGCTATTGAGCACCAGTGTTCCCTTCCCTGTCAGCTACTTAGCATCAGTTCCCCCTCTCCCACTGACTGACAATGCCTTATCTTGTCCCCTACTGAGCACCAGTGCCCTCATTTTCCCCCATTGAGCACCAGTGCCCCCTTCACTCCACCACTAAGCACCAGTGCTGCCTTGTCACCCCCCAGTGAGCACCAGTGCCCCCCTTGCCCCTCAGTGAGCTCCAGTGCCCCTCTTGTCTCCCTGCTAAGCACCACTGCTCCTCCCACTAAACTCCAGTCCCCCCCTTGTCCCCACTCTGAGCCCCAGTGCCCCCCTTGTTTCCCCACTGAGCACAAATGCCCCCTCATCCCCCCAATGATCACTAGTGCCCCCTCAATGAGCTCCAGTGCCACCCTTGTCTCCCCACTAAGCACCACTGCCACCCACTGAGCACCAGTGCCCCTTGTCCCCCAATCAGCATCAGTGCCCACCTCTCCCCCACTGTGCACCAGTACCCCCCTTGTCCCCCCACTGAGGACCAGTACCCCCTCCACTGAGCACCACTGCCCCTTTGTCCGCACACTGAGCACCAGTGCCCCACTCTCCCCCCAGTGAGCACCACTGCCCCCTTGTCCCCTCACTGAGCACCAGTTCCCCCCTCTCCCCCAGTGAGCACTACTGCCCCCTTGTCCCCCCACTGAACACCAGTGCCCCCCTCGGTACTGATAACTCACTGTGTGCACTGGCATAATGCCAAACTTTTTGCCAGGTGAAAGAATGTCTAGCTTCACCACTGGATGGCACTGCAATTATTTTAGAAATCTAAAATCTAAGTAGCTTTTTTCTAATTGATATACAGCTGTCACCTGACTCAGCTATTTCCCAGTCTGTCTGAAATAGTGACAGGAGGAGCTTCTAATTGATAATTAATATCAATAAACTGTTTTAAATTGTCATACAAATATATATGTGAAATTAAATCTTTATTATTTTTTAACGATAACATGGTGTGATGATTTATGCCAGTCACGGGCTGTGTTATATACCTGTGTCTTCGAATAACAGGGAGGTAAAGCCTCCATCAATCTACAAGTAATATCCCTCCCCTATTGTGTTTAGCTGGTTAGTGGGCATGGAGGAGGAGGGAGGGAGTAGGCTGTCAATTACCAATGTGTATACGCCCACATGTGTAACTCTTCAGTCACAAGGGAGGTTCAGATGTGATAGGGAGGAAATGATCAACTTACAAACTCACTGAAAATTGAGCATATGCAGTAGCTTCCAACATTGCTCTGCAAAATCCCCAGCTGCATTGGAGACATGGACAGAAGTGGGGAGATAGAGAACAACAGAATCAACCAGGATTTTTGCAGAATACAAAAAACAAATCCCATAATGACTGACTGAGTATAAACAACATGTAATATAGCATTTATTAATTTTTTTTTATGATTTGGGTTTAGTGACACTTTAATGAAATAGTAAGCGTACTATAACACGTTTAATAGTGTAGCGCTACCCCCTTATGAGCTGCTGAGTATTTTCTTTAGTGATGAATTTTTGTAAACAATAATGTCTCCTTTAGTTTCTCAACAAAGAATAGCAACAAATATTCTGCGTACTTGATGGGGCCCTAGTTGGTGCATATCAAGGTTGAGATCCAAAGAGTCCCCTTAGAGTGGTGTTGAAAACTGGGTCTCTTTAACACAGAAGATGAATGCAAGGATTTGCTAAATTTGAAGAAAGGGATGGAAGCAGAATTTGAACCCCTATAGGTGGTGAAGCAAATTCCTTTACAGCTGGAAGAGGCTTGAAATGAGATACTAAGTGTAATCCTGTCTGTAGGGAGCACATGCTGCAGCAAAAGTCCTGCGGTTTCAGAATAGTAGGGAGACACTACAGCAGTAGGCCGCAGTACTGAATGGGCTAAGAAGGCTGTGTATCAGTATTATAAACTGTAGTGTAAGGTGTACTAAACTGGAACAGTTGAAAACAACAGAGTCACTTGCAACTTGTGTTGATCTGGGTTATGGAACCCTCTCACTTGGTCTGTAGTCTTTTGCACCGTGAGCAAAGGTTTCTCTGTTGGGATGCCCCCGTTTTCTCTTGTTCCCTCTGTCGAAGAAGCAAAGCCAATGGTAGCACTACAATCCGCCTACCTGCAGGATTGACTGTCTTGCTTGTCAGCGATACCAGCGGCATGCAGTCCCTTTTTCTTTCTCTGAGATGTGACCAGCCTGGATCCCCTGAGTCCTGCACTGCCTTCTCCACACACACATCCTCAGCTTTTCACCATCTACGTCCATCCTGGCAAGTTCCTGGGCTTCTGAATATGTATGTTCCTGCCCCCTTGCCAGCTCTTCTGGAAAATGTAGTCTGTTTACTCTTTATGTGAGTACAGAAGTCCTGCTATCAGCACACAAGTTCAACAAGGCTTTGCTTTGCTTCATTAAAGTTTAAATATCTAAACTGCAGAACACTGTCATCTTGTGGTCAATTAACATCCAGCAATCAGTATTAGTGCAGTATGTTATAATAGTTAAACAATAAATTTCTATCCATCAAACTAAAATGAGGATAATTGAGGAGGCAAGATAGAAAGATGGATTCATTTTGAAAAGAAGGACAGTTCCTTCAAATGAGGATCAGCTGGCAGCTATGCCTAAACACAGCTCACATCCCCAAAACGACATCATATTTTTTAAAATATGCCTTACAAAAAATTAAATAAGTAACTGGTTTGTGTTTTTGATAACTGGAAATCCTTGAAAGAAATGTAGCACTACCCGCTCAAAAGCCGCTGAGTATTTTGGGTTCCCCGTTCACTTCTGAGCCCTGGATGGAGCACAACCCCTGCTGACACCAACGTAATACCTTGGCCAGGTGTTCCCCCTGGCTATAACACACACAAAAATCACACAGCGTTGGATGAACAGCAAATCATTTTAGAGTCAGATTAGTAGAAATATACAGACAAAGAATCAAAGACTGATGTGAGAAAATATTAACCACACGGGAGAAATAAACAACAGTGTACAGCACAGTACCACTTTAAATAGTCCCTATTGTCCCGCAGGACTCAAAGTTTAATCAGAGCTCTCCTACTGAAATTTAACCCAAACAAACAGAAAAGGAGAGATTAAAGGATAAATTCACCTTTTTGATAAAAGGAATAAATGTAAATTTTTTTGCAGGTAAAAAAATGTGCATTTATTATTTTTCTGCAGGAGCCTGGAAAGCATTGTATCAGCAATCAGTAGATTTTGAGGAAATTTGAGATGGCAGAAGTATAGAGCTTTGCTAAATCCACAACATATCATCAGCAAACATAATACTTACACTTAGGAGAACAGTATCCCCACTTGCCATCCTTTGCATATTCTGCTGTTGTAGCGCACCAAAGACGCCCTTCAGAGCTGCCATCTCTGGTACATTCCGAATACCACTTGGAGTTAAAGTTAAATGGGAAGACGCAGAGCTGACTGTCAGAGTTGCCACCTACAGTATAGATCACTGTGGAAAAAATATTACAATAGAGTTACGTAGTGGGAAATATAATATACAGAAGTCCTTCTCTATAAATATAATGGTTACAAAATTTTATCAAGGAATAGTAAAAGAGTAATAATGCGTGGAATCCCATAATAACCATCAGACCTTTTATAGTGTAGAACCATGACTGCTGAGAACTATAGGCTTAGTTGACTATACCACAGTTACATAACATTTTCAGCCCTGCCCAATTAAAACACAGTGGAAGGACAAAGCCACAGCTTTATTGGATTAAAATAGCATATTTGTTAGAAAACATCTTTAGTAAACGAACATAAATTACCATAGACTGTGTGCACCCAAAGGTACAGTGCAAAGATATCATCCCCTACTGCACATGGTTGGCCCCTAGTGAGTATGTGTCCAACACACAAGGCATCAGGTGTTGGGAGGGCATATGTCAGTTTTTGGATCAATTGTTACCAAATAAAGGATCCAGAAGCCAATAAAACCCACACACACAGTGCCATTTAGAAAAGCAAGGAAGAAAAGAGAATCCATTAGATTTCTCATGACAGCCAATGGAAAACTAATAAGCAAGATTTCCTTCCCAATTCTTAGCTTTCAATCAACCAGTTATTTTCTGTCTGGGTAATGAAAGAAGAAATCTTCAACAAATTTTGCATATGCTAATGACTGTACACAGATACTATAGGTTAAAATGTAGAATGTAGCAGATATAAGAAGTGCCACAGAAAATGCAAAATATATCAAATAATATGCAGCACCTCTAACCAAAAAAGGTAAAATGGTGTACAAATAAAAAGTGCGCTAATTATTCACAAAACATGCAAAGATAAATAATAAAAATAAATGAATTCATAAATGTAAACATAAGTCCAGCCACCATAAAAGCGATAGTCCAATATCAACTTAAAATCAATCTTGAAAACAAACACCCATGTGCAAATCCGACACCAGATGAAATGAATACACTCACCAGAGCTATATGCTGATTATATTATAAACCAGCATGATAGCATTTTGCTCTGGGAGCGATGATCTGCAGGATATCCCAGTAGAGGAACAGCAACCAATAGTGATCCAATCAGCACATATGGAACAGCTAAGCAGCACATATGGAACAGCTAAGCAGCAAATGATCTTCCAATAACATGGGCAAAGCTCGAGGAATAAGAGATATGATGGTGCAGTACGTTTATTAATAACATTTTACTAGTTTTAAAGTATTGCACTCACAAAGAAGGTGTCTAGCTGACACCAACAATGACAGCCTCTAAAATGCCACATCCACAAGGGAAAAACCAAGGGACGAACCTCCTGCACTACGATCAACACAGCCGACAGCTGGGAGGAACGTTCCAACGCCATGTCCACTAGGCCAGGTCCAACGCGTTTCGCCCCTTGAAGACGTCAAGTGACGAAACGCGTTGGGCCTGGCCTAGTGGACGTGACGTTGGAACATTCCTCCCAGCTGTCGGCTGTGTTGATCGCAGTGCAGGAGGTTCGTCCCTTGGTTTTTCCCTTGTGGATGTGGCATTTTAGAGGCTGTCATTGCTGGTGTCAGCTAGACACCTTCTTTGTGAGTGCAATACTTTATTAATAAAATTTTACTGGTTTTAAACTTACTGTACCATCATATCTCTTCTTATTCCTCGAGCTTTGCCCATGTTATTGGAAGATCATTTGCTGCTTAGCTGTTCCATATGTGCTGCCTAGCTGTTCCATATGTGCTGATTGGATCACTATTGGTTGCTGTTCCTCTACTGGGATATCCTGCAGATCATCGCTCCCAGAGCAAAATGCTATCATGCTGGTTTATAATATAATCAGCATATAGCTCTGGTGAGTGTATTCATTTCATCTGGTGTCGGACTTGCACATGGGTGTTTGTTTTCAAGATTGATATTAAGTTGATATTGGACTATCACTGTTATGGTGGCTGGACTTATGTTTACATTTATAAAATGTAGAATACCTCAAGAACCTCATAAAGAAAAAATATCATGAAAACGAAGGTTATGATGACAAGGATGACGGGTCACTTTATAGCTGTGAACCGGAGGAATAGTAGAAAGCTTCTGGATTGGCTGTTAACAAACAGAATCAGTAGCCAAGAAAACAACACACTTGGAAGAGCAAGGATGGAAAGCTCTTTAACAGTACTGATGTGTCTATACGTTCAAAGATCAGAATTGTTGGAGCTTTGGGATTTTCTGTTATCTAGGGGTTCAAAAGCTAAGCAATATCGAAAAAGATAGGGTCTAATGCTGGCAAGCATATACCCATCTTTTAAACAGAACCATATATAGTGAAACTTTGCTAAACCCACAGCATATCATCAATAAGACCAAACAAAACACTTACAATTACGTGCACAGTATCCCCATTTGTGATCGTTATCATAATCTGATGTTGTAGAGCACCAGAGACGTCCTTCAGAGCCATCATCACTGGTACAGTCAGAATACCAATGTGACTTATACTTAAATGGCAAGACACAGCGCTCTCCGTTAGCATTGCCACCTACAGCGTAGATCACTGTGGAAAAAAAAGTATAATATAAAATAATAGACAGAAGTCCTTCTCTAGAAACATAATGAATATAAAGGCTTCTCAAGGAACAGTAAAAGAGTAATAATGTGAAAAATCCCATATTAACCATAAGACCTTTTATAGTGTAGAACAGGGGTGTCCAAACTATGGCCCTCCAGCTGTTGAAGTATTACAAGTCCCATCATGCCTCTGCCTCTGGGTGTCTTGCTTGTGGATGTCAGAGTCCTGCAAGGCGTCATGGGACTTGCAGTTCCTCAACACCTGGAGAGCCATAGTTTGGACACCCCTGGTGTAGAAGAACCATGACTGTTGAAATGTGCAAAAAATCCAAAACCTTAAAACTGGACTTTGAAATAAGGATATAGGTGTCCGTTTATGAACCAGCAGTAATAGATCGCTGCTCAGTTCTCTGGAATTCTCGGAGAACACAGTTCTCCTGTGAATGCCGTTTATGAAGCATATGTAGATCAGTTCTCCAAACGAAGGGAGAACGGTCTACAAACGCTGGGAAATGGCTGATTTTACTATAATCTCGTGAGATTACAGTAAAAAATCAGTTTACTAAACAGAGGTAAATGATCTCTGCTTAGTTTGCGGTCCCTCCGATTCTCCAGCTCTGGGCTGGAGAATCTGGAGGGAGAACACAGATCTCCAGTGAAGAGCTGAACAGTTCTCCTGGGTGTCATAAACTGTGAATGACCAGAGAATAGCTGCAATCCTCTGAATCGCAGTTATTCTGTGTGTCATAAACGGACACCATATTGTATGAATATCAGAGTCATGTGTATTATTCCTTGAATGTTGGTATACTTTGTGTATTTCTTCCACATTTGTACAGTAATCCAGAGGAAACTTTGCCCCTGTGCAGGAGCTTCCTGTAATAAAGACTTTAGTGGTGATTTCACTGCCACATGCCACACTGCCATACAAGGAAATACTATCTGGGTTCACAAAGACATTTATAAAGTGGATTTATATCCTCCATGCCCATCAAGAAACTGACTCTGTGCTAAACACTGACCCTCATAACTGGGTTCCTGTCCTTACTAATCACTCACCAGAAGTGCACCAAAATGACATGGGATACTCTATTAAAAGGTTTCCTCACCTAAGATGGCCACTGAAATCTCTCAAGAGTTTGGTGTCCAGTAAGACCACTTCCCCTCTCGAGGCACTGGACAGACTCACAAAGGGATCAATTCCCTTATGAGACGCTCCATCAAACTAGGGTCGTTGATTTGAACCCCAACCACAGCACTACCTGCCTGGAGTTTGTATATTCTCTCTGTGCCTGCGTGGGTTTTACTCTAGATTCCTCCCACACTCTAAAGACATGCTGGTAGGTTAATTGTCTCCTGTCTAAATTGGCCCTAGTATGTGTATGTCTGAATATGAGTTAGGGACCTTTTGTTTGTATGCCCCTTGAGGGTTAGGGACCTTAGACTGTACGCCCCTTGAGGGTTAGGGACCTTAGATTGTACATCCCTTGAGGGTTAGGGACTGTGAATGTACAATATATATGTAAAGCGCTGCGTAAATTGAGGGTGCTATATAAGTACCTGAAATAAATTAAAAACGAAATACATAAAATGAGGATCGGTTGGGACACAGCCCACAAAACTAAAACAAGTAATGTTTTTGTTCTTTATAACTGAAAATGATTCATAGAACTTTGGATTGAATTTGTTATTTTACTACAAAAGGCAGACAGTTGTCTAGAAACAATATTGGCTAGCAGCTATACCATTAAACAAAAGGATATCCTTTGGGAAGGACTGGAAGAGGCAGACAATTTGCATTTCTGGTGTTGTGAGAAAGAGAACATTCCTGGCATCCCTACAGATCTACTTGCTGCATTCTCATACCAGCAAGTGATCAGGACCTTGGAGTGTGATCATCTACAGGGTTTCTGGGATGCTTACTTATTGACATGACTACTCGTTAATCAGATGATACATGGAAATCTGAGGTGCAGAATAATTGGAAATACCATTAAATCTTTAAAAGGAGAAAGAAAAAATGTTACATTTTATTTACAGACTTTTTTATGTTATGAGATTTTTTTTATAGGATCTAATGCCATCAAACTATAGAACCACAGATATTATGTATAACCTTCTAGAACCTATGCATCACAACTGCCCTGCTTATGTAGAAACAAGTATGGAGCTTTGCTAAACCCACAACATATCATTAGCAAAACCAAACACAACACTTACAACTAGATGGACAGTACGCCCACTTTCCATCCTTAGCATAATCTGCTGTTGTAGCGCACCAGAGATGTCCACCAGTGGCTCCATCACTGGTACATTCCGAATACCACTTGGAATTGAATTTAAAAGGGAAGACACAGGGTTCATCATTAGCTTTTCCATTTAAAGTAAAGATCACTGTGGGAAAAAAGTATAACATAGTTACCAAGTGAGGGAAATAATATACAGAAGTCCTGCTTTATACATATAATGGATACAAAAATATGATCAAGGAAGATTAACTACCTGCCGACCGCAGATAGCCGAATGACGGCTGCACTGCGGCCGGCCAGTTCTGAGTGGACGTCATATGACGTCCTCCCAGAACACGCTCTCCTGCGCGCCCCAGGGGGCGCGCACCCGGCGATCTCCGTGATTGCTGTGTCCTACGGACACAGCTGATTACGTGATGTGGTAAAAGGCCAATCACAGCGGCCTTTTACCACCTGATCAGCGGTGTCCAATGACACGCTGATCAGAGGGAAATGCAAGTGCCGGTTCTGGGCTGCACTTTCCTCATGCTGTCAGATCGTGAGGAAAGTACTGCCGAGAACCGGCAGTTGTCAGAGCGGGGATCGGCACCGATCATCAGGGCACTGATGATCAGTGCCCTGATGATCGGTGCCCAGCAGTGCCACCCGCAAGTTCCGCCCACCTGTGCCCAGCAGTGCGCCCACTAGCTCCGCCCACCTGTGCCCAGCAGATCACCCACCTGTGCCCAGCAGTGCCCCCACCTGTGCCCAGCAGTGCACCCACCTGTGCCACTCTGCAGTGTCACACACCTGTGCCCAGAAGTGCCACCTACCTGTGCCCAGCAGTGCCACCCACCTGTGCCCACCCACCTGTGCCCACCAGTGCCACCCACCTGTGCCCACCCACCAGTGCCACCCACCAGTGCAGCCCAGCAGTGCTGCCAGTCAGTGCCACCAGTCAGTGCCCAGGGGTTGTGCCAGTCAGTGCCGCCAGTCAGTGCCCAGCAGTGATGCCAGTCAGTGCTGTCTATCAGTACCCATCATCAGTGTCACCTATCAGTGCCGCCTATCAGTGCTGCATATTAGTGCCACCTATCCGTGACACCTCATTAGTGCTGTCTATCAGTGCCGCCTATCCGTGCCACCTCATTGGTACTGCCTATCAGTGCCCTTTAGTGCTGCCTATCAGTGCCGCCTATCAGTGCCCATCAGTGCTGCCTCATCAACGCACATCAGTGAAGGAGAAAAAATGCCTGTTTGAAAAATTTTATAATAGAAACAAAGAAACTTTTTTTTTTTTTTCAAATTTTTTGCACTTTTTTATTTATAGCGAGAAAAAAATGATCAAAATTTCATATGGGTACAATGTTGCATGACCGCGCAATTGTCAATCAAAGTGCGGCAGCGCTGAAAGCTGAAAATTGGCCTGGTAAATAAGGGGGTATAAGTGCCTGGTAGGCAAGTGGTTAAAAAGAGCAATAAAGCAAGGAATCCCATTTTAACCATCCAACCTTTTGTAGAAGAATCATGACTGCTGAGAACAATAGGCTTAGCTGACTGTAACCAACTATATAGCATTTTGAGCCCTGTCCAATTAATACACAAGGGCAGGGAAAAGACACAGCTTTAATGGATTAAAACAGCATATTTATTAGCCATCATCTTTATCAAACCAACATAAAGTAACGTAGGCTGTGAGCTCCCAAGCTTACAGAACCAGATTTTTACAAAGACAGCACCCCATACTACGCATGGACAGCCCCTAGTGTTCATACATCCAACACACAAGGCACCAGGAATCGGGAGAGCACATATCAAAGTATCACCAGGAAGACACTGAAGACAAAGGTGACACCCTATAGGGGGGAAACTCAACAAAGGAAACTTTCATAGGCCAGTAATGCTGCAAAGACTGCACATACCTGGAAAAAGAATGACTAGTGACACTAGGTTTGCAGTTCCATGTATTCATGAATTTTTTGTTGGAGGGTTTAACCTCCCTGGCGGTATGATCATGTCAGGAATTTTGTGCTGAAAGCGGTACCATTTTTTTGCATGGAAATATGTAGTTTTTAATTGTAGGCTGTAATTTTTAGGAATAACTCACTGAAATCTGTCCGAAAAAGAGTCTATTAAACATTCCGGATATGATAAAACTTGAAACACGAAATCATAAATTATAATTTAATAAATAATCATAAAAAATAATAATATAATAATAATAAATTTAATTCAATAATATAATCAAACCAAAAACACTGAAATTTGAAATACAGAGGCAAATTCGCACATCGCTGAGCAAAGTCGCAAAATCGTTTTCAGTGTCTGATGACGAATTTCCCCACAAATCATTATCACTCAATTCTGCAAGTGGTTCTGATTTACTATCGCTGTTCTAAAACCGCTTTTGATGTAAAGGGACGCTTTTTGGCCGCCATGGACTTTTCTAAGTTTCCAGGCAGAAAGAACAGTCAAAATGCAGGCAGGGCGCCGGACAAAGCAGTGGGGACACAATGTATGTGAAATGCAGTGAAAAAGCAATGACAGCAAAAATGTCATTTTTTAAAAATTTCAAATTTCCCGCCGGTTCCGCCGCCCGAACATTCCGACGTCACAGGGACCGGAACACGGAAGTCAGATGCCGGCATCCGCCGGAGGAGATGGACGGGGACGCTGCAGGGGACACATCGTGGGAGCGAAGGACAAGGTAAGTGCTGCAGGGACCCCCAGAGAACGCTGCATAGTAAGCCCGAGTGTAGCTCGGGGTTACCGTTCTTGGTATAGAAATTCTACCCCGAGCTACACTCAGGAATACCGCCAAGGAGGTTAATATCAAGGCTAACATGGTTTTTCAAGGCTAACATGGTACTAAGTGACTTGTGTAATGTTAAATACCAACAATATCTTTGATGTACAATACTTCATAATGCTACATTCCAAAATAGGTAGTCAGTTATTGCATTCAATATAAATTAATGAAACTGGCTAGGGGTTTACGTCTCTTGCAGGTGAAGTATACTAAACAATATTGGATGTGTTTGACTAGAGAAAAATGCCTTAAACAATCATTAAACTGAGAGAATCCATTAGATTTATCATGACAGCCAATGGAAAACCAATAAGCAAGATTTTCTTCTCAATTCTTAGCTTTCAATCAACCAGTTATTTTCTGTCTGGGTAATTGTAACAGAACCGAACCCCGACTGCACTAAGTTATTTCCGCTAGACTTCCGCTTCCCTGACCGAACACAGATCCACGGACACCACCGCTGACCAAACAGGAAATAGACTGCTTTATTTTAACACAGACACAAGATATATACACAGGGCGGGACAATACATTTAGTAACAAGAGACATCAGCAGGCACCTCCCACCAAGCCAATACACATAAACACATACATCCCATAATAGTTTGCTCCCAAGCAAGACACAATAGAACAATGGGATGACCACATGGCAGTACACAATGAACAACCCCCACACCCCACCTATACATGTCTACAATATATCAGGACATTTCACCCTGTACCCCTAACAGGCACAGGGTGACTTATACAAAAGAGGGATATGGGGAGCTGAGACATTGGTCTCCCCACCTCTCCAAAGGGGGCTGTGGTCCATGTGCCCCCCACCCAAAGTCACTCCCGTCACAGTAATGAAAGAAGAAATCTTCAACAAATTTTGCATATGCTAATGAATGTACACAGATACTGTAGGTTAAAATGTAGAACACCACAAGAACCTCATAAATAAAAAATATCATGAAAACGAAAGTTATGATGACAAGGATGACGGGTCACTTTCGAGCTGTGAACCGGAGGAATAGTAGAAAGCTTCTGCCTCCTTGGATTGGCTGTTAAGAAACAGATTCAGCAGCCAAGAAAACAACACACATTGCCACTTGGAAGAGCAAGGATGGAAAGCTCTTTAACAGTACTGATGTGTCTATAAGTTCAAAGATCAGAATTGTTGGACTATGGGATTTTCTGTCAATCTCTATGGATGCGAAATCTGAACTCTGAAGGAAGAAGCAAGATAGGAAAAGATAGGATCTAATGCTGGCAACCATATACCTATCCCTTAAACAGAATCACGGATAATATCTATAAGCTCTTGGGGCCTATACATAACATCTGTTCTGTTAATGGGATAAGAATGGAGCTTTACAAAACCCACAGCATATCATCAGTAAGACCCAACACAACACTTACAATTACGTGTACAGTATCCCCACTTCTGATCCTTATCAAAGTCCTCTGTTGTAGCGCACCAGAGACGTCCTTCAGAGCCATCTTCACCGGTACAGTCCGAATGCCACTGGGACTTATACTTAAATGGGAAGACACAGAGTTGACCATTATCATTTCCACCTACAGCATAGATCACTGTGGAAAAAGTATAACAGAGTTACCTAGTGAGGGAAAATAATATGCTGAAGTCCTTCTCTATAAACACAACGGATACAAAAATTATCAAGGAAAAGTAATGAGAGTAATAATGTGAAGAATCCCATATTAAAATGGTTCTAAAGGTTGTTATTCTTACCTGCTCTGAGCAATGGTTTTGGACAGAGCAACCCCGAACTTTCTCTTCAGGGGTCCCCTGACGGTGCTCCCTGATTCTCATCTTCTGTGAGTGCCCCCATAGGGACACTCGTGGACATGATCCCCAGCTGGACTGTATGGGATTTATTTACTAAAGCTGGAGAGTCCAAAATCAGACTCCCTTCTGCAAAGAAACCAATCAGCTTCCAGGTTTCATTGCCAAAGCTTCATTGAACAAGCTGAGGTTAGAAGCCGATTGGTTTCTATGCAGAAGGGAGTCTGATTTTGGACTCTCCAGCTTTAGTAAATAAACCCCTATGTGTCTATTGACATGCACAGTTTGGCTTGGTCCAAACCCCTGCTCTCTCCCCACTGGATTTGACTGCCAATATCAGGAGACAATAACTCCCACTGCCTTCAGAGCCTCTAGTAGACCAGAAAGAGGAGAGAAGAGCTGGAGCAGATGGGCACAGCTCTGAAAGGAGAATGGAATCAAGTAGTGTTTAGAGGGGGTCTGGAGGGAGCTGTTATTGAAAGGTTTTACCTAATGCACTAAAGCGGAGTTCCGGCCCCCGCCACCTCCCAGTAAAAAAAAATAAAAGTCAGCAGCTACAAATACTGTGGCTGCTGACTTTTAATAGTTAGGCACTTACCTGTCCAGGCAGCCAGCAGTCTCCTCACCCCGAAGCCGATTCTTCAGTCGGCTGTCAGGTACTGGCGTCGCCATCTTGACTAAGGGAAACCGGCGGTGAAGCCTTGCAGCCTCACCACCGGCTTTCCACTGCACATGCGCGAAGCGCGCTGCTCTTTGTGAATGGGCTGAAGTCCTCTGGGACCTTGGAAGTACTCCAGAGGGCTGCAGGGAGTGCCAAACTTCCAGTTCAGCTCACCGCGGTGAACTGAGCCGGAAGTGGGAGCAGGTACCTGTCAAAACTAGATGCCTGCTCCCCCCCACAAGGTGCCAAATGTGGCAGCAGAGGGAGGGAGGAGGCAGAAGGTGGAAGCTCCACTTTAAGGTAAAAAAAAAACCTTTTACATTTACAACCACTTTAACCATGGGATCTTTTTGTGGCGTAGAAGAACCATGACTGCTGAGAGCTAAAGGCTTAGTTGTCTGTAACCCAAATTTATAAAATTTTGAGCCCTGCTCAAATAATAAACAAAACAATCTACAATGGGAAAGTAAAGCCACATCTTTATTTGATTAAAAAACATTTTTTTTTGCCAAAAATTGTGTTAAACAAATCTAAATGAACATAGACTGTGAGCACCCCAAGCTTATCATTTTGATTCAAACCCATCTTCATTAGAGATGAGCGAATCGAATCAGGCAAAGTGGAATTCGTTTCGAATTTCAGGAAAAATTCGATTCGCAGCGAATCCGAATTTTTGCCAACTTCGGATGGTCGAATCGAATTTTTCCTGATCGGCCGTTTTCATCCCTTCTACAGCCGGCAAAAATGTCCCTGCAGAGAGCTCCGCTATTTCTGACAGCTGTCTGACAGTTCTTCCACATTTCCAGCGGTTGAAACATTGTATGTATTTGTTTCCATTTAGGATACAGATGTTTTTATTAGGAAACAAATAGATACAATGTTTCAACCGCTGGAAATGTGAAAGAACTGTCAGAGAACTGTCAGAAATAGAGGAATTCTGCACATACACTTTTTGCTTTACTGGAATTATTCTTATTTTCATTCTTCTTCTTATTATTTTCATTCTTCTTTTCATTCTTTTCATTCTTCTTTTCATTCTTTTCATTCTTCTTCTTCTTTTCATTCTTCTTTTCATTCTTTTCATTCTTCTTTTCATTCTTCTTCTTATTTTCATTCTTCTTTTCATTCTTTTCATTCTTCTTTTCATTCTTTTCATTCTTCTTTTCATTCTTCTTCTTCTTTTCATTCTTCTTTTCATTCTTTTCATTCTTCTTTTCATTCTTCTTATTTTCATTCTTCTTTTCAATTCTTCTTTTCATTCTTTTCATTCTTCTTTTCATTCTTCTTCTTATTTTCATTTTTCTTTTCATTCTTTTCATTCTTCTTTTCATTCTTCTTCTTATTTTCATTCTTCTTTTCATTCTTTTCATTCTTCTTTTCATTCTTTTCATTCTTCTTTTTTATTCTTCTTATTTTCATTCTTATTTTCATTCTTTTCATTCTTCTTTTCATTCTTCTTCTTATTTTCATTCTTCTTTTCATTCTTTTCATTCTTCTTTTCATTCTTTTCATTCTTCTTCTTCTTCTTTTCATTCTTTTCATTCTTCTTCTTCTTCTTCTTCTCATTCTTTTCATTCTTCTTCTTCTTCTCATTCTTTTCATTCTTCTTCTTCTTCTTCTTTTCATTCTTTTCATTCTTCTTCTTCTTCTTCTTCTCCTTCTTCTTCTTTGGCCCCGTGACTGCCCAAATGAGTGAAGTGTGCGGTGATTCTAAGATCGACGGCACTCATCTGCATGTCATACTGACTGACAGTATTATTTCTCTTCCCCAGCAGACTCCAAGGGCATTTAAATTAAAGGTACAGTGTTCTGCACTAATATAAAGGCTCTCTGAAGCCTAGAAACCCTTTTTATAAGTAAAATTCGCGGCGAATAAATTCGAATCGAATCAAATTTTTTCGGAAAATTCGGCGAATCAGGCGAATCGAATTTTTGAAAAATTCGCTCATCTCTAATCTTCATCATAAGGACAGTGTGTCCAAATAACCAGCTCTCAGATGATGATCACCCAAAATTGTTATATTCATTGGGAAGAAACCTGCGTAGGCTGGGCCTGAATTAGGTTCCTTATATTGGGAGGAAACACTTACACACAATATTGAGGTACTGATGTCTAATGTCTTTTATTTAAATCTTGAACAGTTTGTTTGCAGCAACAGAAGAACTGATATTTAGCACTGATTAAAACAATCCAGAGAATATGCATTCTCAGTATTTACCAGGATATGTTACCGGAGAATGACTTACTAGGGGTTGTGTCTCTTCTCAAAAAAAGGCAAATAATTTTTCTGCAGCCTGTACTGGCTCCACTCCTCCATGCCACTTAAAGGATAAGTTCACCTTTAGAACATGTTGCATGTTCCACCCATTTTTAGGGTGGAACATGTAACATGTTCCCATAGCTGCGACTGCAGCTCCCCCTCCCTCCCAACAGATAGTTTGGAGAGAAGTATCCTCATACTATCTGTCAAATTTGAAAACAGTGTGGTCGCGTCATTCATTCACAGACTTCCATGAATGAATGAACTGTAAGTCCCAACAGCCTTAGCGGCTGTAGGCTTGTAGTTTTCAATGAACTACCACTGCGCTGTGGAACATTCATTCATTGAAGCTTCCTATGAGTATATCTGCTTAACCGTGCATCCCGTACAGCAAGCAGATATTCTGACAGGTCTGCAGGAGACCTGCATGGCATCAGCAATCTACTGATCACTGGTGCAATGGTTTCCAGGCTCCTGTAGACATAAATAAAAAATGCACATTTTTTTACCTGCAGTCTCTTGAGAGTTTTGTGTCCAGTAGATTAGACTTGCCCTCTCGAGGCACTGGACAAAATCATGAAGAGGTTAAAGTGTTACTAAACCCAGGACCCTGCATTCACTATATCTGGTCTCCCTGAACCCTGCATTCACTATATCTGGTCTCCCCGAACCCTGCATTCACTATATCTGGTCTCCCCAAACTCTGCATTCACAATATCTGGAATCCCAGGACCCTGCATTCACTATATCCGCTCTCCCCGGACCCTGCATTCACTATATCCTGTCTCCCCGGACCCTGCATTCACTATATCTGGTCTCCCCGGACCCTGCATTCACTATATCCTGTCTCCCCGGACCCTGCATTCACTATATCTGGTCACCCTGGACCCTGCATTCACTATGTCTGGTCACCCTGGACTCTGCATTCACTATATCCGGTCTCTCCGAACTCTGCATTCACTATATCTGGTCTCCCCGGACCCTACATTCACTATATCTGGTCTCCCATGACCTGGCATTCACTATATCTGTTCTCCCTGAACCCTGCATTTACTATATCTGGTCTCCCCAGACCCTGCATTCACTATATCCGGTCTCCCCAGACCCTGCATTAACTATATCTGGTCACCCTGGACCCTGCATTCACTATATCCGGTGTCCCCGGACCCTGCATTCACTATATCTGGTCTCCCTGAACCCTGCATTCACTATATCTGGTCTCCTCAGACCCTGCATTCACTATATCTGGTCTCCCCGGACCCTGCATTCATTATATCCGGTCTCCAAGGACCCTGCATTCACTATATCCAGTCTCCCCGGACCCTGCATTCACTATATCTGGTCACCCATGACCCTGCATTCACTATATCCGGTCTCCCCGAACCCTGCATTCACTATTTCTGGTCTCCCAGGACCCTGCATTCACTATATCTGGTCTCCCCAGACCCTGCATTCACTATATTTGGTCTCCCCGGACCCTGCATTCATTATATCTGGTCTCCCCACACCCTGCATTCACTATATCTGGTCTCACCGGACCCTGCATTCACTATATCTGGTCTCCCCGGACCCTGCATTCACTATATCTGGTCTCCCAGGACCCTGCATTCACTATATCCGATCTCCCCAGACCCTGCATTCACTATATCTGGTCTCCCAGGACCCTGCATTCACTATATCTGATCTCCCCGGACCCTGCATTCACTATATCTGGTCTCCCCGGACCCTGCATTCACTATATCCGGTCTCCCCAGACCCTGCATTCACTATATCCAATCTCCCCAGACCCTGCATTCACTATATCTGGTCTCCCCGGACCCTGCATTCACTATATCCGCTCTCCCCGGACCCCGCATTCACTATATCTGGTCTCCCCGGAGCCTGCATTCACTACAGTCAGGTCCATAAATATTGGGACATCGACACATTTCTAACATTTTTGGCTCTATACACCACCACAATGGATTTGAAATGAAACAAACAAGATGTGCTTTAACTACAGACTGTCAGCTTTAATTTAAGGGTATTTACATCCAAATCAGGTGAATGGTGTAGGAATTACAACAGTTTGCATATGTGCCTCCCACTTGTTAAGGGACCAAAAGTAATGGGACAATTGGCTTCTCAGCTGTTCCATGGCCAGGTGTGTGTTATTCCCTCATTATCCCAATTACAATGAGCAGATAAAAGGTCTAGAGTTCATTTCAAGTGTGCTATTTGCATTTGGAATCTGTTGCTGTCAACTCTCAAGATGAAATCCAAAGAGCTCTCACTATCAGTGAAGCAAGCCATCATTAGGCTGAAAAAACAAAACAAACCCATCAGAGAGATAGCAAAAACATTAGGCGTGGCCAAAACAACTGTTTGGAACATTCTTAAAAAGAAGGAACGCACCGGTGAGCTCAGCAACACCAACAGACCCGGAAGACCACGGAAAACAACTGTGGTGGATGACCGAAGAATTCTTTCCCTGCTGAAGAAAACACCCTTCACAACAGTTGGCCAGATCAAGATCACTCTCCAGGAGGTAGGTGTATGTGTGTCAAAGTCACCAATCAAGAGAAGACTTCACCAGAGTGAATACAGAGGGTTCACCACAAGATGGAAACCATTGGTGAGCCTCAAAAACAGGAAGGCCAGATTAGAGTTTGCCAAACGACATGTAAAAAAGCCTTCAAAGTTCTGGAACAACATCCTATGGACAGAGGAGACCAACATCAACTTGTACCAGAGTGATGGGAAGAGAAGAGTATGGAGAAGGAAAGGAACTGCTCATGATCCTAAGCATACCACCTCATCAGTGAAGCATGGTGGTGGTAGTGTCATGGCGTGGGCATGTATGGCTGCCAATGGAACTGGTTCTCTTGTATTTATTGATGATGTGACTGCTGACAAAAGCAGCCGGATGAGTTCTGAAGTGTTTCGGGAATATTATCTGCTCATATTCAGCCAAATGCTTCACAACTCATTGGACGCTTCACAGTGCAGATGGACAATGACCCAAAGCAGACTGCAAAAGCAGCCAAAGAGTTTTTTAAGGGAAAGAAGTGGAATGTTATGCGACGGCCAAGTCAATCACCTGACCTGAATCCGATTGAGCATTTCACTTGCTGAAGACAAAACTGAAGGGAAAATGCCCTAAGAACAAGCAGGAACTGCAGACAGTTGCAGTAGAGGCCTGGCAGAGCATCACCAGGGATGAAACCCAGCGTCTGGTGATGTCTATGCGTTCCACACTTCAGGCTGTCATTGACTGCAAAGGATTTGCAACCAAGTATTAAAAAGTGAAAGTTTGATTTATGATTATTATTCTGTCCCATTACTTTTGGTCCCTTAACAAGTGGGAGGCGCATATGCAAACTGTTGTAATTCCTACACCGTTCACCTGATTTGGATGTAAATACCCTCAAATTAAAGCTGACAGTCTGCATTTAAAGCAAATCTTGTTTGTTTCATTTCAAATCCATTGTGGTGGTGTATAGAGCCAAAAATGTTAGAATTGTGTTGATGTCCCTAATTATGGACCTGACTGTATATCCGCTCTCCCAGGACCCTGCATTCACTATATCTGGTCTCCCACAGTACACAGAACATGGAAATGCAATTAGTTTAGTAAATATAAACTGCCAAATACCTTTTCTCATCAGCAGTATATAGCAGTCTTGTGAACAAAGGAACACAGTGCCTCTAAGTGTGTACTGTAGTAGTATTTAATAAAAAGATAAGTAGTAACTTACATCTTACAAATAAAAAGCAGGCTCAAGTGGTGAAGAGGTAAATCGTCTTATGCCAGATGTTTGGGGTGACTGTACCAGAGGTAGATAGCCTAGGTCCACCAGCACATGGTGCTATGTGTGTAGCATCAGAATGGGAAAGAAAGGGGATTTATTTGACTTTGAACATGGCATGGTTGTTGGTGTCAGACAGGCTGGTTCAAGTATTTCAAAAACTACTGATCTAATGGGATTGTCATGCACAACCATCTCTAGGTTTTACAGAGAAAATGGTCCAAAAAAAAAAAAAATATCCAGTAAGTGGCAGTTGAGTGGAGGAAAATGCCTTCCTGATGTCAGAGGTCGGAGGAAAATGGGCATTCAATTTCAGCTACGCCATTTAGATGGAAGGGTCTGAATTTAGCATGAAAGCATGGATCCATCCTGCCTTGTATCAATGGTTCAGGCTGGTGGTGGTAGTGTCATGGTGTGGGGAGATTTTCTTGGCACTAGCAAGGTGGACCTAATAAATTGGCCGGTGAGTGTATGTCACAATTGTTCTGTTAATGTAAAAATAAGAATGGTGTTTTGCTAAACCTACAGCATATCATCAGCAAGACCAAACACAACACTTACAATTACGTGTACAGTATCCCCACTTCTTATCCTTATTATAATCTTCTGTTGTAGCGCACCATTGGCGTCCTTCAGAGCTGCCATCACCGGTACAGTCCGAATACCACTTGGATTTATACATAAATGGGAAGACACAGGGCTCGCCTTTAGCATTGCCACCTACAGCATACATCACTGTGGAAAAAGTATAACAGAGTTGTCTAGTAAGGGAAAATATTATACAGAAATCCTTCTCTATAAACATAATGGAAGAGTAAAGAGTAATAATAATAATGTGAGGAATCCCATACAAACCATCAGACCTTTTATAGTGTAGAAGAACCATGACTGCTGAGAACTGTAAGCTTAGTTGATTGTAACCAAATTACTTATAGAAATGTGAACCCGGCCCAAGTAAGATGCAAGACAATTTGCATCGGAAGGGCAAAGCCACAGCTTTATTATGTTAAAATAGCTTATTTATTGACCAACGTCTTTAATAAACCAACATAGATCGACATAGACTGTGAGCACCCAAAATTGTTACATTCATAACATTGGTTAGACACGTGACTTCTCCACAAGGACAGGTGCCCATCTAAATAACTCTCAAAGGGCTTCAGGCTGAGCCCCTTAAAGCCAGTATGGGAAAAAAATGCAAATAGAGTGTGATGATCTCAGGTGTGGATGTTCTTCATTGCTGGGCAGACTGAATGGTGTCCCACCCTTCAAACACTATAGGTTGCCAACTTTTCTCCCCTGACCAGAGACAAACCATTGATCCAGAAGTGGGGCTTTAAAGGGGAACTTCAGGAGAAGGAACTATTGTTTGAATGTAAGTGTCCTGTGTATTCTTCCATGCATCTTGGTGTGCTTTGTGTATTTCTTCCAGATCTGTGCAGTAATCCAGTGTGAAACTTTCCCTCTGTGCAGGAACTTCCTGTAATAAAGACCGCTCACTGCTGCTACTACTTGTGCAGGGTGACAGGAGTTGTCTCAAGTAGTTTTCTACGGGCAGATTGTAATGGGTGTTATCTATCTATCTATCTATCTATCTATCTATCTATCTTTCTATCTTCTGTTAGTAACACAATTCTCATGTTAGGATGTTTGAAAATTAATTCAAATTCAAAATTGAATTTGAATTTTACAATGAATTTGAAATGGAAACATATTGCAATAAATACTGTAAGGTGTAAAAGTTGATGATTCCTACTGGGCTGCTTTATAGAATAGAATATAAAATAAAAGGATAGAACAAAATAGAATACAGTAAAACAGAATAGATTAGAATAGAATAAAACAGAAGTGAATAGAACAGAATAAAAGATGTGAATACAATAGAATATAAAAGAATAGAATAGAATCAAAGGGAGAAATCCGGTATCTAGCTGCTCGTCCCCAGCGTAAATGCAAACAGAAATGGCCCGTGATGGGAGTCACTTTGGGGGGGGGGGATTGGAACTCAGCTCACTTTGGAGAGGTGGGGAGACCCCTGTCTAAGCTACCCATATCCCTATTATGTGTAAGTCACCCTGTGCCTGTTAGGGGTACAGGGTGATCTGTCCTAATATTGGGGTGGGGGGTTGTGGATTGTTTAATGCCATGTGGTTGCATCCCATTGTTCTATAGTGTGTCTTGCTTGGGAGCAGGGGCAGACTGACCATTTGGAAACTTGGGCACTGCCTGAGGGCCCGGGGTCAGTAGGGGGCCCCATGAGATGCCCCTGGTACCTTTTTCATAGGCTGTTTTGAGTTTGGGCAAGGACACAGGGGCCCCATGATCCCCTATTGCGTGGGGGCCCCATGAGTTGTCAGTCTGCCCCTGCTTGGGAGCAAACTATTATGGGATGTATGTGTTTATGTGTATTGGCTTGTGGGGGGGGGGGTGTCTCCAGCAGCCCTCCCTCCTGATGGGACTGTCTGCTGGTGTGTCTCTTGTTACTAAATGTAGATTGCCCCGCCCTGTGTCATTATGCAGGGAGGGGGGGGGTTGTTCCCTTGAATGTATATATCTTATATCTGTGTTAAAATAAACTAGTCTACTTCCTGGTTTACTTCCAAGACTGGTGTCGTCTAGTCTTGTTCGGTCGGGTGTGGTGTCTGTGGTCGGTGTTTGGACGGGGAAGCGGTATTATAACGGAAGTACCCAAGTGCAGACCCACTTGGGGACTTTAATGCAGCGGACATACCATCACACATGTATTCATAAGGAACTTTGATTAGGATTTATATGGCACCAACAGTTTCCTCAGAGCTTTACAATATAACAGGAGACAATACAGCAACAATACAGTTCAATACAAGAGGGATAGGAGGGCCCTGCATCTTGGAGCTTACAATCTAGGAGATTATAGAAGGATATGGAGGGTGATTTGACTTTCCCTCTCTGCCGCCAGTATTACGAGATGGGTATATGATCACTCTTGTCCTCCTGATAGCTTACACTATTGAATGTTGGACCATGCAGTTCCACCTTGAACGCCAGTATTTTTATGACTGCTCTGATCAACATTATCCATTTAACTTTTTTTGTAAGTATGGAAATGGAGATTGTACAATTGTTAATGACATCCTTAGACACAATTTATTACTAATCTCAAATATGTTTATTCAGAAATCCCTTTTGCTCTTATGCCCCCTGAAGATCTAAAAGTGAAACGATCGAAACACGTCAGAGTTATCTTAGGAATGTTGTTTTGTTGTAATCTCACAAAGGGTATATATCCTTGAAATAGCTATCAGAGCCAGTGTGTTTTTAAATTGTAATGTATTTTTAATAACAATTCTGTACAATAAAGTATATGAGTAAAAAAAGTTCCTTATGAATACATGAGTTTTGGTATGTCCGCTGCATCAAAGTCCCAAAGGGGGTCATTTCTGTTTGAAAGAATACAATACAATATAAATGAATAGAATATAAAATACTAGACTAGAAAAAAATAATAGAATAGAATAAAATAGATATCATAGCCGTCTTCCCTAAATTTAAATTTCAATCTTTAGTTACGAATCAAAAATCAGATGACATTTTTGTTTTTCGGATGTAACCGAATTTCCAGATCATAATTGTAATGAATTTCAACAAATCCAAAATAAATTATAACGAAACAAATTATCCTAAATCAAATTTAAAAATTAATTCAAATTTGAAAATTAATTTGAATTCTAAATTGAATTTGAAATGGAAACATATTTCAATAAATAAGTGAAATAAGATGATGATTCCTACAGTTGTGGCCAAAATTATTCAACCCCCAATGCTGTAAAGGGGTTTAGGGACTATAGTGTACATTTGGAATTGTATTCAGAATCAAATCCTACAAGGACGTTGTAACTACCCAAATGCAACTAAAATGACATCAATTGTTTATGTAATACAGTAGTAAATGGTTCTTATGTGGTTTCTTCATTGCCACAATTATTCAACCCCTTAAAGACTACCACTCTGAAGAACAGAGGTTCATACAGGTGCTTTCCATCAGGTATTGAAAACACCTGTGGATGTCACCGAGCAGCAATCAAGCATAATAAGCACCAATTAGGCAGCTTTAAAATGACTGTGATACTCAGCTCCTTCTAGACATTTACTGGTGTGGTTACAAACATGGTGAAGGCAAGAGAATGGTCCAGGAAGACAAGAGAAGAGGTGATTTCTCTTCACAGGAAGGGCAATGGCTATAAGAAGATTGCAAAGATGTTAAACATACCAAGAGACACCTTAGGAAGCATCATTCGCAAATTCAAGGCAAAGGGCACTGTTGAAACGCTACCTGGTCGTGGCAGAAAGAAGATGCTGACTTCGACTGCTGTGCGCTACCTGAAGCGTAGAGTGGAGAGAAGTCCCCGTGTGACTGCTGAGGAACTGAGAAAAGATTTGTCAGATGTGGGTACAGAAGTTTCAGCCCAGACAATAAGACGCACACTGCGTAATGAAGGCCTCCGTGCCAGAACTCCCAGGCGTACCCCCTTGCTGTCTCCAAAGAATAAGAAGAGTCGACTGCAGTATGCCAAAAGCCATGTGGACAAACCACAAAAGTTGTGGGATAGTGTTCTGTGGACTGATGAAACAAAATTAGAACTGTTTGGGCCCATGGATCAACGCTATGTTTGGAGGAGGAAGAACAAGGCCTATGATGAAAAGAACACCTTGCCTACTGTGAAGCATGGTGGAGGGTCAATCATGCTTTGGGGCTGTTTTGCTTCTGCAGGTACAGGGAAGCTTCAGCGTGTGCAAGGTACCATGAATTCTCTTCAGTACCAGGAGATATTGGATGGAAACGTGATGCAGTCCGTCACACACCTGAGGCTTGGGAGACGTTGGACCTTTCAACAGGACAATGATCCCAAGCATACCTCCAAGTCCACTAGAGCATGGTTGCAGAGGAAAGGCTGGAACATTTTGGAGTGGCCATCGCAGTCACCAGACTTAAATCCGATTGAGAACCTCTGGTGGGACTTAAAGAAAGCAGTTGCAGTGCGCAAGCCTAAGAATGTGACTGAACTGGAGGCCTTTGCCCATGAAGAATGGGCGAAGATACCCGTAGATCGCTGCAAGACACTTGTGTCAAGCTATGCTTCACGTTTAAAAGCTGTTATAACTGTAAAAGGATGCTGTACTAAGTACTAAGATTGAATGTCACTTGGGGGTTGAATAAAACTGATAATGCTGTGAGCACAGAAAAGACATTTGTGGTTATTTCATTATAACTGTTATGTTATATTTGTCTGACCTACAAGTGCCTCTTTAATGTAAATGTAAGCAAGATGACTGAATGATCAAAAGCAATGTCAAACTGGCCAAAACACTCAATTTCAGTGGGGGTTGAATAATTTTGGCCACAACTGTACTTAGGCTGCTTTGTAGAATAGAATAGAAAAGAATAGAATAGCAAATAAAAGGGTAAAATTATATAACAGAATACAGTAAAACAGAATAGAATAGAGCAGAATAGAATAAAACAGAAGTGAATAAAATAGAATAGAATAAAAGTGATTACAATAGAATCTAAAAGAAAAATATAATAGAATAAAATAGAAAGGAATAGAATATAAAATAACAGATTAGAAAATTAAAGAATAGAATAGAAAGAATATAGCTGGCTTACGAAATTCAAACCTTAAAATTTGAGTGTTGAATAGATTAGAATAAAACAGAAAGAATATAGCCATTTTCTGAAATTCAAATTTCAAATTTTGACATTTGAATTTTAAATAGCATAGAATAAAATATAAATAATATATTTGTCTTCCGAAATTTGAAATTCTAATTTCAAATCGAATAGAAGAGAAAGAATATAGCCATTTTCTGAATTTTGAAATTCAAATTTTTAAAAGATTGGAATAGAAAAGAATTTCATATAGAATACAATAAAACAGAAAAATCATAGCCGTCTTCTGAAATTCAAATTTCAATTAGAATAGAATAAAATAGAAAGAATATAGCCATCGTCTGAAATTCAAATTTCAAATAGAACAGATTGGAATAGAATGAAATAGAAAGAATATAGCCGTCTTCTGAAATTTGAATTTTGAAATTTGATTTTTTAAAAGATTAGAATAGAATAAAAAAGAAAGACTATAGCAATCTTCCAAAATTCAAATTTGGAAATTTGCATTTTGAATAGAATATAATAAAATAGAACAAATAAAATTAAAACATTTGTATTTCGAATTGATTTGAAAATAACAAATATATGAAATGAATCCAAGTACAGTATATGACTAATATGACAAATTTAAGATGAACAAATTCTGAAATCGAACCACTCCAGTGTCATAAATACGATGAAATCAAAATTATTGGACTTAATGAACAAATATGAAATGAAAGTCAAAGAATGTTTCTGTTGTGCACACCTCTAACTCAAATAGGTATTTCTGTTTTTATCTGCATGAAATAATGGGAACATGGTGTTTGCAGTTTACAGACTGGAAGTCAGAGTATGTCCTGTTTGAAATGTAAGCGGCACAACCACCTAAATCTGTCTTGGTAGCAGCCTCTTCCAGTCCCTGTACAGCACACTGGGAGAGGCACCACAAGGAACCAATCAGTTGTGTTTCAGTGCCCATATAGTAACAAGGAACATGCTGATAGGAGAAGAGAGGAGAGTGACAGAGAGATGATCTCACCGGTCCGCTACTTCTCCTTTCATTGTCCAGTCTCAAGAGGGAAAAGAAGCGGAGGGGAAGGGAACAACATCTGTAAGTCTTGCATAACTGTAGTAGAGGCAAATCAGTTAATCTAGACCAGGGGTAGGCAACCTGAGAGCCGCAGGACTACAAGTTCCATCATGCCTCTGCAAGTCATGGCTGTAACTGTCAGTTTTGTAATCTTTGCAATGCCTCATGGGAAATGTAGTTCCACAACAGCTAGAGAGCCACAGGTTGCCTACCCCTGACTCAGACAGAGATGTGATGCATGCCAGGGCTGTGTAAATCAAGTGCCTTGGCTGGAAAAACTGCTCCCATCTCCCATATATATATATATAATCTGTATATTTAGATGTTTGCTCACTCGCCATTCAACTGTGGTGCCTGGGGCTCCTGTCCCTTCTGCCCTCCCCTTTTTCTGTCCATGTTTACAAGGTTTTATCTGGGTTTGCGAACATAGTGAATTTGTATCCTTTGTGGCTACTGAGACATGAAAAGAACGAAAATATCTTCAGCAGTACTGATGTGCCTTTAGTACAAAGATCAGAATTGTTGGGGCTATGGTATTTTCTGTCACTCTCTATGGAGCTGAAAGTTGGACAATGAAGAAGTAACATCGGAAAAGATCGGATCTAATGGTGGCAAGCATTTACCTATCCCTTAAGCTGGCCATACATGGATTGAACTTCAGCCAGCTCAGCAGATACCAGACAAATTTCGATCCATTTATGGGCAGACTGGTTGCAGTGTTGTATTTAGGTTTTGTGCTGCCCTAGGCAACACAAAAATCAGCACCCCCTCCTGCAGAGAGAGCCTTCCACTACCACAGCCCCCATACACTAGCCACCATCTGCCACGGCAAGACAGAAAAAGACGCTCACCTTCACAGCTCCGCATATCCCCCGGGAACAAGAGTCGGGCTGTGCATACACCATCATGAAACCCACAGCCTCTCTCGGAACCCACCAGGTCCCCATGCCGCGTGTGTCCCTTCTTCTGTCCCTTCTTCCAAGGGACAGTGCTGCCCCCCCACAAAAAATGCCGCCCTAGGCAAATGCTTTGGTTGCCTTGTGGTAAATACACCCCTGGCTCGTTGTACAGAAGTCAATCAGCTTGTTGGAAACTTTCCACAGATCGGCACCGCTGCCTATAGCCAGCAGTGCTGTGTATTCTGATGGTGGGGAAGACTACTCACTCATAGAGTGTGAGGATGGGGAGATTGAGACATTTTGTTTCGTTCAACCCACTGGTTGAACAAAAAAATTGACTCATCTGCCCAGGGGCGGACTGACAACTCATGGGGCCCCCGGGCAATAGGGGATCATGGGGCCCCTGTGTCCTTGCCCAAACTCAAAAAAGCCTATGAAAAAGGTACCAGGGGCATCTCATGGGGCCCCCTACTGGCCCCGGGCCCTTAGGCAGTGCCCGGGTTTCCAAATGGTCAGTCCGCCCCTGCATGTGCCTTAAACAGGGACAGGTATAGAGCTTTGCTAAACCCATAGCATATCATTAGCAAGGCCAATCACATCACTTACCATCACATGTACAGTATCCCCACTTCCTATCCTTATCATAATCCGATGTTGTAGAGCACCATACACGCCCTACAGAGCTTCCAGCACTGGTACAGTCCGAATACCACTTGGAGTTATACTTAAATGGGAAGACACAGGGCTCACCGTTAGCGTTTCCACCTACAGCATGGATCACTGGAGAAAGAGAAAATATAACAGAGTTACCTAGCGTAGGAAAATAATGTACAGGCATTCTTCTATATAAACATAATACAAAAAATTATCAAGAAAGAGTAATAATGCAAAGAATTCTATATTAATCTCCCTGGCGGTATGATTATTTCAGATTTTTGGTGCTGAAAGCGGTACCATTATTTTGCATGGAAATATGTAGTTTTTTTATTGTAGGCTGTAATATTTAGGAATAACTCACTGAAATCTGTCCGAACAAGAGTCTAGTAAACATCCCGGGTATGATAAAATGTGAAACACGAAATCATAAATTATAATTTAAGAAATAATCATATAATAATAATACATTTATTTCAATAATATAATCAAACCAAAAACACTGAAATGTGAAATAGAGCGCCAAGTTCGCATCACTGAGCAAAGTCGCAGAATCGTTTTCAGTGTCTGATGAGGAATTTCCCCCACGAATCATTATCACTCAATTCTGCAAGTGGTTCTGATTTACTATCGCTGTTCTCTAGCCGGTCTAATGAAAACAATATTCAGCCTTCTGGCTCTCTCAGGTATACACTGTTCTGTCTCTCTGGCCTTCCCCTTCAGGCTCACAGCTGTCTCCTAGAGACTCCTTCCAAAATGGCTTTTAGCACACAGCTAGCAGCCCCTTGTTGCTCTGGCTCCCACCTCTCCTAGGTGGAGCCCTCCTGACTCCAGGGCAATGACCTCCTGTCTGCCGAGGTGGAGCCTAGAACCATGGTTTGGCCTCTACAAAATGGCCTGCACACATCTCTGCAATTAGTGTGCTGGGGGTTCTGAAAACATGGACCCAGGATTGGAGATTTCATCCCTCCCACATCACTTAGAAATCTCCAAGCCCCAGGTCCCAAAACAGGCTTTAACCGTTTCAATACCGCGCAATTTTACCCCCTTCCTGCCCAGGCCATTTTTCAGGTTTCAGCGCTCTCACACTTTGAATGACAATTGCGCGGTCATACAACATTGTACCCAAACTAAAATTTTATCATTTTCTTCACACAACTAGAGCTTTCTTTTGGTGGTATTTAATCACCACTGGGGTTTTTATTTTTTGCTAAATTAACAAAAAAAGACCAAAAATTTTGAAAAAAAAACACATTTTTCTTTGTTTCTGTTATAAAAGTTTACAAATAAATAATTGTTCTTCATAAATTTAGGCCGAGATGTATTCTGCTACATGTCTTTGGTGAAAATAACCCAAATTAGGATGTATTTTTTAGTTTGTAGGAAAGTTATAGAGTTCACAAACTATGGTATAGATCTGATTATTGATCAATCCTGAAGTACTGACGGCCAATCTAATTTCTTGAGGTCTAAGAATGTCAGAATAGTACAGATATCCCCAAATGACCCCTTTTTGCTGAGTAGACAGCCCGACGTACTTCATAAGAGGCATGGCGAGCTTTTTGAAGTTGTATTTTTTTGTCATAATTTTTCGGAAAATGAAAAAATTAAAAAAATTATTTTCACTATTTTTTTTTTACATACTGTCACCAGTGCAGTACAGCGTCATCATATAACTGGCATGGCGGTGAACAGGGACACTGACTGGTGACAGTATGAAAAAAAAAAAATATATATATATATATATATTTTTTTTATTATATTTAATTTTTTATTACATTTTTTTAAATTTTTTGTAAGATTTTTTTTTCATATTTTACTATGACCAAAGTAGTACAATGTTACCATAGTAACATTGTACTACTTTGGGGAAGTGATCAGTATTTTTTTTTTTTTACACAATTTGCTTATAGCAAAGAATTACTTTGCTATAAGCAAGCATTTACCTGAATGAAATCGATTCATTCAGCTTTTTTTTTTTTTTTTTTTTTTTGTGCTTAGCTGTGATTTGGTCACAGCTAATCACATGACATGTGCATGTGATTAGCTGTGACCATTCACAGCTAGGCACTAGTATACAATGGATGGCAACATGAATGAACATCCTTGTCTCTGTTTTTATGACCTTTTTGGTTTATGAGTATGGATTTGTAATCAAGCTACAGGGTGGAAGGAAAAATCAGAACATGATTTGTAAACTGCCATCACTCTGTCATTTTCAAGCCCACCTACACATGTCTTATATCAAAACGTTCAGCTAACCCTGCTGTCACTAGAAATGTCCACGGCTAGGACATACTCCTGATAGTTTTCACAATATGACCATGTGTTTGCAACTCACCCCTCCCATTGACTTTCATTGAAACTTCACTCACAGCCACCTGAAATTTGAAGGGACGTTTTTAAACTGCGACTGTGCCTTCATTTTTTATCTTTCAGAGACATACTATACATCAAAATTTAGATCAGCATCTTGTGATTCTTTCAATACTAAGCTCTTCACAGTAGCATTTATACTTATAAGACTACAAGTGTTTGAAGATGGCAATCGCCAGTGAAGTTGGCAAGTTTAAACAGTGTGTTTAGAACAGACCTGCTAACATTCCTGACTGAGTGAGTTGCTATAGCAACCAAACATGACTCACACGCAGCTGAGTCATTGAGGCTAACTGTGAGCTCCAAAATACAAGCTGAAATCCATTTCTCACTATCAGGCTTGCAATGTGCACTGCTTACATTTCATCATTACTTGGTAAAGGTTGCGGCAAGAACACTTTACACAATTTCCCCAGAAATTGTACATTTTCTAGTTCTTATTATTATAGCCATATTTACCACCCTAACTCCTCCCACAGTTTTTACACTACATAGACAAGTAATATACCAAAACGTGCGGATTGTTCCCGATTGGTGTGCTATTACTTTGTGGAACGTTTCGCCGAATCGTTCAAGAAATATCGCGGTTTTTGTGGCGAAATTTTCCCATAGGAATGAATGGTGCATCTAGAGTGGCAGCAGAGCACAGCTAGAGTGTGCAAAGGAAAAATCAGAACATGATTTGTAAACTGCCATCACTCTGTCATTTTCAAGCCCACCTACACATATCTTATATCAAAACGTTCAGCTAACGTTTAGGTCAAAATTTAGGTCTGGTTCTTGTGATTGTCACAATATAAACATTTTCACAGTAGCATTTATACTTTTAAAACTACAAGTGTTTGAAGATGGCAATCGCCAGTGAAGTTGGCAAGTTGCAGTAGGGTGTTTAGAACAGAGCTTCTCACATGCCTGACTGAGTGAGTTGCTATAGCAACCAAAGGTCACTCAAGAGTCAGATGACTCACCAGGCTGGACTGTGAGATGCAAAATACAAGCTGAAATGCATTTCTCCCTCTGTCAGGCTTGCAATGTGCACTGCTTACATTTCATGAATCATTTGGTAAGGGTTACTTGCAAGAACACTTTACACAATTTCCCCAGAAATTGTAGATTTTCTAGTTTTATAATACATTTCTTATTATTACGGTAATGCACGAGTAGAGTGCGCCCTGTTTTGTTTTGATTTTTTATCAGATCTTTTATAATGTAGCAGAACCATGACTGCTGAGAACTGTAGGCTTAGTTGACCATACCCGATTACATATGGAAATCGGAACCCTGCCCAAGTAATACACATAGCAATTTGCATTGAACCCTGCCCAAGTAATACACATAGCAAATTGCACTGAAAGGGCAAAGCCACAGCTTTATTTGGTTAAAAAAGATTATTTATTGACCAGCATCTTTAATAAACCAATTTATACTGACATACAGTAGACTGTGAACACCCGAAATTGTTATATTCATAACATTGGTTAGAAACTTGTCCTCACCACAAGGACAATTATCCAGCTAAACAACTCTCAGAGGGCTTTAGGCTGAAACCCCTTAAAGCTGGTATGGAAAAAATGCCAATAGAGTGCCATGATCTCAGGTGTGGATGTTGTTCATTGCTGGTCAGGATGCAAGGAGTCAGTGTCCCACCTCTCACACACTTTAGGGTACAGGGCTGGGAAAAGGGGTGGGTGGGAGGGGCGGCTGCCCTGGGCGCCATGGTTTACTGTAGGGATGGGGGTGCCTGGTAATGGGGGGGCATGCTGTCTGGTGTATGGAAGGACATGCTGCCTTGTGTATGGGGAGACATGCTGCCTGGTGTAAGGGGAGTCATACTGTCTGGTTAATGCGGGGTCATGCTGCTTGGTTAATGGAGGGATATGTTGCCTGGTTTATGCGGGGGGACATGCTGCTTGGTTAATGGGGGGATATGTTGACTGGGGTATGGGGGCATGAAGCCTAGGGCATTGGGGGAAATGCTGCCTGGTGTATATGGGGGCATGCAGCCTGGTGTATGGGGATATACAGTCTGGTATATGGGTGGGGAACAGAGCCTGGTATATAGGGGTATACAGTCTGGTATATGGGGGGCATAGAGCCTGGTATATGGGGGGGCATAAAGCCTGGTGTATGGAAGTATACAGTCTGGTATATGGGGGGGGGGGGGCAAAATGCACGTTCGCCTATGTAGACAAAAATCCTTGCACCAGCCCTTTTTGCATGGCATATCAAAGAACAAGGCTTACAATAGAGGATCAAGGGAGTTAGAGAAGATACAGTACAGAGCAGAGAAGCTGTCCTGAGGAGGAAGCAGGGAATAAAAACCGGCACATCCCTTAGTAAAAAGCAGTGCACAGTAAACACACCAAGTAATGTTATGCACGCAGTTAACCCTTTGATTGCCCCTAGATATCAACCCCTTCCCAGCTAGTGTCATTAATACAGTGTCAGTGTATATTATTAGCACTGATCACTGTATTAGTGTCACTGGAAATGTCAGTGGCAGTTAGTTCCCGCAAAGTGGCAGTTAGTGTCAGATTGCCCACGCACTATCACAGTCCCACTATAAATCACTGATCAAGGCCATTACTAACATAAAAAAATACTATTACAAATTCCAGTATGTATACCATAGTTTGTAGACTAGATTTTTACATATTTTTATTGCATATGTTTTATAGCAAAAAGTAAAAAATATTTTTTTTTTTTCAAAAATTTTGATTTTTTTTTTCGCTTATATCGCAAACAATAAAAAAAACCCACTGGTGATCAAAAAGAAAGCTCCATTTGTATGAAAAAAAAGATATAAATCTCATTTGTGTGCAGCATTGCATGACCGTGCAATCTCCAGTTAAAGTAGCAGAGTGCTGAACTGCAAAAAATGGACTGGCCATGAAGGGGGTAAAATGTTCTGGAGCTGAAGTAGTTGCAAAATTAAGTCTTTTAAATGCCAAGGCACATAAACACGCTTGAAATACATGACTGTAAGAACATTTTTTATGCCGCTTTTCCCTGCCAGTAGTTCTGGCGTTCAGATTTTTCAGATGCACAGTATACATGAGCCCATAAAATAGAAATTTCAATCCAGAAAGTTGTCTATCAAACAGCCTTGGCAAACAGCTACACCATTAAACAAAATGATGTAATTTGGGAAGGTGGAGATGATGCAGACAGTTTGTATTCCTGGTGTTGTGTGAAGAACATCCCTGGCATCCCTACAGATTTACTGGCCGCAGTCTCATTCTTAGGCTCCATGTACACGGGACACTTCTGAACGATGGAAGCTGACTGCTGAAAATCGTAGGTTAAAAAACATCAGTTTAGCTGCATTTGCATACCGCGTTTATGTACGTTTATGCACATTTATGAGCGTTTGCATTTAGAGGCGTTTTTTAAAGATAACCTCAAGAGACCTTCCAAAATGCCCAGAATGCACTGAAAAACAGTAAAAAATTAACTATTTCAGACATTTTGAGAGAAATAGAGAGAGCAGTATTTGTTGAGATTAGCTGTGGTTTTTTTTGTGGTGTTTGGATGTGTTCCGGCTCATTTCTGTGCAGAAATTATTGCAGCAGTGTCTAACATATTTTCTTTCACGCAAAACCTCAAAGTATGGTGTGCCGAGTCCATTTGAGTACCGGGAAAACACTTTGCATTAATTTTACATGATCAAAAAAGGCTCTGGACAGCATCTGGAAATGGAAGAGTTAAAAACAATTCCCAAACGCAAATGCTTATAAACGCGGTTAGCCGCGTTTACAAGCATTTGTCGTTTGAAACGCTGGTAAAATCTACTCCTGAACGCAAGTTTGGTGCGTTCAAAAAAACAACTGTAAACTCAACTGCCTGTAAACGACTGTAAACAACATAGTGTATATGGACACATAGGAAAACATTAGGGAGAGTTCAGGGGCTGCTGAAAAAAAAACGCAGAACAGCTCCTAAACGTGAGTTTATCAGCTGCAGTGTACATGGAGCCTTACTGACATGACTGCCCTTTAATCGGTTAAAACGAAAAAATTTGAGGTGACAGAATAAATAAAAATACCATTAAATTTCTCAAACGGAGAAAAAAAAAGTAAATTATATTTAAGGATATTTTTATGTTCTGTAATATTTTATAGGATCTAATGTTGGCAAATATACAAAACAGATAATATGTGTAAGCTTCTGAGGACTATACTGTAGGTAACAACCATTTGGGTAACAAAGGAAAAAACCTTCAACAATCTTGGCAATGCTAATGACTCTATACCAGGGTTTCTCAACATTTTTACCTTGGAGGAACCCTTGATGAAAAGGTTGAGAAGCCATGCTCTACACACATAAGCTGAAAATGTAGAATACCTGAAGAACCTTGTAAAGAAAAAATATCATGAAATTAGTAGGTTATGAGGACAAGGAAGACAGGTTACTTTAGAACAGGGGCAGACTGACCATTTGGAAACTCGAACACTGTCCGAGGGCCCAGGGTCAGTAGGGGGCCCCATGAGATGCCCCTGGTACCTTTTTCATAGGCTTTTTGGAGTGTAGGCAAGGACACAGGGGCCCCATGATCCCCTATTGCCCGGGGTCCCTATGAGTTGTCCGTCCGCCCCTGCTTTAGAGTTAAAAAGACTGGTGAAGTAGTAGACAGTTTCTGCCTCCTTGGATCAGTTGTTAACAAAAAAGGATCCAGCAGCCAGGAAAACCACACACACTACCAAGTGGAAGATCAAGGATGAAAAGATCTTCCCTTCCACCGTACTGATATGTCTGTAGATACAGAACAGAAATGTTGGGGCTATGGTATTTTCTATTATTATTATTATTATACAGGATTTATATATTATTATTATTATACAGGATTTATATGGCGCCAACAGTTTGCTCAGAGCTTTACAATATAACGGGAGACAATACAGCAACAACACAGTTCAATACAAGAGGGATAGGAGGGCCCTGATCCTGGGAGCTTACAATCTAGGAGGGAGGAAGGATGTGAAAGATGGACAATAAAGAAGCAAGATAGGAAAAAATAGGATCTGATGCTGGCAAGCATATACCTATCGCTTAACCACTTCCAGTCTGGACACTTTCACCCCATTCCTGTCCAGGCCAATTTTCAGCTTTCAACGATATGACACTTTGAATGACAATTACGCAGTCATACAACACTGTACCCATATGAATGTTTTAGCATTTTTTTGAGACAGATCAAACTTTATTTTGGTGGTATTCATTTACCACTGGGATTTTTTTGCTATATAAATGAAAAAGTCCAAAAATGTAGAAAAAAGTGTTTTTCTTATACAATTTTGCAAATAAATAATCTTTCTTCATAAATCTTGGCCAAAATGTATTCAGTTATCTTTTTAGTAAAAAAAAACCCACCAAATTAGTTTATAGCCAAAAATTATAATTTTTCAAAAACTTTTTTTTTACATTTTTATTTTATCTTTTTATATTATTATTTATGGGGTTTTTTAACATACCTTCACCCTAGCAATATAGTGTCACTATAGTGACACTGTACTACTTGTGGGGGGTGATGAAGATTTTTTTTTTTTTGTTTACACTTATTTCTTTTATACCCATAAAGGCTGTAAAAGCAATCATTTCTCCTCTCTGGCTGCATTCTTGCAGCCATTGAGAAATACTGTCACATGGCACAAGGCTTTTGTGAATAGCCTTGTACCATGTGACCTCTGTGATCATTCACAGATTTCACACATAGTAAGCAATTATGTCAGAAGTGACATCTTGCTTACTCCTATTCATTTGATCACTTATTGGCCAATCAGTGATCACATGATCGGGACCCCACACAAAGGTCTTGTACAGGGATCGGTGTTCTGCTGTGTCCTCAGGACACAGCAGGCACCGGATCACGGTGCTGCACGCTCCCAGGGAGCTTGCACAGTCCAAAATGGCGGGCGCCGTTTATGAACGGCAACCTGCCCCTGCACTGCCACCGTCCGGCCGTTTATATACATGGGCCAGAAGGGAAATGGTTAAACAGAGCCACAGATAATATAAGCGTTAGGGGCCTATACATCACAACCAGGGACGGACTGACCATTTGGAAACTCGGGCACTGCCCAAGGGCTCGGGGTCAGGAGGGGGCCCCATGAGATGCCCCTGGTACCTTTTTCATAGGCTTTTTTGAGATTGGGCAAGGACACAGGGGCCCCATGATCCCCTATTGCCCAGGGGCCCCATGAGTTGTCCCCTGATCACAACTGTTTGGATAAGTAAAGAACTTTGCTAAACCCACAACATTTCATTAGCAAGACCCAACGCAGCACTTACAATTAGGTGAACAGTATCCCCATTTGCTATCCTTAGCATAATCCGCTGTTGTAGAGCACCAAAGACGCCCATCAGAGGTTCCATCACCGGTACAGTCTGAATGCCACTTGGAGTTATACATAAATGGGAAGACACAGGGCTGACTGTTAGTGTTTCCATCTACAGCATAGATCTCTGTGGAAAAAAAAGTACAGCACGGTTACCTAGCAAGAGAAAAGAATATACAGAAGTCCTTCTCTATAACATAATGGATACACAAATGTGTCAAGGAACAATGAAATAACAAAAAAACAACACTCCGCGCTACCAATTAATGTGCGAAAAAAAGACTAGATATGTTGCTGCTAACACATTGTCTTGTTTCCACATCTACAAAAATGAAATATATATGAAAAAAGCCCAACAAATCATTTTAAATGAACAATCAATGTATCACTTACATCAATTTCTTTCAAAGTGCCAACCTAAATCAAAATATTAAACCTTCAAACCGTGTCCTTCTGATTATTTCAAGTGTCCATCTACCAAAGGTGACTAAGTGAAACTTTCACATGTCCAGACAGTATATCTCCCAATTATGTGCAGGAAATTGAAAATTACTTTTTATTGATTTTCAAGGCCAATGGGGTACAAACTGACTTTTAAATGCCAACATTAATTTTGATGTGTGGTAATTACTGTAGCACTACCCCCTCAGGAGTCGCTGAAGATTTGGGTCCCCCTATAGGCCTGCACAAAATGGCAACACACATTTTACATTCAGACTTGCACTCAGGAGACAGTAACCAGTTCTTGAGCTTGTTTTTTGGATTTTATTAAGGTATTGCAACTTGGATGGGGTAAAGGGTGTATGGGACACCCAAGGATAACGGCAACAGAGGACAATCTTCCTGAACTGTTGTACAAATCTCTTTTAATAGCAAAGAACAGATCCGTCTTCTTATAGAGCTAGGCAGCATCTCCAATTGTACCACCACAGACCCTATATATTCCTTATCAGGCTGTTCTGGGTGAATCCCTGGGCAGGGGACCCAGTACCTGTCACTGTAGGAGAAGTCAATTCAGGGTAGCAGCTAAACCAGTTTCCCACCAGAGTGCTCCTTCCCCTTACTGGCTCAAAGTGTGCAGATCAACTCACTCAGTCCTTCACTTATGAGTGGATGGGTTGGTGGCTGCTACCAGGCCCCTCCTTCCCTGCTGCATAGGTGGTCCTTGCTCTGAAGTCCAAAGCTTTCCTTCTTCCAAGCTTCCCTTCCTGTAGGTGAGCCCCTTCCCATCTGGGCTCCCTCCCAGGCTCCTACTCTCCAGCCTCATTATCCATCTTCCATCCGAACTCTCCCCTGCTACTGAGCAGGGTCACACACGCTTAAGCACTGTCTGGGCAACTTGCCAAGCCTCCTGTTGAGGATTGGACAGGATCCCTAAGAGAGTGCAGACTAGCCACTCCTCCCCTTCGCCCACTGCTTCTTGAACTTTGGAGAAAATTCTAGTGCAGGGGGAAGTCTCAGAGAGCTGGTCTGCAGAGTCTATCAGCCCTGACCACATTTTGACCTCGATTTGACTGTTACACCTGAGCTGCTACTCAGCCTTTATCTAAAGCAGCGGTTCTCAACCTGGGGGTCGCGACCCCTTTGGGGGTCGAACGACCATTTCCCAGGGGTCGCCTAAGACCATCGGAAAACACATATTTCCGATGGTCTTAGGAACCGAGACACCGCTCCTCTCTCCGGCGATGTGTGGGCGGGATGATACGCTGCTCCTGTCACCTGGCCACACCTCCGGGATCGCTCAGCAGCTCCGCCTCCTCGCCGCTGATTGGCCACCGGAACTGTAGCTCAGGAGAGGCACACAGGCGGCCAATCACCGGCGAGGAGGTGGAGCTTGGAGAGGAGGAGCCGAGCGGCAGCGCGCGTACATCAAAGAAGATCGAGGGAGCTGCCGGAGCGAGTGAAGAGGAGAGCGGCCAGAGAAGGAAGACAGCTGACAGGTAAGTGAGAGAGCGAGCCCAGGCTGTCACTAATACCAACGATGGGGCACTATTCCTCCCCCCACTGACACCAACGATGGGGCACTATTCCTCCCCCCACTGACACCAATGATGGGGCACTATTCCTCCCCCCACTGACACCAACGATGGGACACTATTTCCCCCCCCACTGACACCAACGATGGGACACTATTCCCCCCCCCTGACCCCAATGATGGGGCACTATTCTCCCCTCCACCACACTGACATCAATGATGGGGCACTATTCCTCCCACTGACACCAATGATGGGGCACTATTCCTCCCCCCACTGACACCAACGATGGGACACTATTTCCCCCCCCCGACCCCAATGATGGGGCACTATTCTCCCCTCCACCACACTGACATCAATGATGGGGCACTATTCCTCCCACTGACACCAATGATGGGACACTATTCCTCCCACTGACACCAATGATGGGGCACTATTCCTCCCACTGACACCAATGATGGGACACTATTCCTCCCACTGACACCAGTGATGGGGCATTACTCCCACTGACACCAGTGATGGGGCACTACTCTCCCCACTGACACCAGTGATGGGGCACTACTCCCCCCACTGACACCAGTGATGGAGCACTATTCCTCCCACTGACGCCAATGATGGGGCACTACTCCCCCCACTGACACCAATGATGGGGCACTACTCCCCCCACTGACACCAATGATGGGGCACTATTCCTCCCCCCACTGACACCAACGATGGGACACTATTTCCCCCCCCCCTGACCCCAATGATGGGGCACTATTCTCCCCTCCACCACACTGACATCAACGATGGGGCACTATTCCTCCCCCCACTGACACCAATGATGGGGCACTATTCCTCCCCCCACTGACACCAACGATGGGGCACTATTCCTCCCTCCACTGACACCAACGATGGGGCACTATTCCTCCCCCCACTGACACCAACGATGGGGCACTATTCCTCCCCCCACTGACACCAACGATGGGACACTATTTCCCCCCCCCCCTGACCCCAATGATGGGGCACTATTCTCCCCTCCACCACACTGACATCAATGATGGGGCACTATTCCTCCCACTGACACCAATGATGGGGCACTATTCCTCCCCCCACTGACACCAACGATGGGACACTATTTCCCCCCACCGACCCCAATGATGGGGCACTATTCTCCCCTCCACCACACTGACATCAATGATGGGGCACTATTCCTCCCACTTACACCAATGATGGGACACTATTCCTCCCACTGACACCAATGATGGGGCACTATTCCTCCCACTGACATTAATGATGGGGCACTATTCCTCCCACTGACACCAATGATGTGGCACTATTCCTCCCACTGACACCAGTGATGGGGCACTACTCCCACTGACACCAGTGATGGGGCACTACTCCCCCCACTGACACCAGTGATGGGGCACTACTCCCCCCACTGACACCAGTGATGGAGCACTATTCCTCCCACTGACACCAATGATGGGGCACTACTCCCCCCACTGACACCAATGATGGGGCACTACTCCCCCCACTGACACCAATGATGGGGCACTATTCCTCCCCCCACTGACACCAACGATGGGACACTATTTCCCCCCCCCCTGACCCCAATGATGGGGCACTATTCTCCCCTCCACCACACTGACATCAATGATGGGGCACTATTCCTCCCACTGACACCAATGATGGGGCACTATTCCTCCCCCCACTGACACCAACGATGGGACACTATTTCCCCCCCCCCCCCGACCCCAATGATGGGGCACTATTCTCCCCTCCACCACACTGAGATCAATGATGGGGCACTATTCCTCCCACTGACACCAATGATGGGACACTATTCCTCCCACTGACACCAATGATGGGGCACTATTCCTCCCACTGACACCAATGATGGGGCACTATTCCTCCCACTGACACCAATGATGTGGCACTATTCCTCCCACTGACACCAGTGATGGGGCACTACTCCCACTGACACCAGTGATGGGGCACTACTCCCCCCACTGACACCAGTGATGGGGCACTACTCCCCCCACTGACACCAGTGATGGAGCACTATTCCTCCCACTGACACCAATGATGGGGCACTACTCCCCCCACTGACACCAATGATGGGGCACTACTCCTCCCACCGACACCAGTGATGGGGCACTACTCCTCCCACTGACACCAGTGATGGGGCACTACTCCCCCCACTGACACCAGTGATGGGGCACTACTCCCCCCACTGACACCAATGATGGGGCACTACTCCCCCCACTGACACCAATGATGGGGCACTACTCCCCCCACTGACACCAATGATGGGGCACTATTCCTCCCACTGACAGCAATGATGGGGCACTATTCCTCCCACTGACACCAATGATGGGGCACTATTCCTCCCACTGACACCAATGATGGGGCACTATTCCTCCCACTGACACCAATGATGGGGCACTATTCCTCCCACTGACACCAATGATGGGGCACTATTCCTCCCACTGACACCAATGATGGGGCACTATTCCTCCCACTGACACCAATGATGGGGCACTATTCCTCCCACTGATACCAACGATATGGCACTATTCCTCCCACTGACACCAACGATGGGGCACTATTCCTCCCACTGATACCAACGATGGGGCACTATTCCTCCCACTGACACCAGTGATGGGGCACTATTCCTCCCACTGACACCAGTGATGGGGCACTATTCCTCCCACTGACAGCAGTGATGGGGCACTATTCCTCCCACTGACACCAGTGATGGGGCACTATTCCTCCCACTGACACCAGTGATGGGGCACTATTCCTCCCACTGACACCAATGATGGGGCACTATTCCTCCCACTGACACCAGTGATGGGGCACTATTCCTCCCACTGACACCAATGATGGGGCACTATTCCTCCCACTGACACCAATGATGGGGCACTATTCCTCCCACTGACACCAATGATGGGGCATTATTCCTCCCACTGACACCAATGATGGGGCACTATTCCTCCCACTGATACCAACGATGGGGCACTATTCCTCCCACTGACACCAACGATGGGGCACTATTCCTCCCACTGATACCAACGATGGGGCACTATTCCTCCCACTGACACCAGTGATGGGGCACTATTCCTCCCACTGACACCAGTGATGGGGCACTATTCCTCCCACTGACACCAGTGATGGGGCACTATTCCTCCCACTGACACCAGTGATGGGGCACTATTCCTCCCACTGACACCAGTGATGGGGCACTATTCCTCCCACTGACACCAGTGATGGGGCACTATTCCTCCCACTGACACCAGTGATGGGGCACTATTCCTCCCACTGACACCAATGATGGGGCACTATTCCTCCCACTGATACCAACGATGGGGTACTATTCATCCCACTGACATCAGTGATGGGGCACTACTCCTTCCACTGACACCAATGATGTGGCACTACTCCTCCCACTGCAAAATTACAGTTATGAAGTAGCAACGAAAATAATTTTATGGTTGGGGGTCACCACAACATGAGGAACTGTATTAAGGGGTCGCGGCATTAGAAAGGTTGAGAACCACTGATCTAAAGAATCAAATCTAGGTCCCCCTAGCTAACTAGGAAGGTACTACACTACACTGAAAATAAGTAGTCAGTCATTGCATTCAACATAAATTAAAGAAACTGGCTATGGGTTTACATCTCTTTCAGATGAACTATACTAAAGAACAGTCCATGTGTTTGCAGACCTAGAGAAAAGTCTTTTTTGTAATCTTTTAAGCTGATACAATCCAATAGATTTCTCATGACAGCCAATAGAACACTAATAAGCAAGATTTTCTTTTCAATGCTTAGTTTTAAACCAGGTAGTTTTCTGTTTGAGTAACGATCTAGACAATGCTAATGACTCTATACCAGGGTTTCTCAACCTTTTTTTTACCTTGGAGGAACCCTTGATGAAAAGGTTGAGAAGCCATGCTCTACACACATAAGCTGAAAATGTAGAATACCTGAAGAACCTTGTAAAGAAAAAATATCATGAAATTAGTAGGTTAAGAGGACAAGGCAGACAGGTCACTTTAGAGTTAAAAAGACTGGTGAAGTAGTAGACAGTTTCTGCCTCCTTGGATCAGTTGTTAACAAAAAAGGATACAGGCAGCCAGGAAAACCACACACACTACCACGTGGAAGAGCAAGGATGAAAAGATCTTCCCTTCCACAGTACTGATATGTCTATAGATACAGAACAGAAATGTTGGGGCTATGGTATTTTCTATCACTCTCTAAGGATGTGAAAAACAGGACAATAATGAAGCAAGATAGGTAAAGATAAGATCTAATTCTGGCAAGCATATACCTATCACTTAAACAGAGCCACAAATAATATAAGTTTAAGGGGCCTATACATCACAAGTGTTCAATTAATGTAGAGATGAGTATGGAGCTTTGCTAAACCCACAGCATATCATCAGCAAGAGCAAACACAACACTTACTTGAACAGTATCCTCTCTTCTGATCCCTATCATAATCTTCTGTTGTAGCGCACCAGAGACGCCCATCAGAGCTGTCTTCACTGGTACAGTCCGAATACCAATTGGACTTATACTTAAATGGGAAGACACAGGGCTGACCATTAGCGTTTCCACCTATAGCATAGATTGCTGTGGAAAGAAAATGTATAACAGAGTTACCTAGCAAAATAATATACAAAAGTAATTTTCTATAGATATGAATACAAAAAGCATACACAGCTGTCGGCTGCACATCACTCAGCCAGTCTAGACTGGGAAAAGATCCTGACTTTAAAGTCGGGATCCAACCCAGAGTCTGGAGCAGCACTTGGCTCAGCCTCTCAGCAATCCGCTGAGACCCTGAGCCAGCCGATCCCTCCCCCTCCACAGACTCAGGGGTGTATGTACCACAAGGCAAACAAGGCATTTGCCTAGGGCGGCATTTTTCAGGGGGGCAGCAACATTTTTCAGGGGGGCAGCACTACGCCCCTGACAGAAGGGATGGAAGAAGGGACACACGCAGCACGGGGACCAGGTAGGATCTGAGAGAGGCAGTGGGCTGCTTGATGGTGTATGCAGAGTCTGACTCTTGTTCCAGGGAATGTCCGGAGCTGTGAAGGTGAGTGTCTTATCTCTTCCCAGGGTGGGGGGTTGCCAGTGTATGGGGGGCGGTGGTAGTGAAAGGCTTTCTTGGGTGGTGGGCTGGGGAGTTGTTGGTCAATATCAGGCTCTCTTTGTGAGGGAGGGAGGTGCTGGTCGGTGTCAGGATCTCTCTGTGGGGGGGGAGCCAATCTTTGTGTTGCCTAGGGCAGCATGAAACCTAACTACACCACAGACAGTGAGGGGCTAAGCAGAGAGCGGTGACTGACAGTGACAGTCACCGCTTTCTGCTCAGAGCAGCTGTGAGAACTCAGTGATCAGTGGTCATGTTCTCACACTTAGAGCCGGTGGGGAACCGATGCTGCATCCACTTAGGTAAGTATGATTTAAAAATAAATCCCACACTTCTCTTTTACAGAAGCTAATGGTAGCAAACATATTCCTATCTCTTAAATTGGACCACAGATAATATGGGGCATGTGCATCAAAATTGTTCTGGTAATGTAAAGATACGTTTGCTAAACCCACAGAATATCATCAGCAAAGACCAAACACAACACTTACATTTACGTTTACAGTATCCCCACTTGCCATCCTTTGCATAGTCTGCTGTTGTAGAGCACCAAGGACGCCCATCAGAGCTTCCATCTCTGGTACAGTCCGAATACCAATTGGAGTTATAGTTAAATGGGAAAACACAAGGCAAAGCATTACCGTTTCCATCTTCAGTATATATCACTGTGGAAAAAAAGTATAACAGCGTTACCTAGCAAGGGAAAATAATATACAGAAGTCCTTCTCTATAAACATAATAGATACAAAAATATATAAAGGAAGATTAAAAAGTACAAGAATGTGAGAAATCCCATATCATCAGACCTTTTATCAGCATAGAAGAATCATGACTGCTAAGAACGATGGGCTTAGTTGACAATAACCCAATTATATAAAAATATAAACCATTCCCAGGTAACACGCAAGAGCATGTTCATTCAAAGGGGAGATCCACAGTTACAACAGCATATTTGTTAGCCAACAATTTTAAGGAAACATTATTAATTATCCTCTGGATCAACTGTGGGTATAGGATTATAACTTTTTTTTTTTTAATGATTGAACTGGATGGACTTTTGTCTTTTTTCAGCCAGACTAACTATGTAATTGACATAGACTGTGAGCACCTACAATTGTTATATTCACAACATTGGTTAAAAATATGTCGTCACCTCAAGGACAGGTGTCTAACTAGCCAACTTTCAGAGAACTAAACAACAGAACCACTTGACGAACGCAATACGTATATAAACAATGCGGTTTTCAAGTAGTTTTTTATTATTATTATACAGGCTTTATATAGCGCCAACAGTTTGCTCAGCGCTTTACATTATAAAGGAGACAGTACAATTACAATAAATTTCAGTACAGAAGGAATAGGAGGGCGCTGCCCTTGGAGCTTACAGTCTAAAGGGTTTACCAGGGTTATGGCTGAAGAAACCGTTTTGTTCAGCAGATGGCTGGCTTTCACATGAAATCACTGGATCGCTCTCCGTTGTGGCGAAAGGGGATACCCCCATTTTGGGGGAAACACGGGACTTGAATTCAAAGTAAAACTACTCAAAAAGTCCCCCTGACACACACCTCCCAAAAGAGTAGAGCCCCTAAAATATCAGGGCCCATTGTCAGTAGGCAAGTAGCTAGCCTGTAGTCCCATCCAAAAGACCTCGTCCTGGTTGGGTCTGTCACACTACGGTTTGAATCATTTGCATGCATCCTGGTTGACACAAGTGCCTGAGCTATGGGAGGATTGGGAAAAAATTGTGAATACCCTTAATCACAGCTTGTTTCCACTAGAGATAGGCTAATACAGTTTTGGCTACTTCACCGTAATTATCTTACACCCGACAGGCTGCAAAAAACTTCTCCTCATTGTCCGCCATGTTGTTCGGAAGACTTACCTATGCATATAATTTGGTTATGCCCTCAATCTCCAAAGCTAGGGGGGTGATGTATTGGACTGTATCTTTAAATTAACTAACTTATGGATTCCAGCTCAGGTAGAGGTTTGCATCCTAACTTTAGTGGAGGCCTTGACCCACACTACGGCTGTTAGGACATTACTTGGTATCTTGTTGTTTTATGCTTGAAAAGCGATAGTGATGAAGTGGAAATCTGCTGTAGCCCTCACTTTCCCTTACTGAAAATCTCTTATCATTTCTGTGATCCCTCTCTATAAAGTTACATATCAGTCCATAAATTGTCCCAAGAAGTTTCATAACGTCTGGGACCTTTGGATTGAATCAGACACAACTGCTCCACGAGCTGCTTTTCCTATTTATTTTCATGGTACGATTGTACCTGATTTGATACTTGTGATCTTTGCCTCATTACTATACTGTATGTTAGGCTGAGTGGGGATCCCCCTCCTACGTTGTTGTGTAGGACTGAATTGTCCCTGTGCTGATCCTCTCGTCTGCACCTTGTTACCTCTGAGAAAGTTTCCCGCTCCTTGCAAGTGGTTATCTCAGGTTAATAATTGTCTTTATATTTATTGTTTTATATCTTTATTGTATGCACCTTGAACCGGGTATATCCCAAGGACTTGCTTTGTATTATCAAGTTTAAAAAAAAAAATTAAAGTTGGGAGCTATGCTCAAACATGTGCTTCTACTATGGAGGCTCTCAAAATTTATAGAGTTAGAGCTGCGGATTACTGGGGTGCCTTGAAGGGGCTCTGCAGTTTACACATGTATTTGCAAATGTGTGCAAACTAAACCCCTGTTTTTAACGTGAACTGTTAGGACAATGGTAAATTGAGCTGGGAATTTTTCTTTGTTGTTGTTTGACACATTTTACCCTTCCATGTGCTCCTTGCTGCAAAGGCCACCTATAGACTGGGGTAGTTACCGTTTGTTTGTACTATGCCCAAACACAGCTTACATCTTTTAACCACTTCCCGTCCGGCCCATGTATATAAACGGCCATACTGGAGCATTGCAGGAGTGGGTGGCCGTTTATAAACGTCCTCCCCGCTTCCCTGCCTGTGCCCACTCCCTGGGAGTGTGTGGCACCGTGATCCGTTGCCCACTGTGTCCAGAGGAACACCGATCACTGTACGGGACCTCTGTGTGAGGTCCCGATCATCTGATCCCTGATTGGCCAATCAGTGATCACATGAATAGTAGTAAGCAAGATGTCACTTCCTGGCATCACTGCTTACTACTAGTGAAATCTGTGAATGATCGCAGAGGTCACATGGTACAAGACTATTCACAACAGCCTTGCACCATGTGACAAGCTGTGACCAATCACAGCTCACACAATATGTCTCAATGTCTGCAAGAATGCAGCCAGAGAGAAAGAGAAATGATTGATTTTACAGCCTTTGTGGGTGTAAAAGCAGCCAGTGTAAAAAAAGAAAAAAATCTTCATCACCCCCCACAAGTAGTACAGTGTCACTATGGTGACACTGTACTGCTAGGGTGGCAGTATGTTAAAAAAAAAAAGAAAGAATAATAATATAAAAAAAAAATACTGTACTGCTAGTGTGACAGAATGTTAAAAAAAACATAACTAATAATATTAAAAAAAAAAAAAAAAATGTCAAAACATTTTTGAAAAATTATAATTTTTAGTTATAATTTGGGTTATTATTGTTTTACTAAAAAGATTGATGAATACATTTTGGCCAAGATTTATGAAGAAAGATTATTTATTTGCAAAATTTTATAAGAAAAACATTTTTTTTTCAAAATGTTTGGACTTTTTCATTTATATAGCAAAAAAATAAAAATCCCAGTGGTGAATAAATACCACCAAAATAAAGTTTTATCTGTCTAAAAAAAATGCTAAAAAATTCATATGGGTACAGTGTTGCATGACCGCGCAATTGTCACTCAAAGTGTGACAGCGCTGAAAGCTGAAAATTGGCCTGGACTTGGAAGGGGGTGAATGTGTCTGGACTTGAAGTGGTTAAACACCTTAGTTACACAATGAAAAAAATACGTTTTTTTTGTTTTTTGATAACTGGAAATGATTCAAATAAATTTCCAGTTTGTCATAAAAGAACAATTTAAATCCAGAATGTTGTCTAAAATCAGCATTGTCTAACAGCTATATCTATAAATAAAAGGATATCCTTCTGGAAAAAGGGGGCAAGACAGACCATTCGTATTTCTGGTGTTGTGTGAAGAACATTCCTGGCATCCCTACAGATCTACTGGCTGCATTCTCATATCAGGAGGAGAGGGAAGGGGAGGGAGCATGGTCACCTACAGGGATTCTGGGATTCTGGGATGCTTACTTGTTGATATGACTAACTTTTAAATCAGGCAATTTTAAGACATATGAGGTGACAGAATATATGAGAATACCAATATATCTCTCGAAAGAGAAAAAATTTTGAAAAGTTATATTTAATTAAATGTTTTATGTTCTGTGATATTTTATAGGATCTAACGCTAGCAAGCGTGTAATTATTCTTTAACCTCCCTAGAGGTCTGATTATGTCAGTATTTCTGTGCTCAAAGCAGTACATTATTTTCAAATAATTTTGGAATTTTTGGAAATATGTAGTTTTTTTATTGCAGGCCTGTAATTCTTAGCAAAGCTCACTGAAATCTGTCCGAACAAGAGTCTAGTAAACATCCCGGGTATGATAAAATTTGAAACACGAAATCATAAATTATAATAAATAATTATAAAAAATAGTAATATCATAATAATAAATTTAATTCAATAATGTAATCAAACCAAAAACACTGAAATGTGAAATAGAGCGCCAAGTTCGCACATCGCTGAGTTCAGTCGCAAAATTGTTTTCAGTGTCTGATGAGGAATTTCCCCCACGAATCATTATCACTCAATTCTGCAAGTGGTTCTGATTTACTATCGCTGTTCTCTAGCCGGTCTAAAACCGTTTTTGACCTAAAGGGACGCTTTTTGGATGCCATGGACGTTTCTCAGTTTCCAGGCAGAAAGAACAGTAAAAATGCAGGCAGGGCGCCGGACAAAGCACTCGGGACAAAATGTATGTGAAATGGTTTGATACAGTAATGGAATACTATGTGATTTTAGTGTATTTAGTGAATTTAAAATTTTTACATTTTTGAATTTCCCGCCGGTTCCGTCCCCCGTACGTCCTGACGCTCGCAGGAAAAGGAACCGGAAGATGGCCGGCATCAGCTGGAGGAGATGGCCGGGGACGCTGCAGGGGGGACATCGCAGGAGCGAAGGACAAGGTAAGTGCTGCAGGGATCACTGGAGCAGCTCTGCTGGGTAATCCCAAGTGTAGCTCGGGGTTACCGCTTCTGGTACTTAAAGTTAACCCCGAGCTACACTCGGGAATACCGCCAGGGAGGTTAAACAGAACCCCAGATAATATCTGTAAGCTTCTAAGGCCTATACATCACAACTGTTCTGCTTATGTAGAGATAAGTATGGAGTTTTTCTAAACTCACAACCAGGGGCGGACTGACAACTCATGGGGCCCCCGGGCAGTAGGGGATCATGGGGCCCCTGTGTCCTTGCCCAAACTCAAAAAAGCCTATGAAAAAGGTACCAGGAGCATCTCATGGGGCCCCTTACTGAGCCCGGGCCCTCGGGCAGTGCCCGAGTTTCCAAATGGTCAGTCCGCCCCTGCTCACAACATATCATCAGTAAGACCCAACACAACACTTACAATTGCGTGTACAGTATCCCCACTTCTTATCTTCATCATAATCCGCAGTTGTAGCGCACCAGGGACGCCCCTCAAAGCTGTCAACGCTGGTACAGTCTGAATACCATTTGGACTTATACTTAAATGGGAAGATACAGGACTGACCATCATCATTTGCACCTACAGCATAGATTGCTGTGGAAAAAAGTATAACAGAGTTAGCTAGCAAGAGAAAATAAAATACTGAAGTCCTTCTCTATAAACATAATAGATACAAAAATGTATCAAGAAAGAGTTAAAAGAGTAATAATATGAGGAATCCCATGTTAACCATCAGGCCTTTTATAGTGTATAAGAAGCATGACTGCTGGGAACTTTAGGCATAGTTGACTATAACCCAATTACATATAGAAATGGCTGTTGTAGCGCACCAGAGACACCCATCAGATAGTCCATCACTGGTACAGTCCGAATACCACTTGGAATTATACCTGAGTGGGAAGACACAGGGCTCACCATTTACAATATAGATGGAAAAAGTTTAAGAGTTACCTAGTGAGGGAAAATAATATACAGAAGTCCTTCTCTATAAACATAATGGATGCAACAATTTATTAAGGTAGAATAAAAAGAGTATTACCATGAGGAATTCTATATTAACTATCTTTTTTTTCAGTTTAGAAGAATCATGACTGCTGAGAACTACAGGCGTAAACTGGCCATACATATCTGTCCCTGTCTCCTCTACGTCTGAAGCTATAATTGTAGTCTTTCCCAGACCCGAAAGGACCCTCAGCTCTGGGCCTCCTACTGCCTAATTATAAAAAAATAAAAATGTAAAAAAAGTTTTTGCAAAATTATAATTTTTGGTTATAAACTAATTTGGGTTATTTTTTTTTTCACTAAAAAGATAGATGAATACATTTTGGCCAAGATTTATGAAGAAAGATTATTTATTTGCAAAATTTTATTTTAACACTTTTTTTTTTTCAAAATGTTTGGACTTTTTCATTTATATAACAAAAAAATAAAAAATCCCAGTTGTGAATAAATACCACCAAAATAAAGTTTTATTTGTCTCAAACAAATGCTAAAAAATTCATATGGGTACAGTGTTGCATGACCGTGCAATTGTCATTCAAAGTGTGATAGCACTGAAAGCTGAAAATTGGCCTGGACAGGAAGGGGGGGAAAGTGTCCGGACTTGAAGTTGTTAAACAGAACTCCGGATAATATCTGTAAGCTTTTGGGGCCTATACAACACAACTACTTATGTAGAGATAAGTATGGAGCTTTGCTAACCCTACAGCATATCATCAGCAAGACCCAACACAACACTTACAGTTCCGTGCACAATATCCCCACTTCTGATCCTTATCGAAATCTCCTGTTGTAGAGCACCAAAGACGTCCTTCAGAGCTGCCATCAGTGATACAGTCTGAATACCACTTGGACTTATACATAAATGGGAAGACGCAGGGCTTATAATCATTTCCACTTACAGCATAGACCTCTGTAGAAAAAAAAAGTATAACAGAGTTAGATAGCAAAGGAAAATAATATACAGAAGTCCTCTAAAAATATAATGGCTACAAAGGTGTATCAAGGAAGAGTAGAGTAATAATGTGAGGAATCACATATTAACCATCAGACCTTTTATAGTGTAAAACAGGGGTCTCAAATCCTTCTAAGCAACCGGCCAGTTTACAATCCTTCAGGTTTTGGGCCAGCTGGGCTGTGGTCAGTGGGAGCCATCAATACCCCATCATTTTAATGGAGGAATAGTGTCCCAAGCTGGAATCAGTAGGAGGAATAGTGCACCACTGATAGTGTCAGGGAGAGGAATGGTGTCCCATCATTGGTGTCAGTAGGAGGAATAGCGCCCCAATAGCCGGATAAATGTGAGAAAAGCACCATATCCAGCCCCCAGGCTGCAGTTTGAGACCACTGGTGTAGAAGAATCCTGACTGCTGAGAACTGTAGACACAGCTTACCATAAACCAATTACATATAGAAATAGCTGTTGTAGTGTAACAGAGATTCCCAGCAGAGAGTCCATAGCTGGTATGGATCAGGGGCGGACTGACAACTCATGGGTCCCCTGTGTCCTTGCCCAAACTCAAAAGAGCCTATGAAAAAGGTACCAGGGGCATCTCATGGGGCCCCCTACTGACCCCGGGCCCTTGGGCAGTGCCCGAGTTTCCAACTGGTCAGTCCGCCCCTGGTATGGATATACAAATGTATCAAGGAAGAGTAAAAAGAGTGATAATGTGAGGAATCCCATATTAAAAAGGCTCTAAAGGCATCTCTAAAAAAGATGTTATGCTTACATGATCTGTGCAATGGAGCATGACATGATAATGGAGCATGCACAGAGCAACCTTTTTCCTCCTCTTCTGGGTCCCCCACTGCCACTCTCTCCTCTGCCTCTTCTCCAGGCACTTCCTATGGTAGAACACGTGCAGGTGTGCTCCTGAGCAAGACTGTGGGTGTCCATAGACACGCACAGCATGACTTGGCCCCACCCCCACACCCTCCACCCAGGATTTGATTGACAGCAGCAGGAGCCAATGGCCCCCACTGCTCTTTGCCAAGCTTGTGAGGGTGTCCATAGACACGCACAGCATGGCTTGGCCCCACCCCCACTCCCTCCTCCCAGGATTTGACTGACAGCAGCAGGAGCCAATGGCCCCCACTGCTCTTTGCCAAGCTTGTGAGAGCTTGTGAGAGGGGAGAGAAGGCCTGCACAGCGCTGGATTGATGTAGGAGCGCTGGATTGATATAGGCAGAGAAGAGGAACTTCAACTGGAAGGTTTTTTACCTAATGCATAGAATGAATTAAGGCGAAAAACCTTTTGACTTTAAAACCACTTTAACCATCAGACCTGTTATAGTGAAGAAGAACCATGATTGCGGAGAACTATAGGCTTAGTTGACCATCACTCAATTACATATAGGAAGAGCTGTTGTAGCACACCAGAGAGTCCATCAGAGAGTCCATCAGAGAGTCCATCAGAGAGTCCATCATTGGCACAGCTCAAATACCACTTGGAGTTATGCCTGAATGGGAATACACAAAGCTCACCATTTACAGTATAGGTCTCAAAAAAAAAAGTATCACCTAGTAAAGGAAATATCAAATCAAAATTGAGATAACATTTTCTGATTTGGAGATTCGACTGTAGCCACATTATTATTTCTATTTTGGATACATCCACAATTTCTGAATCACAATAGTAACGAATGTCAACAAATCTGAAATAAAATATAGTGAAATTAGGATGAAAATTTTCATTATTCGGAAATTTGTATGTATCTGAATCACATTAGTAATAGAAAATTACAACTAATCTGAAATAAATAATAACAAAAAAATAATAATTTATTCGCATTCATTTGTTTCATTCGGATGACACGATGCAATAGTTTTGTTAATGTTTGAAGCATCCAAAATAACATAGCAACGAATGTAACTTGAATATTCGAATAACTATTTAATTTCATTGTGGCCCGCAACCGGTTACCAAATTACTTAAGTGGCTCTCACTCCTCAAAAGGTCTAAGGAGGACATTTACACTGACCACTACTGTGAATGAAAGGATTCTACACCAAGCCCCAATGTAATGAGAAGATATACACTGACCACCACTGTAATTGAGACATTTAGGCTCCATGTACACGGGACACTCCTGAATGATGGAAACTGATTGTGACCTCATCCACCTGCCTCTTTGTCTCAGCCAATCAAAAGAAGGCTTGTACTCATTCAGAGTTTCCTGTGACTGGCTGAGCAGCACTCAGCCCAACCCGAATTTGTTCCAGAAATGGTGGAGCATAGAGTTTAGGCTCCATGTACACGGGACACTTCTGAACGATGGAAACTGACTGCTGGAAAACGGTTAGCTGCGTTTGCATACTGCGTTTTATGCGCATTTATGAGCGTTTGCGTTTAGAAGCGTTTTTTAGAGATAACCTCAGGAGACCTTCCAAAATGCCCAGAATGCACTGAAAAACAGTAAAAAATTAACTATTTCAGACATTTTGAGAAAAATAGAGAGAGCAGAAGCAGAGAGAGCAGTATGTGTTGAGATTAGCTGTCTTTTTTTTTGTGGTGTTTGGATGTGCTCCGGCTCATTTCTGTGCAGAAATTATTGCAGCAGTGTCTAACGCATTTTCTTTCATGCGAAACCTCAAAGTATGGTTTACCAGGTCCATTTGAGTACCATGGTATATCTAATGCCTTGGAAATTCTTTTGCCCCCATCTCCTGACTGATACCTTTTAACAATGAGATCCCTCTGATGCTTTGGAAGCTGTCTGTGGACCATGACTTTTACTGTAGGATGTGACTAAGAAAATGTCAGGAAAACCCCACTAGAACAGCTGAACTTTATTTGGGGTTAATCAGAGGTCCTTTAAATGATGGCAGGTGTGGACTGACTCCTATTTAACATGATTTTGAATGTGATTGCTTAATTCTGAACACAGCTCCATCCCCAGTTATAAGAGGGTGTGCACACTTATGCAACCACATTATTTTAGTTTTTTTATGTTTAACCCCCCCCCCCCCCCCAAAAGATTTCAGTTTGTGTTTCAATTGAGTTGTACAGTTTATAGGTCACATTAAAGGTGAAAAAGTTCTGAAATTATTTATCTTTGTCTCATTTTGTACATTGCAGAAACCTGACATTTTAACTGGGGTGTGTAGACTTTTTATATCCACTGTATATGTGATATTTACACATAGTTTGTGATATTCACTTTGTAAGCGGTATTTGCACAAATGGTATGCACTATATAAGTCTTTAGCACTGTTTATAGCACATGAGTGTTGCGCGGCACTGATTGATAAAGTTTTTAATCTGTATATGTGGGAACGCATATAGTGTCAGCAACAGTGAAATATTGGAGGAGGGATCCCTTTACCGGAGTAATTGCACTGAAGTATATTGTGTTCACAAATAAGAGGGGACAAACAGTTTGAGCATTCTCAGACCCGGTACATGATCCACCTGCACATGCTCTCTAATCAGCCCCGAGGAAGAGGCTAGTCCTCGAAACGCGTCAGCCATTTTGGACGTCCATCATTCTCATCACCATTCAGAAACGCAGTGTTAATTGGACAGTGGTCTCATATGATGTGCTTATATTCATGTACTTTTGTGAGTAGAATACCTTCTTTTAAATTTACTAAACATACTTTTAAAGGTAATGCACAAGGCCGGTGCACCCTCTGTTTTGTTTTTCTCAATCTGTCATGCCCCTCTACAGTGATCTGCTCAAACTGATTCGCTTAGTCACTGAGCTACAAATTGCGTTTCCTAAGTCGAACCCACCTGAGATATCCCACCAAGAAGCTGTCGTGTGTATTTCGCTAGTTATAAATGGCCGAGGCATGACAAGGGTAGTTCAGATAAACCTGTTGCCTCTGCCCACTCTAAGCCGCCCCCCATTTCCACCTCCTTGTTTCCTTAAATAACGGCACCAGCACCCAAAATGGATTAAATGACCGAATCGTCTCTTTATTAAACAAAACCCAAAATAACAAACAAAACAAACATTCACCGTTATAATGATCCAGCTCCAAGAACAATTGCGGATCCTTGACGACGATCTCCGCACACCATTTTGGAGTCCGTGGTACCATTAAGCTAGGTTCTATCCCCAGCCGCTAAACACCGCCTTGGGGACTATCCTAACTAACCACAGACACCTAACCAACCTTACCTCCCTGGTCAGTCTAAACTGAACCAGACCATCCGGAGGACTCCATACCTGAGATGGGTCCCACCATTTACCAACATACCACGTTCTAGACCCCCGTCAAGGACCCCAACCGCACCCCACCTCCTACAAACCAAACCAACCCAATCACCAGGGCGAGAGGGAGGGACGTTCCAGCTTGCAAGTGATGCTCTTCACTCCACCCCACCTATTGTTCTCTTGCCAGCTCCTCCCATCACGCCGTCCACTCCACCAATCCGGTAAGTGAACTTGGATTTCATGTCTCAACCGCACCTTAACCCTATCCTATCAGGTTTTACTTCCACCCTGTCATGTATGCCCTCCGCTTATTCTCTTTTTTTCAAAGCTCCAGGCATGTCTTTTCGCTCCCCAGAGCTACACGTATACAAGTTGTATGTATGCATTCAACTGTTTGGCAGAGAAAGCATCGGACACTTATGCTTTGTCAAATGCAGTGACAGCTTCCTGATGGAATCGCTCAGGTGGGTTCAGACCGGGATCTGGACTCTCCTTCAATTATGCATAGTCAGGCCACTTCTTGGTGTCCCGTTGCTGTGTAGAGTTGGGTTAGAGTAAACATGCCCTATCACTGTCTGGGTTTAAATTTTAACTTAACTAATGGACACATTCCCATTTTCACTTGAAAGTAATGGGAAACCCAACATTATGAGTTACGAAAACAGGAATAGAAGAGAAATCTTCCAAAGGGCACGCCTGTTGTGCAAATTGCTTGAATGGGACGTAGATGGAGAAAAAAAAACTGACAAGTGTTTTACCCATTCCTTACTCCATTCTGTCCTATAAATGAATAGAAGTCATATCTGATTGACCCTGACCCTACAAACATTAACAATACAAATAATAACATGTAATTGTTGTAATACTCACTTGTGTTGTCTGCATGGGATACACTCCATCCATAGCACAGGAGCAGTGCAAGCCCAAAGTACCTGTTCATCATGTCTGTTGGTCTGCAATGCCAAGGAGGTCTTCAGCGTCTGTTTATATAATCCTACCTGATCAAATAAACATTTCTCTGGAAGTAGGACGCCGAGCATTTAGCAATACTTGATAGGCTTAATAGGTTACATATTTTATCTGTATTCTCTGTAATTACACATTCTTGTCATTTAGCCCTTCATACAACCTCCAACCTGCAACCTCCAACCCCAAAAAAGAAGATATTGCACTAAAAAAGACAAGCTCTGCATATTTCCCATGGGCCCCCTTTGCTAAGGGCAAAATACTGCATTACATTTTTTCTTGCAATGTCATATAAACCTGAAAATTTTTAATAGAAATTAAGTGAAAAAAACATACTGCATTAGGGCTCATGTACACTGCAGCTGATAAACTCACATTTAGGAGCTGTTCAGAGTTTTTTTCAGCAGCCCCTGAACTCACTCTAATGTTTTCCTAGGTGTCCAGTCATTTACAGGCATTTGAGTTTACAGTCGTTTTTTTGAATGCAGAAAACTTGCGTTCAGCAGTCGATTTTATCAGTGTTTCAAATGCAAAACGCTTGTAAACGCTTGCAAATGCGGCAAATCGCGTTCGAATTTGAATTTTTTTAACTCTTCCAGTTCCCGATGCTGTCCAGAGCCTTTTTTCATCATGAAAAATGCATGCAAAGCGTTTTCAAGGTACTCAAATGGACAAAACACTGAACACAGGATGTTCCTACCAAGCTTGTCACACATTGTAATGACTAGAGATGAGCGAATCGAACATGACGAAGTGGAATTCGTTTCGAAGATTAGGAAAAATTTGCGCCGAATCCGAAAATTAGCAGACTTCGGATGCGCGAATCGAAATTTTCCAAAAATGGCGGCGACATGTGTGGCGACGGAGCGGGGATCTCTGGGAAGGCGCGCAGACAAGGCACGCTGACCCATAATGCATTCATTCATGACATGTGATCGCATTAGCCAATCAGCAGCCAGCCAGCCAGCACTGTGTAATGGTCGAGCTATAAATTGCGGCCATCTTAGAATTCTCCATTAGCCTCCGGTCATTCAAGAGAGACAGACCTCTCTGTATTAGGGACAGAGTTAGGGCCAAAGAGACTTTAGGGCCACAGAATCGTTACTTAGGGACACAGAATTGTTACTCAGGGACACAGAATTGTTACTCAGGGACACAGAACTGTTACTCAGGGACACAGAATTGTTACTCAGGGACAGACACAGAATTGTTACTGAGGGACACAGAATTGTTACTGAGGGACACAGAATTGTTACTGAGGGACACAGAATTGTTACTCAGGGACACAGAACTGTTACTCAGGGACACAGAATTGTTACTCAGGGACACAGAACTGTTACTCAGGGACACAGAATTGTTACTCAGGGACACAGAATTGTTACCGAGGGACACAGAATTGTTACTGAGGGACACAGAATTGTTACTCAGGGACAGACACAGAATTGTTACTGAGGGATACAGAATTGTTACTCAGGGACACAGAATTGTTACTGAGGGACACAGAATTGTTACTCAGGGACACAGAATTGTTACTCAGGGACACAGAATTGTTACTCAGGGACACAGAATTGTTACTCAGGGACAGACACAGAATTGTTACTGAGGGACACAGAATTGTTACTCAGGGACAGACACAGAATTGTTACTGAGGGACACAGAATTGTTACTGAGGGACACAGAATTGTTACTGAGGGACACAGAATTGTTACTCAGGTACACAGAATTGTTACTCAGGGACACAGAACTGTTACTCAGGGACACAGAATTGTTACTCAGGGACACAGAACTGTTACTCAGGGACACAGAATTGTTACTCAGGGACACAGACCTGTTACTCAGGGACACAGAATTGCTACTGAGGGACACAGAATTGTTACTGAGGGACACAGAATCGTTGAATTAAAGAGTATGTCAGACAACACGCAGAGGAGTGGCAGAGGAGGCAATGTTTCAGGAGCGAGCAGACGTGGCAGCAGAGGAAGGGGTCGAGGCAGCACTAGTCGCAGCCAGAGGCCAGTGCTCCCGGTGTCATCCAGCGGTCGTGTCTCCACCGACAACCCTGCCGTCATCGATTGGTTGGCTCGGTCGTCTTCCTCTTCCCAGGTCACCTCTGACACCTACAGCCAACGGTCGGTGGGTACGTCAGACACAACCATTAGTTGGCATGGCCCGGGAGCGAGCCCACTGAAATCACGTGTCCTCTACCTGCCCCTGTCCTTTGGTGTTCCCTTACCAAGCGAAGTATCGCATGCTGTGGGCTCAGCCCCACTGTACAGTGAGGAAGAGCTAACAGAGGGCGGTCAGGAACGGGGGGAGACATCCGACTCTTCAGCAGCCAGGCGAAGAAGTACTGGCGAGGAGAGTGGCTCGGTAGCCGGTCTAGAGACAGGTCTGTCTCCTGACCCACACGCAGCCGAGGGGGCTAGTAGTGAGGCGGAGACCCTAATTGATGATGATGAGGCTGATCGCACTTGGCAGCCTCGTCGTCATCAGGCTATTGCTTCCGCATCATCAGGAGAAGAGGGTGCCAGCTTGGCAGCGAGCAAAACAGTCGGTGGGTTGCCCAGGAGGCAGCAGGATCGCAGCAGTGTCAGTGGAGGCAAACGGCCACGGAGTAGAGCACCAGCTCCACTGCAGCCTACCACCACGGCCAGTAGTGGTGCCGGTGTGCACGGAGGAAGTAGCAGTCAGCCAGTGAGGAGTATCGGGGGCAAAGTTTCCTACTCGGCGGTGTGGCAATTTTTTGTCAAGCCGCCCGAGGAAGTAAACGTAGCCGTATGTCGACTATGTGGCCAGAAAGTCAAGCGTGGCCAGGGGGCCCATGTTGGGACTACAGCGTTGCGTCAGCATATGCAGCGTCGCCATTTGGTGGCCTGGGAAAACCGTGATAAAAATACGGCGGTTCTGCCTGCCCCAGCCCCCGCTCCATCACCCGCTCCGTTACTTGCTCCGTCACCCGACGTCAATCGCCCTCTATCAGCCAGTCAAGGCTCCAACACCTCTGCTGAGGGGAGTTGTCGCTCGTTGGCATCTTCCGCTCGTTCAGATGCTCCTTCTCCTGCTACTCCTCTTCACGGATTCCGTCAGCAGTCTTTCTTGGAATCCGTTTCCAAGAGACAACAGTTTGCGAGCACGCACCCGACGGTGCAAAAGCTGAACGTCCTCCTGTCCAAGTTGCTGGTGCTGCAGTCCCTCCCTTTCCAAGTGGTGGACTCAGCACCTTTCCGAGAAATGATGGCTTGTGCCGCGCCGCGGTGGAGAGTGCCAAGCCGTCATTTCTTCGCCAAAAAGGCAGTGCCAGCCCTGCATTCACATGTAGAAGAGATGGTGGGCCAGTCTTTGAGCATGTCGGTCTCTGCCAAAGTGCACGGCAGCGCCGACGTGTGGAGCTGTAACTACGGTCAGGGACAGTACATGTCATTTACGGCCCACTGGGTGAACGTGGTGCCGGCACAGCCGCACCAGCAACTTGGACAGGTCACGCCGCTTTTGCCTCCACGTTTGCACGTCCTTGGTCCACAAAAGATGTCCGCCTCTACCACCTCTTCTTCCGCCGTGTCCTCAGCTGCCACCCCCGTGCCAAGTCCCATTACCCGACCGGCATATCACATGTGCAGGGCGCAACGGTGTCACGCTGTGCTGCACCTGGTATGCCTTGGCGAACGTAGTCACACAGGGGAGGAACTTCTGAGTGTAATGAACAGAGAAATCGACAGATGGCTGTCTCCGCGCAAACTGAAAATCGGAACCATGTTGACCGACAACGGAAAGAACATGGTGTCTGCTCTGCGTCAAGGAAGGTTGTGCCATGCGCCATGCATGGCTCACGTGTTCAATCTGGTTGTCAAGCGGTTCCTAAAATCCACCATCCCACTGCAAGACATCCTTAAAATGTCACGTAAACTTTGCATGCATTTCAGCCATTCCTACACCGCAAAGCACACCCTCCTTGAGCTGCAGCGGCAGAACGGAATTCCACAGCATCGCCTGATCTGCGACGTTGCAACAAAGGTGGAATTCAACCCTACACATGTTAGACCGCCTTTACGAACAGCGAAAGGCCATCACCGATTTCCTGATGTTACAAGCGGATAAAGGTACTCCCCTGTGTAACTTCGATGTCAGCCATTGGCAGCTCATGCGTGACACCTGCCGCTTGCTCAGGCCCTTTGAGGAGGCCACGCTATTCGTGAGTCGGCAGGACTATGCGATGAACGACGTCATTCCTCTGTTGCATGTCCTGGAACAAATGCTGTTAACAATGGCTGGTCAGGGTGCGGTAGACGTGGCGCACAGATCTCAACGCCACATGACCCCTGTGGGGGCAGGACAGGAAGAAGAGGAGGAGGTAGAGGAGGACATTTCTGCTCAGGAATTATTGAGTGAAATGGGTGGTATTTCCACTCAGCTGACAGGAGTGGAGGAGCAGGAGCATCTGGTAGAGGAGGAGGAGGAGGAGACAGAGGACCCAGACGCACCGTGGCAGTATGCTGTGGAGATGGAGGCAGGGAGTCCCTCGCATTCCTTGGCACAAATGGCCTATAGCATGCTCGGTTGCTTGCGTAGCGACAGCCGAATAATAACCATCAGACAGAGGGATGACTTTTGGCTGTCCACCTTGTTGGACCCTCGCTACCATTCAAAAATGGTGGCCTTTTTCACACCTGCTGAGAGGGAGGCCAAAATAACGTACTATAAAAACCACCTATGTAGTCAGTTGGTCTCTGCCTTTGTGCGCCAACGTCCATCCTCAGACACTGTGGGCCCTGTGCGCTCGCGTTCCGCTGCCATGGCAGCAAAGGAGGGGTGGGGTGGTAGGAGCAGTGGCAGCTCCAACAGCAGCGGCTGCCTCAGTCTGCAGTCGATGATGAGTAGCTTTCTTCACCAGCGCAGTGAGGAAACTACTAACCAGCCGCAGCAGCAGCAGCATCAGGTGGACCTGGAGCAGGACCTCAAACAACAGGCTTGGGCCTACTTGGACAGCACCCTGCCAACCGAGGTAGACAATCCCCTTGACTACTGGGCAACGAAACTTGACCTTTGACCCCAACTAGCTGAATTTGCCCTTGAAAGGCTGTCATGCCCGGCCAGTAGCGTGGCATCGGAGCGCGTGTTTAGTGCGGCAGGAGGTATTGTAACTCCGCGGAGGACACGACTGTCCACTCAAAGTGTGGAGAGACTCACGTTTGTGAAAATGAATCAGGTGTGGATTAGTCTGGATTTCAAACCACCAGTTCCTGACACAACTGACTAAATCCGCCATGAATCATGCCCCAAACATGTGCCACTTTCAGGTCTCCTCACACTGCTGGTGGGTTCCATTTTGTCATAGGGTGCTGGCAGATTACGAGCCTCCCATTGCTGCTGCCAGGCCCGTAATCTGCCATGGGCCCCTGTACCGCCTCCTCATGCTGCTGCCAGGTCCAGAGTGTCTCATGGGTCCCTGTACGGCCTCCCATTGCTGCTGTCTCCATCGCCACACTCTGCCATGTGCCACTTTCAGGTCTCCTCACACTGCTGGTGTGTTCCATTTTGTCATAGGGTGCTGGCAGATTACGGGCCTCCCATTGCTGCTGCCAGGCCTGTAATCTGCCATGGGCCCCTGTACCGCCTCCTCATGCTGCTGCCAGGTCCAGAGTCTCTCATGGGTCCCTGTACGGCCTCCCATTGCTGCTGTCTCCATCACCACACTCTGCCATGTGCCACTTTCAGGTCTCCTCACACTGCTGGTGCTGTCCATTTTGTCATAGGGTGCTGGCAGATTACGGTCCTCCCATTGCTGCTGCCAGGCCCGTAATCTGCCATGGGCCCCTGTACCGCCTCCTCATGCTGCTGCCAAGTCCAGAGTCTCTCATGGGTCCCTGTACGGCCTCCCATTGCTGCTGTCTCCATCGCCACACTCTGCCATGTGCCACTTTCAGGTCTCCTCACACTGCTGGTGGGTTCAATTTTGTCATAGGGTGCTGGCAGATTACGGGCCTCCCATTGCTTCTGCCAGGCCCGTAATCTGCCATGGGCCCCTGTACCGCCTCCTCATGCTGCTGCCAGGTCCAGAGTCTCTCATGGGTCCCTGTACGGCCTCCCATTGCTGCTGTCTCCATCGCCACACTCTGCCATGTGCCACTTTCAGGTCTCCTCACACTGCTGGTGTATTCCATTTTGTCATAGGGTGCTGGCAGATTACGGGCCTCCCATTGCTGCTGCCAGGCCCGTAATCTGCCATGGGCCCCTGTACCGCCTCCTCATGCTGCTGCCAGGTCCAGAGTCTCTCATGGGTCCCTGTACGGCCTCCCATTGCTGCTGTCTCCATCGCCACACTCTGCCATGTGCCACTTTCAGGTCTCCTCACACTGCTGGTGTGTTCCATTTTGTCATAGGGTGCTGGCAGATTACGGGCCTCCCATTGCTGCTGCCAGGCCCGTAATCTGCCATGGGCCCCTGTACCGCCTCCTCATGCTGCTGCCAGGTCCAGAGTCTCTCATGGGTCCCTGTACGGCCTCCCATTGCTGCTGTCTCCATCGCCACACTCTGCCATGTGCCACTTTCAGGTCTCCTCACACTGCTGGTGCTGTCCATTTTGTCATAGGGTGCTGGCAGATTACGGGCCTCCCATTGCTGCTGCCAGGCCCGTAATCTGCCATGGGACCCTGTACCGCCTCCTCATGCTGCTGCCAGGTCCAGAGTCTCTCATGGGTCCCTGTACGGCCTCCCATTGCTGCTGTCTCCATCGCCACACTCTGCCATGTGCCACTTTCAGGTCTCCTCACACTGCTGGTGTGTTCCATTTTGTCATAGGGTGCTGGCAGATTAAGGGCCTCCCATTGCTGCTGCCAGGCCCGTAATCTGCCATGGGCCCCTGTACCGCCTCCTCATGCTGCTGCCAGGTCCAGAGTCTCTCATGGGTCCCTGTACGGCCTCCCATTGCTGCTGTCTCCATCGCCACACTCTGCCATGTGCCACTTTCAGGTCTCCTCACACTGCTGGTGCTGTCCATTTTGTCATAGGGTGCTGGCAGATTACGGGCCTCCCATTGCTGCTGCCAGGCCCGTAATCTGCCATGGGCCCCTGTACCGCCTCCTCATGCTGCTGCCAGGTCCAGAGTCTCTCATGGGTCCCTGTACGGCCTCCCATTGCTGCTGTCTCCATCGCCACACTCTGCCATGTGCCACTTTCAGGTCTCCTCACACTGCTGGTGCTGTCCATTTTGTCATAGGGTGCTGGCAGATTACGGGCCTCCCATTGCTTCTGCCAGGCCCGTAATCTGCCATGGGCCCCTGTACCGCCTCCTCATGCTGCTGCCAGGTCCAGAGTCTCTCATGGGTCCCTGTATGGCCTCCCATTGCTGCTGTCTCCATCGCCACACTCTGCTATGTGCCACTTTCAGGTCTCCTCACACTGCTGGTGCTGTCCATTTTGTCATAGGGTGCTGGCAGATTACGGGCCTCCCATTGCTGCTGCCAGGCCCGTAATCTGCCATGGGCCCCTGTACCGCCTCCTCATGCTGCTGCCAGGTCCAGAGTCTCTCATGGGTCCCTGTACGGCCTCCCATTGCTGCTGTCTCCATCGCCACACTCTGCCATGTGCCACTTTCAGGTCTCCTCACACTGCTGGTGTGTTCCATTTTGTCATAGGGTGCTGGCAGATTACGGGCCTCCCATTGCTGCTGCCAGGCCCGTAATCTGCCATGGGCCCCTGTACCGCCTCCTCATGCTGCTGCCAGGTCCAGAGTCTCTCATGGGTCCCTGTACGGCCTCCCATTGCTGCTGTCTCCATCGCCACACTCTGCCATGTGCCACTTTCAGGTCTCCTCACACTGCTGGTGCTGTCCATTTTGTCATAGGGTGCTGGCAGATTACGGGCCTCCCATTGCTGCTGCCAGGCCCGTAATCTGCCATGGGCCCCTGTACCGCCTCCTCATGCTGCTGCCAGGTCCAGAGTCTCTCATGGGTCCCTGTACGGCCTCTCATTGCTGCTGTCTCCATCGCCACACTCTGCCATGTGCCACTTTCAAGTCTCCTCACACTGCTGGTGCTGTCCATTTTGTCATAGGGTGCTGGCAGATTACGGGCCTCCCATTGCTGCTGCCAGGCCCGTAATCTGCCATGGGCCCCTGTACCGCCTCCTCATGCTGCTGCCAGGTCCAGAGTCTCTCATGGGTCCCTGTACGGCCTCCCATTGCTGCTGTCTCCATCGCCACACTCTGCCATGTGCCACTTTCAGGTCTCCTCACACTGCTGGTGTGTTCCATTTTGTCATAGGGTGCTGGCAGATTACGGGCCTCCCATTGCTGCTGCCAGGCCCGTAATCTGCCATGGGCCCCTGTACCGCCTCCTCATGCTGCTGCCAGGTCCAGAGTCTCTCATGGGTCCCTGTACGGCCTCCCATTGCTGCTGTCTCCATCGCCACACTCTGCCATGTGCCACTTTCAGGTCTCCTCACACTGCTGGTGTGTTCCATTTTGTCATAGGGTGCTGGCATATTACGGGCCTCCCATTGCTGCTGCCAGGCCTGTAATCTGCCATGGGCCCCTGTACCGCCTCCTCATGCTGCTGCCAGGTCCAGAGTGTCTCATGGGTCCCTGTACGGCCTCCCATTGATGCTGTCTCCATCGCCACACTCTGCCATGTGCCACTTCCAGGTCTCCTCACACTGCTGGTGCTGTCCATTTTGTCATAGGGTGCTGGCAGATTACGGGCCTCCCATTGCTGCTGCCAGGCCCGTAATCTGCCATGGGCCCCAGTACCGCCTCCTCATGCTGCTGCCAGGTCCAGAGTCTCTCATGGGTCCCTGTACGGCCTCCCTTTGCTGCTGTCTCCATCGCCACACTCTGCCATGTGCCACTTTCAGGTCTCCTCACACTGCTGGTGTGTTCCATTTTTTCATAGGGTGCTGGCAGATTACGGGCCTCCCATTGCTGCTGCCAGGCCCGTAATCTGCCATGGGCCCCCGTACCGACTCCTCATGCTGTGACGTTGCAACAAGGTGGAATTCAACCCTACATATGTTAGACCGCCTTTACGAACAGCGAAAGGCCATCACAGATTTCCTGATGTTACAAGCGGATAAAGGTACTCCCCTGTGTAACTTAGATGTCAGCCATTGGCAGCTCATGCGTGACACCTGCCGCTTGCTGAGGCCCTTTGAGGAGGCCACGCTATTCGTGAGTCGGCAGGACTATGGGATGAACGACGTCATTCCTCTGTTGCACGTCCTGGAACAAATGCTGTTAACAATGGCTGGTCAGGGTGCGGTAGACGTGGCGCACAGATCTCAACGCCACATGACCCCTGTGGGGGCAGGACAGGAAGAAGAGGAGGAGGTAGAGGAGGACATTGGTGCTCAGGAATTATTGAGTGAAATGGGTGGTTTTTCCACTCAGCGGACAGGAGTGGAGGAGCAGGAGCATCTGGTAGAGGAGGTGGAGGAGGAGACAGAGGACCCAGACGCACCGTGGCAGTATGCTGTGGAGATGGAGGCAGGGCGTCCCTCGCATTCCTTGGCACAAATGGCCCATAGCATGCTCGGTTGCTTGCGTAGCGACAGTCGAATAATAACCATCAGACAGAGGGATGACTTTTGGCTGTCCACCTTGTTGGACCCTCGCTACCGTTCAAAAATGGTGGCCTTTTTCACACCTGCTGAGAGGGAGGCCAAAATAACGTACTATAAAAACCACCTATGTAGTCAGTTGGTCTCTGCCTTTGTGCGCCAACGTCCATCCTCAGACACTGTGGGCCCTGTGCGCTCGCGTTCCGCTGCCATGGCAGCAGGGGAGGGGTGGGGTGGTAGGAGCAGTGGCAGCTCCACCAGCAGCGGCTGCCTCAGTCTGCAGTCGATGATGAGTAGCTTTCTTCACCAGCGCAGTGAGGAAACTACTAACCAGCCGCAGCAGCAGCAGCATCAGGTGGACCTGGAGCAGGACCTCAAACAACAGGCTTGGGCCTACTTGGACAGCACCCTGCCAACCGAGGTAGACAATCCTCTTGACTACTGGGCAACGAAACTTGACCTTTGGCCCCAACTAACTGAATTTGCCCTTGAAAGGCTGTCATGCCCGGCCAGTAGCGTGGCATCGGAGCGCGTATTTAGTGCGGCAGGAGGTATTGTAACTCCGCGGAGGACACGACTGTCCACCCAAAGTGTGGAGAGACTCACGTTTGTGAAAATGAATCAGGCGTGGATTAGTCTGGATTTCAAACCACCAGTTCCTGACACAACTGACTAAATCCGCCATGAATCATGCCCCAAACATGTGCCACTTTCAGGTCTCCTCACACTGCTGGTGGGTTCCATTTTGTCATAGGGTGCTGGCAGATTACGGGCCTCCCATTGCTGCTGCCAGGCCCGTAATCTGCCATGGGCCCCTGTACCGCCTCCTCATGTTGCTGCCAGGTCCAGAGTCTCTCATGGGTCCCTGTACGGCCTCCCATTGCTGCTGTCTCCATCGCCACACTCTGCCATGTGCCACTTTCAGGTCTCCTCACACTGCTGGTGGGTTCCATTTTTGTCATAGGGTGCTGTATGGCCTCCCATTGCTGCTGCCTCTACCGCCACACTGTGGCTCCACACTCTGGTTTTGGCCCCGTGACTGCCCAAATGAGTGAAGTGTGCGGTGATTCTAAGATCGACGGCACTCATCTGCATGTCATACTGACTGACAGTATTATTTCTCTTCCCCAGCAGACTCCAAGGGCATTTAAATTAAAGGTACAGTGTTCTGCACTAATATAAAGGCTCTCTGAAGCCTAGAAACACCCTTTTATAAGTTAAATTCGCAGCGAATATATTCGCATCGAATCGAATTTATTCCTCGAATTCGCCGAATCAGCCGAATCGAATTTTTGAATACTTCGCTCATCTCTAGTAATAATCATTGTTAGTTAACAAGTTTTCTGTTCCATTGTTTTTTAGATAATCTGGTTCCATTGGTGTTTTCACTTCCTTTGCATCTTGCATGTGAAACTGTTCTAACATTTCTGTAATTTTCTGACTTTGGTTAAGAAGATAGCTTCCATTCTCTTCCCGCTCTATTTGAATTCCTAGATAGTGAGTAATGTTCCCCAACTCTTTAATTTCAAAATTTTGTTTCAGTTTGTGAACTATTTGGTCATAGTCCCCTTCTTGTTCAAAACACGTCAAGCTGTCATCGACGTATATTAGGATGTATGTCCATTTGTTCTCTTGATTCTTTGAATACAGACATGGATCTGCTTTACTTTTTGAGAACCCTTCTTTTCTGAGTATTTCGTTCACTTTTTCATTCCATGCTCTCGCCGCTTGCTTGAGCCCGTAGATGCTCTTTTGCAGTTTGCATACAAGGTTCTTTTCTTTCTCAAAGCCTGGTGGCTGTTCCATGTACAGATCCTCCTTGATGTCTCCATACAAAAAGGCAGTTTTGACATCTAGATTAGAGATGAGCGAATCGAACCAGGCGAACCGGAATTCGAGTCGAATTTCAGGAAATATTCGATTCGCGGCGAAACCGAAATTTTGCCTACTTCGGGTGCGCGAATCGAACATTTCCCGATCAGCCGGCAAAAGTGTCCCTGCAGTGAGCTCCGCTATTTCTGACAGTTCTCTGACAGAAGGAACACATGTTTAGCGGTTGAAACATTGTATCTATTAGTTTACATTTAGGATACAGATGTTTCAACCACTGTTCATGTGAAGAAGCTGTGAGAGAACTGTCAGAAATAGAGGAACTCTGCACATACACTTTTTGCCGGCTTGGAATTATTCTTCTTTTCATCCTACTTCTTCTTCTTCTTCATCTTCATCCTCAAAAGAAGAGGATGAGGATGAGGATGAAGAAGAAGAAGAAGAAGTAGGATGAAAAGAAGAATAATTCCAAGCCGGCAAAAAGTGTATGTGCAGAGTTCCTCTATTTCTGACAGTTCTCTCACAGCTTCTTCACATGTACAGCGGTTGAAACATCTGTATCCTAAATGGAAACTAATAGATACAATTTGTATCTATTAGTTTCCATTTAGGATACAGATGTTTCAACCGCTGTACATGTGAAGAAGCTGTGAGAGAACTGTCAGAAATAGAGGAACTCTGCACATACACTTTTTGCCGGCTTGGAATTATTCTTCTTTTCATCCTACTTCTTCTTCTTCTTCTTCATCCTCATCCTCATCCTCTTCTTCTGAGGATGAGGATGAGGATGAAGAAGAAGAAGAAGCAGTAGGATGAAAATAAGAATAATTCCAAGCCGGCAAAAAGTGTATGTGCAGAGTTCCTCTATTCTGCAGATACACTTAGAGGAGCTCTGCACATACACTTTTTGCCTGTTTGGAATTAATCTTATTTTCATCCTACTTCTTCTTCTTCTTCTTCTTCTTTATCCTCATCCTCAGAAGAAGAAGAAGAGGATGAAGAAGAAGAAGAAGAAGTAGGATGAAAATAAGAATAATTGCAAGCCGGCAAAAAGTGTATGTGCAGAGTTCCTCTATTCTGCAGATACACTTAGAGGAGCTCTGCACATACACTTTTTGCCGGCTTGGAATTAATTTTATTTTCATCCTACTTCTTCTTCTTCTTCTTCTTCTTCATCCTCATCCTCATCCTCAGAAGAAGAAGAAGAGGATGAGGATGAGGATGAAGAAGAAGAAGAAGAAGAAGTAGGATGAAAATAAGAATAATTCCAAGCCGGCAAAAAGTGTATGTGCAGAGCTCCTCTAAGTGTATCTGCAGAGCTCCTCTAAGTGTATCTGCAGAATAGAGGAACTCTGCACATACACTTTTTGCCGGAAAACCGCTGTATGGAGGGAATGTCATGGAACTGTCAGAAATAGACTATTAATGACAGTTCTGGGACTGTCCTTCCATACAGCGGTTGAAACATTGTATGTATTTGTTTCCATAAATGGATCCATTTATGGAAACAAATACATACAATGTTTCAACCGCTGTATGGAAGGACAGTCCCAGAACTGTCATAAATAGTCTATTTCTGACAGTTCTATGACATTCCCTCCATACAGCGGTTGAAACAGCTGTATGGAGTGAATGTCCCAGAACTGTCAGAAATAGACTATTTATGACAGTTCTGGGACATTCACTCCATACAGCGGTTGAAACATTGTATCTATTTTTTTCCATAAATGACATTCTGCAGATACACTTAGAGGAGCGCTGCAGATACACTTTTTGCCGGCTTGGAATTATTCTTATTTTCATCCTACTTCTTCTTTTTCTTCTTATGAGGATGAGGATGAAGAAGAAGAAGTAGGATGAAATAAGATTAATTCCAAGCCGGCAAAAAGTGTATCTGCAGCGCTCCTCTAAGTGTATTTGCAGAATGTCATTTATGGAAAAAAATAGATACAATGTTTCAACCGCTGTATGGAAGGACAGTCCCAGAACTGTCATAAAATAGTCTATTTCTGACAGTTCTGGGACATTCACTCCATACAGCTGTTTCAACCGCTGTATGGAGGGAATGTCATAGAACTGTCAGAAATAGACTATTAATGACAGTTCTGGGACTGTCCTTCCATACAGCGGTTGAAACATTGTATGTATTTGTTTCCATAAATGGATCCATTTATGGAAACAAATACATACAATGTTTCAACCGCTGTATGGAAGGACAGTCCCAGAACTGTCATTAATAGTCTATTTCTGACAGTTCCATGACATTCCCTCCATACAGCGGTTGAAACAGCTGTATGGAGTGATTGTCCCAGAACTGTCAGAAATAGTCTATTTCTGACAGTTCTGGGACATTCACTCCATACAGCTGTTTCAACCGCTGTATGGAGGGAATGTCATGGAACTGTCAGAAATAGACTATTAATGACAGTTCTGGGACTGTCCTTCCATACAGCGGTTGAAACATTGTATGTATTTGTTTCCATAAATGGATCCATTTATGGAAACAAATACATACAATGTTTCAACTGCTGTATGGAAGGACAGTCCCAGAACTGTCATTAATAGTCTATTTCTGACAGTTCTATGACATTCCCTCCATACAGCGGTTGAAACAGCTGTATGGAGTGAATGTCCCAGAACTGTCAGAAATAGACTATTTATGACAGTTCTGGGACATTCACTCTATACAGCGGTTGAAACATTGTATCTATTTTTTTCCATAAATGACATTCTGCAGATACACTTAGAGGAGCGCTGCAGATACACTTTTTGCCGGCTTGGAATTATTCTTATTTTCATCCTACTTCTTCTTTTTCTTCTTATGAGGATGAGGATGAAGAAGAAGAAGTAGGATGAAAATAAGATTAATTCCAAGCCGGCAAAAAGTGTATCTGCAGCGCTCCTCTAAGTGTATTTGCAGAATGTCATTTATGGAAAAAAATAGATACAATGTTTCAACCGCTGTATGGAAGGACAGTCCCAGAACTGTCATAAATAGTCTATTTCCGACAGTTCTGGGACATTCACTCCATACAGCTGTTTCAACCGCTGTATGGAGGGAATGTCATAGAACTGTCAGAAATAGACTATTAATAGTCTATTTCTGACAGTTCCATGACATTCCCTCCATACAGCGGTTGAAACAGCTGTATGGAGTGAATGTCCCAGAACTGTCAGAAATAGACTATTTCTGACAGTTCTGGGACAATCACTCCATACAGCTGTTTCAACCGCTGTATGGAGGGAATGTCATGGAACTGTCAGAAATAGACTATTTCTGACAGTTCTGGGACTGTCCTTCCATACAGCGGTTGAAACATTGTATGTATTTGTTTCCATAAATGGATCGATTTATGGAAACAAATACATACAATGTTTCAACCGCTGTATGGAAGGACAGTCCCAGAACTGTCAGAAATAGTCTATTTCTGACAGTTCTGGGACATTCACTCCATACAGCTGTTTCAACCGCTGTATGGAGGGAATGTCATAGAACTGTCAGAAATAGACTATTAATGACAGTTCTGGGACTGTCCTTCCATAGAGCGGTTGAAACATTGTATCTATTTGTTTCCATAAATGGATCCATTTATGGAAACAAATAGATACAATGTTTCAACCGCTCTATGGAAGGACAGTCCCAGAACTGTCATTAATAGTCTATTTCTGACAGTTCTATGACATTCCCTCCATACAGCGGTTGAAACAGCTGTATGGAGTGAATGTCCCAGAACTGTCAGAAATAGACTATTTATGACAGTTCTGGGACATTCACTCCATACAGCGGTTGAAACATTGTATCTATTTTTTTCCATAAATGACATTCTGCAGATACACTTAGAGGAGCGCTGCAGATACACTTTTTGCCGGCTTGGAATTATTCTTATTTTCATCCTACTTCTTCTTTTTCTTCTTATGAGGATGAGGATGAAGAAGAAGAAGTAGGATGAAAATAAGATTAATTCCAAGCCGGCAAAAAGTGTATCTGCAGCGCTCCTCTAAGTGTATTTGCAGAATGTCATTTATGGAAAAAAATAGATACAATGTTTCAACCGCTGTATGGAAGGACAGTCCCAGAACTGTCATAAATAGTCTATTTCCGACAGTTCTGGGACATTCACTCCATACAGCTGTTTCAACCGCTGTATGGAGGGAATGTCATAGAACTGTCAGAAATAGACTATTAATGACAGTTCTGGGACTGTCCTTCCATACAGCGGTTGAAACATTGTATGTATTTGTTTCCATAAATGGATCCATTTATGGAAACAAATACATACAATGTTTCAACCGCTGTATGGAAGGACAGTCCCAGAACTGTCATTAATAGTCTATTTCTGACAGTTCCATGACATTCCCTCCATACAGCGGTTGAAACAGCTGTATGGAGTGAATGTCCCAGAACTGTCAGAAATAGACTATTTCTGACAGTTCTGGGACATTCACTCCATACAGCGGTTGAAACATTGTATCTATTTTTTTCCATAAATGACATTCTGCAGATACACTTAGAGGAGCGCTGCAGATACACTTTTTGCCGGCTTGGAATTATTCTTATTTTCATCCTACTTCTTCTTTTTCTTCTTATGAGGATGAGGATGAAGAAGAAGAAGTAGGATGAAAATAAGATTAATTCCAAGCCGGCAAAAAGTGTATCTGCAGCGCTCCTCTAAGTGTATTTGCAGAATGTCATTTATGGAAAAAAATAGATACAATGTTTCAACCGCTGTATGGAAGGACAGTCCCAGAACTGTCATAAATAGTCTATTTCCGACAGTTCTGGGACATTCACTCCATACAGCTGTTTCAACCGCTGTATGGAGGGAATGTCATGGAACTGTCAGAAATAGACTATTAATGACAGTTCTGGGACTGTCTTTCCATACAGCGGTTGAAACATTGTATGTATTTGTTTCCATAAATGGATCCATTTATGGAAACAAATACATACAATGTTTCAACCGCTGTATGGAAGGACAGTCCCAGAACTGTCAGAAATAGTCTATTTCTGACAGTTCTGGGACATTCACTCCATACAGCTGTTTCAACCGCTGTATGGAGGGAATGTCATAGAACTGTCAGAAATAGACTATTAATGACAGTTCTGGGACTGTCCTTCCATAGAGCGGTTGAAACATTGTATCTATTTGTTTCCATAAATGGATCCATTTATGGAAACAAATAGATACAATGTTTCAACCGCTGTATGGAAGGACAGTCCCAGAACTGTCATTAATAGTCTATTTCTGACAGTTCTATGACATTCCCTCCATACAGCGGTTGAAACAGCTGTATGGAGTGAATGTCCCAGAACTGTCAGAAATAGACTATTTATGACAGTTCTGGGACATTCACTCCATACAGCGGTTGAAACATTGTATCTATTTTTTTCCATAAATGACATTCTGCAGATACACTTAGAGGAGCGCTGCAGATACACTTTTTGCCGGCTTGGAATTATTCTTATTTTCATCCTACTTCTTCTTTTTCTTCTTATGAGGATGAGGATGAAGAAGAAGAAGTAGGATGAAAATAAGATTAATTCCAAGCCGGCAAAAAGTGTATCTGCAGCGCTCCTCTAAGTGTATTTGCAGAATGTCATTTATGGAAAAAAATAGATACAATGTTTCAACCGCTGTATGGAAGGACAGTCCCAGAACTGTCATAAATAGTCTATTTCCGACAGTTCTGGGACATTCACTCCATACAGCTGTTTCAACCGCTGTATGGAGGGAATGTCATAGAACTGTCAGAAATAGACTATTAATGACAGTTCTGGGACTGTCCTTCCATACAGCGGTTGAAACATTGTATGTATTTGTTTCCATAAATGGATCCATTTATGGAAACAAATACATACAATGTTTCAACCGCTGTATGGAAGGACAGTCCCAGAACTGTCATTAATAGTCTATTTCTGACAGTTCCATGACATTCCCTCCATACAGCGGTTGAAACAGCTGTATGGAGTGAATGTCCCAGAACTGTCAGAAATAGACTATTTCTGACAGTTCTGGGACATTCACTCCATACAGCGGTTGAAACATTGTATCTATTTTTTTCCATAAATGACATTCTGCAGATACACTTAGAGGAGCGCTGCAGATACACTTTTTGCCGGCTTGGAATTATTCTTATTTTCATCCTACTTCTTCTTTTTCTTCTTATGAGGATGAGGATGAAGAAGAAGTAGGATGAAAATAAGATTAATTCCAAGCCGGCAAAAAGTGTATCTGCAGCGCTCCTCTAAGTGTATTTGCAGAATGTCATTTATGGAAAAAAATAGATACAATGTTTCAACCGCTGTATGGAAGGACAGTCCCAGAACTGTCATAAATAGTCTATTTCCGACAGTTCTGGGACATTCACTCCATACAGCTGTTTCAACCGCTGTATGGAGGGAATGTCATAGAACTGTCAGAAATAGACTATTAATAGTCTATTTCTGACAGTTCCATGACATTCCCTCCATACAGCGGTTGAAACAGCTGTATGGAGTGAATGTCCCAGAACTGTCAGAAATAGACTATTTCTGACAGTTCTGGGACAATCACTCCATACAGCTGTTTCAACCGCTGTATGGAGGGAATGTCATGGAACTGTCAGAAATAGACTATTAATGACAGTTCTGGGACTGTCCTTCCATACAGCGGTTGAAACATTGTATGTATTTGTTTCCATAAATGGATCGATTTATGGAAACAAATACATACAATGTTTCAACCGCTGTATGGAAGGACAGTCCCAGAACTGTCAGAAATAGTCTATTTCTGACAGTTCTGGGACATTCACTCCATACAGCTGTTTCAACCGCTGTATGGAGGGAATGTCATAGAACTGTCAGAAATAGACTATTAATGACAGTTCTGGGACTGTCCTTCCATAGAGCGGTTGAAACATTGTATCTATTTGTTTCCATAAATGGATCCATTTATGGAAACAAATAGATACAATGTTTCAACCGCTCTATGGAAGGACAGTCCCAGAACTGTCATTAATAGTCTATTTCTGACAGTTCTATGACATTCCCTCCATACAGCGGTTGAAACAGCTGTATGGAGTGAATGTCCCAGAACTGTCAGAAATAGACTATTTATGACAGTTCTGGGACATTCACTCCATACAGCGGTTGAAACATTGTATCTATTTTTTTCCATAAATGACATTCTGCAGATACACTTAGAGGAGCGCTGCAGATACACTTTTTGCCGGCTTGGAATTATTCTTATTTTCATCCTACTTCTTCTTTTTCTTCTTATGAGGATGAGGATGAAGAAGAAGAAGTAGGATGAAAATAAGATTAATTCCAAGCCGGCAAAAAGTGTATCTGCAGCGCTCCTCTAAGTGTATTTGCAGAATGTCATTTATGGAAAAAAATAGATACAATGTTTCAACCGCTGTATGGAAGGACAGTCCCAGAACTGTCATAAATAGTCTATTTCCGACAGTTCTGGGACATTCACTCCATACAGCTGTTTCAACCGCTGTATGGAGGGAATGTCATAGAACTGTCAGAAATAGACTATTAATAGTCTATTTCTGACAGTTCCATGACATTCCCTCCATACAGCGGTTGAAACAGCTGTATGGAGTGAATGTCCCAGAACTGTCAGAAATAGACTATTTCTGACAGTTCTGGGACAATCACTCCATACAGCTGTTTCAACCGCTGTATGGAGGGAATGTCATGGAACTGTCAGAAATAGACTATTAATGACAGTTCTGGGACTGTCCTTCCATACAGCGGTTGAAACATTGTATGTATTTGTTTCCATAAATGGATCCATTTATGGAAACAAATACATACAATGTTTCAACCGCTGTATGGAAGGACAGTCCCAGAACTGTCAGAAATAGTCTATTTCTGACAGTTCTGGGACATTCACTCCATACAGCTGTTTCAACCGCTGTATGGAGGGAATGTCATAGAACTGTCAGAAATAGACTATTAATGACAGTTCTGGGACTGTCCTTCCATAGAGCGGTTGAAACATTGTATCTATTTGTTTCCATAAATGGATCCATTTATGGAAACAAATAGATACAATGTTTCAACCGCTGTATGGAAGGACAGTCCCAGAACTGTCATTAATAGTCTATTTCTGACAGTTCTATGACATTCCCTCCATACAGCGGTTGAAACAGCTGTATGGAGTGAATGTCCCAGAACTGTCAGAAATAGACTATTTATGACAGTTCTGGGACATTCACTCCATACAGCGGTTGAAACATTGTATCTATTTTTTTCCATAAATGACATTCTGCAGATACACTTAGAGGAGCGCTGCAGATACACTTTTTGCCGGCTTGGAATTATTCTTATTTTCATCCTACTTCTTCTTTTTCTTCTTATGAGGATGAGGATGAAGAAGAAGAAGTAGGATGAAAATAAGATTAATTCCAAGCCGGCAAAAAGTGTATCTGCAGCGCTCCTCTAAGTGTATTTGCAGAATGTCATTTATGGAAAAAAATAGATACAATGTTTCAACCGCTGTATGGAAGGACAGTCCCAGAACTGTCATAAATAGTCTATTTCTGACAGTTCTGGGACATTCACTCCATACAGCTGTTTCAACCGCTGTATGGAGGGAATGTCATAGAACTGTCAGAAATAGACTATTAATGACAGTTCTGGGACTGTCCTTCCATACAGCGGTTGAAACATTGTATGTATTTGTTTCCATAAATGGATCCATTTATGGAAACAAATACATACAATGTTTCAACCGCTGTATGGAAGGACAGTCCCAGAACTGTCATAAATAGTCTATTTCTGACAGTTCTATGACATTCCCTCCATACAGCGGTTGAAACAGCTGTATGGAGTGAATGTCCCAGAACTGTCAGAAATAGACTATTTCTGACAGTTCTGGGACTGTCCTTCCATACAGCGGTTGAAACATTGTATGTATTTGTTTCCATAAATGGATCCATTTATGGAAACAAATACATACAATGTTTCAACCGCTGTATGGAAGGACAGTCCCAGAACTGTCATTAATAGTCTATTTCTGACAGTTCCATGACATTCCCTCCATACAGCGGTTGAAACAGCTGTATGGAGTGATTGTCCCAGAACTGTCATTAATAGTCTATTTCTGACAGTTCCATGACATTCCCTCCATACAGCGGTTGAAACAGCTGTATGGAGTGAATGTCCCAGAACTGTCAGAAATAGACAGAAACTGTCACAGAACTGTCCTTCTTCTCATCCTTCTTCTTCTCATCCTTCTTCTCATCCTTCTTCTCATCCTTCTCCTTCTTCTCATCCTTCTCCTTCTTCTCATCCTTCTCCTTCTCCTTCTTCTCATCCTTCTCCTTCTCCTTCTTCTCATCCTTCTCCTTCTTCTCATCCTTCTCCTTCTTCTCATCCTTCTCCTTCTCCTTCTTCTCATCCTTCTCCTTCTCCTTCTTCTCATCCTTCTCCTTCTCCTTCTTCTCATCCTTCTCCTTCTCCTTCTTCTCATCCTTCTCCTTCTCCTTCTTCTCATCCTTCTCCTTCTCCTCATCCTTCTCCTTCTTCTCATCCTTCTCCTTCTCCTTCTTCTCATCCTTCTCCTTCTCCATCTTCTCATCCTTCTCCTTTTCCTTCTTCTCATCCTTCTCCTTCTGCTTCTCCTTCTCCTTCTCCTTCTTCTCATCCTTCTCCTTCTTCTCATCCTTCTCCTTCTTCTCATCCTTCTCCTTCTCCTTCTTCTCATCCTTCTCCTTCTTCTCATCCTTCTCCTTCTCCTCATCCTTCTCCTTCTTCTCATCCTTCTCCTTCTCCTTCTTCTCATCCTTCTCCTTCTCCTTCTTCTCATCCTTCTCCTTCTCCATCTTCTCATCCTTCTCCTTCTCCTTCTTCTCATCCTTCTCCTTCTCCTTCTTCTCATCCTTCTCCTTCTTCTCATCCTTCTCCTTCTCCTTCTTCTCATCCTTCTCCTTCTCCTTCTTCTCATCCTTCTCCTTCTCCTTCTTCTCATCCTTCTCCTTCTCCTTCTTCTCATCCTTCTCCTTCTTCTCATCCTTCTCCTTCTCCTTCTCCTTCTCTTTCCTCATCTCCAAGGGCATTTAAATTAAAGGTACAGTGTTCTGCACTAATTTAAAGGCTCTCTGAAGCCTAGAAACCCTTTTTATAAGTCATCTTCGTAGCGAAGAAATTCGCATCGAATCGAATTTCACACTGGAATTCGCCGAATCAGCCGAATCGAATTTTTGAGAAATTCGCTCATCTCTAATCTAGATGCTTTACTTGCATTCCCTTTCCGGCAGCAATACTAAGGAGTGTTCTTATGGTAGAATGTTTCACAACTGGAGCAAATGTCTCATCGTAATCTTCTCCAAATTTCTGGGAGTATCCCTTGGCAACTAATCTTGCTTTGTATCTATGGATGTTTCCTTCTGTATCATATTTCACTTTAAAAGTCCATTTGCTTCCGATGGTTTTGCGACCAGGAGGGAGTTCTGTTAGTGACCAAGTTTTATTTTCTTGAAGTGATTTTATCTCTTCTTCAGCTGCTTTTCTCCACTGATCGGCTTCCCTTCTCGGCAAAGTTTCTATGTCTTCCCAGGATGTTGGCTCCTGTGTTTGATGTGTTTTAGCAGCGTATGATAACCTGCGGGGTGGTATCCCTTTTGTCATTCGAGAGGATCTTCTGATTTCTTGTTGTTCAGTGGGTTCTATTGGATCGTTGATTGTAAGTTCCACTTCTGGCTCTTGTCCTGCTTCGCATAAATCAGTGTCTCTTGCCGATTCAGTGTGTAAATCCTCTCCACATTTTTCAAGAATTGTATTATCTGGTGCTTCACTTTTATCAAAATAAACACTGCGGCTTACTGTGACCTTGTTGGTCTTTGGACAAAGGATTCTATATCCCTTACTCTGCTCACTGTAGCCCACCAGAATGCCTTCTATGGCTTTGTTCTCCAACTTGGAGCGTTTCTGACTTGGAATGTGGGCATATGCTTTACAGCCAAATACTCTGATATGTCCTATGTTGGGTTTTAACTGATAGGAGGCTTCCTTCTAGGCTTGGAACATATAGAACATTCTTTACAAGGATGCTCTGCTTGCCCCCTGATGGCGTTTTGCAGTTCAGAAATCCCTGACCTTTACCTTCTGCTGTAATACTTTTCCCATTTGCTAGGAAGACTTTATCTTTTACAGTAAAATCAATTTCTGTGAAGAATGTCTCGTCACTTGTCATGTGACTTGTTGCCCCTGAATCAATGTACCATCCATGTGAGGTACTATTCTGAGTCACTTTAAAAGTACCACTCCATGATGCACTTTCATTTTCTTTTATGACTGCTTTAGCTCTTTCTCTTGTGGGTAGCTCCCGCTTTCGCTGCTCAGCTTTCCAGATTGAACAGTTCTTTTTCAGGTGACCGGCCTTTTTGCAGCGATAACATACCCTGGTTTCTTTGCTTTGTCTTATGCCTTCATGCACCTTCAGAGCTGCCTCTGGTCTCTCGTTCTCTTCACTATGCAAATTTTCCTTTCTTCTGCTGTATTCATCAATTAATTTTCCCTTAACATATTCTAGCGTCAGTTCAGTTTCCGGTCTAGTTTCTAGAGCATTTATAAGGGCACTGTATGATTCTGGAAGGCTGCACAGAAGTAGCGCCACAACATGGTTGCTTTTTATTTCTTCACCTATTGCACCCAGCTGGTCCACAATTTCTAGCATAGCATTTACATGTTCACCCATTTCCTGCCCTTTTTCCAGCCTCATCTTATACAGTTTGCGCAGTAGATATAGTTTACTGTTTAGGTTTGCACGTTCATGCAGTTTTTGTAATGCGGTCCACATACCTTTAGCTGTGATTTCTTTCCTTATATGAATGAGTTGATTGTCCTCCACTAACAGGCTTATGACTGCTTTTGCTTGCCTGTTTTTTTCTGTCCCATTCTTCTGGGTTGTCATTGGGTCTGTGTGTATCTAGTACCTGCCACAAGTCATCTTTGGATAACAGCATTTCAAGCTTAAACTTCCATAGCTGGTAGTTGGTGTTGTTGAGCTTTGCTATTGTAAACTTCATATCTGAAGCACTTGCCATCTTTCAGTGAATTGGATTGTAAATGCAGCACTTACTTGCTTGTAGTTTTTCTTTTTTCAGTGTCTGGAGCTGGGCCCATAACCTGTTGGTTATGTGTTATAGAAGACACTGGTAGTGATAGCAGAATTCAGGCTTTACTTGTGTGGCTTAAGTTACAAACATACAGAGCACATTTCAGCAGACATATTACAGACACATTACTTCCTGAAGAGATGATAGAGAAGAGGAACAAACAAGTTTTCAGATATACACAACTAGTAACCTTTAGTGTATAGTGCCATCTACTGGTCAAGTGATATTAACACACAATACTATATATAGTACATTATAGTACATGCTGTTGCATTCCCAACAAATGGTATCCTTTCGGAAGGAGGGGACAGGACAGACAGCTTGTACTTCTGGGGTTGTGTGAATTTTCCTGGCATCACTAGTCCTCTACTGGCTGCATTCGCTAACCATGCCTAGAAGCATGGTCATCTACAGGGATTCTGGGATTCTTACCTATTGATAGGATTATCCTTTAATCAAGCGATATAGGAAAATGTGAGGAAACAGAAAAAATGGAAACACCATTTAATCTCTCAAGGGAGAAATAAAATATGCAAAGCTATATTTACAGACATTTTTATGTTCAGGGATATTTATAGGCGCTAATAGTTGCAATCATATACCTGTCCTTTAAACAGAACAACAGAAAATATAGAGCTTCGTGAATGGTCCTGTATTCTTCTGGGCCCTGTCACATGTCCCAAAAGACTACAGGGAGAGAGTGAGGGAGGACACCTTCCGTTTCCGATCGCCTAGGCGATTGGATTGGAAGTGGGAGTGGGTACCTGTGAAATTTGGGTACCCGCTCCCCAAAGGTGCCAATCCTTAATGGGGTGCGGGGGAACAGTCCTTAAAGCGGAACTTCCCCTTTTGGGTGGAGCTCCACTTTAACTGGCAGGAAAGGGGCAGATGCAGTTTCACACTGGCTGTTACTGTTCTGTGTATGTACAAAAGACTTCTACACAGGTACAGCCAGTGTTATTTCTGCCTCCATCTACTAGAGCAATGGTCTCCAAACTGTGGCTCGGCGGCCAGATGCGGCCCTTTGCTTGCCTCTATCCGGCCCTTGGGATACTATTGTTTCAACTGACACCAATGATGAAGCACCATTCATCCGACTTTCACCATTAATGGGACACCCTTCTTCCCACTGATATCATCAATGGGGCACTATTCTTCCTGCTAGGACCAATGATGGGGCACTATTTCTCCTACTGACACCATCAATGGGGCACTATGCCTCCAATTGATACCAACCATGGTTCACTATTCCTCAAGCTAAAGCCAACAACAGGGCACTATTCCTCCTATTAAAACCAATGGTGGAGCAGTGTTTACTCCCACTGATGCCGGGACATTTTCTACTCACACTGGCTACAGGTTGGTCCCCTAAAGCCTTAAGGACAGTCAACTGGCCCATTGTTTAAAAAGTTTGGAGACCCCTGCATTAGAGGGTGAACATGGATTACAAGAAATACTCGGGAAAACCATGGAGGGTTTTTGGGAAGTGTAGAGACTGAGATTACCACAGGCTGGCTGGAAAACTGCAATTACAAGAGAGAGACATTAAAGGGGAAGGACAGGAGTGATTTTCCCAGGTTGAAGGAAGAAGAATGCTCTATTTCTGCAGGGAAACCAGTGCTTATATGGACCATAATCCACCTGTGTGCACTGAGAGCAGTGAGTGGAACATCCTTATCTGAAAGCAGGGGAAGCAGAGCAGATACTATCATTGAGTCTTGAATCTATTTCTGCACTGTGGGAAGCCTGTAAAGAGCAACATGCTGAGGATACCACCAGAGAGAAAGAGGGAAACCCTTTGTACCTGGTGCTGGAACAGAAAGCATCTGCCTATACAGGACTGGCAAGCGGCCTCTGGCCAATCATACACTGAAACCTTACAGATGGGCAGACTTATTGGCTAAGAACACTTGACTTTTGGATGCACAAATCTTAAAAGGGACACTACCTAGAGCTCTCCAATACAATGTTTTGGGCCCCAATGAGCTGACCAGCAGTAGGTGTAGCATATGGGGACTACTGACCGTTGATGCAGTAACCACCTATATGTCCTCTCCATCCTCTTACCTAAGCCATCCCATGAAGGTTAAGGAAAGAAATGAAAGAATAACTGTTCATTGTTTGCAACTTGCAATCTCAGTTAATCACTACAATATTACTGTTTGCTAATGTTTGATAGTAAACCCATTTTAGTACCTTTCATTCCAGATATACCCCAGTATAACTTCTTAACACCAGTTGCAATATACATGACTGATTCTTAAACGGGTCTGTGTAATTTTCTGGTGCATATATGTTGCTGTGTTTGGGGTAATTATACACACAGGTGTCTACATCTATATCCTCAGCCCAACCAGGTGTGTTAGAGATAACAGAGCAGAATCGTGGGCACAAGAACAGAAGACCTGGCACACCAAGTGGCTCCTTCATGCATAAGACCTACAATGTAAAGATAAATATGCAACTTTGCTCAACCCAGGGGCGGACTGACCATTTGGAAACTCGGACAATGCCCGAGGGCCCGGGGTCAGTAGGGGGCCCCATGAGATGCCCCTGGTACCTTTTTCATAGGCTTTTTTGAGTTTGGGCAAGGACACAGGAGCCCCATGCTCCCCTCTTGCCTGGGGGGCCCCCATGAGTTATCAGTCCGCCCCTGGCTCAACCCACAGTATACCATCAGCGAGACCAAACACAACACTTACAATTACGTGTACAATATCCCCACTTGCCATCCTTAGCATAGTCTGCTGTTGTAGCGCACCAGAGACGCCCATCAGAGGTTCCATCACTGGTACAGTCTGAATACCAATTGGAGTTATAGTTAAATGGGAAGACACAGAGTTCACCATTAGCATTTCCATCTTTAGTATTGATCACTGTGAATAAAAAGTAATACAGTTACCTCCCAAGGGAAAATATTATACAGAAATCCTTCTCTATAAACATAACACAAACAAAAATGTATCAAGGAAGAGTGATACTGTGAGAAATCCCATAGTAGCTATTAGACTTTTTTCAGCATAGAAGAATCATGACTGCGAAGGACTATGGGCTTAGTTGACCGTAACCCAATTATTTAGAAAATGTAAAGAATTCCCAGGTAATACACAAGAACATGTGTATTGGAAGGGCAAAGCCACAGCTTTTTTTTGGGTTAAAACAGCATATTTATTAAACAAAATATTTAATGAACCAACATAAATTAACATAGACTGCGAGCACCTAAAATTGTAAAATTCGCAATATTGGTTGAGAAACTTTAATTTCCTAAAGGATAGGTGTCCAACTTACCAACCCTCAGAGGGCCTTAGGCCAGAACCCTTAAAGCAGAACTAAACATATAAAATTAGAGCTGCATAAGTATAGCTCTATTTAAATTTTTTGCACAGTGCCAGTGTGCCGGGATGAATGACTCCCATGCATGGTGCAGGAGTGACGTCATCCTGCACTGGCCAATCAAGCAGCCTGGAGACAGGCAAGAGCTGGAGAGAAGATGCTGGTGTTGGCAAGGGACCTCACTGGCATCGGTCCTTTTGAAGAATAAGTATTTATTTCTGCTTTAGTTCCACTTTAACACCCCAGTCACACCGATCAAGTGAAGTCACACGATTTCAAAGTCAGATGTCATTCTGACTTGAGGTGCGACTGGCAAGACCTTTGTGGCTTGCAAGACCAATGTCTATGCAAGTCACACCTGAAGTATTTCATGCATTACTTTTAGAAAACTCACAGCATATCATCAGCAAGACCAAACACAACACTTACAATTAGGTGTACAGTATCCCCGCTTCTTATCCTCATCATAATCCGCTGTTATAGAGCACCAGAGACGTCCTTCAGAGCCATCATCACTGGTACAGTCTGAATACCACTTGGACTTATAGTTAAATGGGAAGACACAGGGCTGACCATTAGCGTTTCCACCTACAGCATAGATCACTGTGGAAAAAAGTAAAAGAACATTTCAAGGGGTATGAATACTTTTTCAAGGCACTGTAGATCTCTATGAAATAACAGAGTTACCTAGCAAGAGAAAATAATATACAGAAGTCCTTCTCTATACAAATATTGGATACAAACATTTATCAAGAAAGAGTAAAAAGAGTAATAATGTGAAGAATCACATATTAACCACTTCAAGTCCAGACACTTTCACCCCCTTCTAGCCCAGGCCAATTTTCAGCTTTCAACACTATCACACTTTGAGTGACAATTACTCAGTCATGCAACACTGTATCCATGAAGTTTTTATCTTTTTTTGAAACAGATAGCGCTTTCTTTTGGTGGTATTTGATCACCGCTGAAAATTTAGAAACAAAATCATTTTTTGCTTAGTTTGTGTTATAAAATTTTGCAAATATATGATTTTTCTTCATACATTTAGAGTCCATCACTGGTACAGTCCGATTACCACCTGAAGGTATACTTGAATAGGAGGACATAGGGCTCACCATTTACAGTATACAGTGACTTGAAAAAGTATTCATACCACTTGAAATTTTCACATTTTGTCACGTTACAACCAAAAACTGAAATGTATTTTATTGGGATTTTATGTAATAGACCAACACAAAGTGGCACATAATTGTGAAAAGAAAGGAAAATGATCAATAGTTTTCAACATTTTTTACAAATAAATATCTAAAAAGTGTGGAGTGCATTTGTATTTAGCCCCCTTTACTCTGATACCCCTAACTATAATCTAGTGCAGGGGTGTCAAACTGGTGGCCCTCCAGCTATTGCGAAACTACAAGTCCCATCATGCCTCTGCCTTTGGGAGTCATGCTTGTAACTGTCAATCTTGTAATGCCTCATGGGACTTGTAGTTTGAAAACAGCTGGAGGGCCGCCTGTTTGACATCCGTGATCTAGTGGAACAATGTGCCTTCAGAAGTCACCTAATTAGTCCACCTGTGTGAAATGTAATCTCAGTATAAATACAGCTGTTCTGTGAAGCCCTCAGAGGTTTGTTAGAGAACATTAGTGATCAAACAGCATCATGGAGGCCAAGGAACACACCAGACAGGCCAGGGATAAAGCTGTGGAGAAGTTTAAAGCAAGCTTTGAACATCTCATGGAGCATTGTTCAATCCATCATCTGAAAATGGAAAGAGTATGGCACAACTGCAAACCTACCAAGAGAAGAGGCCCATGGTAACTCTGGAGGAGCTGCAGAGATCTGCAGAGATCTACAGCTCAGGTAGGAGAATCTGTCCACAGGACAACTATTAGTTGTGAACTCAACAAATCTGGCCTTTATGGAAGAGTGGCAAGAAGAAAGCCATTGTTGAAAGAAAGCCATAAGACGTTCTGTTTTCAGTTTGCGAGAAGCCATGTGGAGGGGCACAGCAAACATGTGGAAGAAGGTGCTCTGGTCAGATGAGACCAAAATTTTACTTTTTGGCCTAAAAGCAAAATGCTGTGTGTGGTGGAATACTAACACTGCACATCACCCTGAACACACCATCCCGACCATGAAATAGGTGGTGGCAGCATCATGCTGTAAGGATGCTTTACTTCAGCAGGGACAGGGAAGCTGGTCAGAGTTGATGGGAAGATGGATGGAGCCAAATACAGGGCAATCTTAGAAGAAAACCTGTTGGAATGTGCAAAAGACTTGAGACAGAGGTTCACCTTCCAACAGGACAACGACCCTAAACATACAGCCAGAGCTACAATGGAATGGTTTAGATCAAAGCAAATACATGTGTCTGAATGGCTCAGTCAAAGTCCAGACCTAAATCCAATTGAGAATCTGTGGCAAGACTTAAAAATTGCTGTTCATAGATTGTCTCCATCCAATCTGACAGAGCTTGAGCTATTTTGCAAAGAAGAATGGCTATGACTGAAGGACCTGCAGAATATCTAACCACTGACCTAGTCCCCCCATCTAAATAAAGGAAACAACCCCCCCCCCCCCCCCCAGCATTCCAGTACCTGAAATAACGGCACAACTCTCCACTTTTATGATGTCAAAATGGCCATAGTAGCCCATTTATTTAACATAACGAAATTAAGATACAACTAATATATAAGCAATGCATCAAGTACAATGAATGTATTAACCGAACAGTAATGATACTAACCAGGTCCAAGGACTTCGAAAGCACTGATAATCACAGCAAAGAATTTGGCTGTATCTGCCACCCAGTGAGAAGGCCCCCAGTCGCTTCTACACCGCCTCGGGGACAAGGATACAGCTATGTATTCCCAGATACAGCCCGCTAAATACAAAATTACCAACATAACCTTATTGTTGGGAAGTGACACCCATACCTACAATGGGTCCAACCCATAATCCTCAAGAATGTTACTCCAGCACCGCCTTCAAAGACCAAGCAATCCCTGCCGGCTGCCATGACATAAAATGCAAAAACTCGAAGCCCAAAAACCCGACAAACACAAACAAGGTAAGACAAACACAAAGAACAGAACCAAGTACAACACAAACAAAGAAACTAACAAATCCAGTATGCTGTTACACAGTTAATATTTATGTTAATGTACATGAGAATTCATATAGTTTATTCTTTGTACCATTTCCTATGGACATTTCTATAGTTAGTTATGCTGCCATCCAGTGGCCTTATTTGGTAATGCATTTGTTTTATATTACCTCCCTGAGATCTATGACACAATTCCTTTGTATATGAAGCTCCTCCCTTCTTCTTGAGTACAGCACTTCCTGTGTCATGGAGGCAGCTAACAGACCACATGTAACAGGGACACATGTATTCTGCATAGTACGCTACAGAAAGTATTGTCTTTTGACCGCATAATACTGGAAACCATTCATTCTGCTGTATCCTGTTGTCACATGTACAGAATAAAGCAACTTCTGGATGAACACAGTATTGGTGAGTTCAGCTATCTGATAAGGATTGTCCACAGTGATTATATCTGCTTATACAGGCTAGGCAGAGAGGTCTCACAAGGGATAAATCGCTATCACAACAATCTGAGTCAGAATATCCAGGGAGGGAGGGTGCAAGAAACCTCACCAGTGCTGTCACAAGCTCCAACGGAAGCCTGACAAGCCCAGCCTACTCTCATCATCCTGGAGACCACCCCTCTTTTCCTTAAGCTTCCAATCAGGTAAACCACCCTCTTTTATTCATAATTAAACACCCCACCATACATCTCCACCTCTATCTGCAAGCCCCAGTCATGCTGGCCCTCGCCTTAGCGTTGGTCAGCTACAGGCCATATACTAAAATTTCACTCTCTAGACGTGCAAAGCTGCAAAGAGACAAACCTACTACTCGTAGTAGGATATGGACTATTATAATAATTTCCACCTGACCTGAAAACCTGGATAATGAATATTATATTGGTTATCTCCTGTCCAGACCCTTGTTTGGATAATGGACTCTACCTTTACCTGACCACTGCTCACTTGGCATACAGCCAGTTAATGGACTCGGTTATTCCTGCATACGATACCTGCCTTGAACCATTGTGCAGCCATCTGACATGGTATGTGAACTCTCTATCCTTCTGACGGTTGCTGGGGAGCATCATGGTCCTGCAAATATAGCATTTCACCTCAGGTTCTGAAGGTCATCCAAGTACTGTTAGATATGCTAGCCTTAAGGGATAGGAGGTTGCTAAAGGTGACACTGCACAAGTCTCGCTTTTTTGCAGAACAGGACCAATAAACTTTACAAAGGACTCTTCAGCAAATCAGGCCCAAACATTCACTAGAAGCCAAAATGACTAAACTGAGGGTGACTTATTCTGGACATATTAGAAGAAGAACTAATTCACTGAAAAACAAAATTATGCTAGGAAAAGATAAAGGGAAATGAGGAAGAGGACAGCCAGCATCCAGGGCAGCTAGATACAATCACAAAACGCATGAACAGTAATTTGTGAATAGTGTTGGGTCACATGTACTTGGGTTTGGTTTGTAGGAGGTTCATCAAACTTTACTGAAGTTCGGGTGCCAAATCAACCCCATCAAAGTCAATGGGAGTTGAATCTTAAGAAACAGTACTGGCCATTTTCTAGGCTAATGGGAAATGGAGTGTTAAACAAATGGCTTGACTGGACATTGCAATTGGGGAACATGAATCAAAGCAAAAAAAAAGTTAAATTCTGTTTGTTGGGGAGCAGCAAGTTTAATAATGCATAAAGGGCAACATTAAAATGCAAAATTACTTTAAATAACATACCTGGGAAATGCCTTGAACCTGCCTGCTGTATACTATCTACTACAGCAAGTTTTATTCCCACTAGACCTGAAGCTCTCCCTCTTAATGTGTACAAAGGACTGATCCCTGTCTATTCACATCCATTCAGAAACATATATGCATATACTTTATTTATATATATATATACAGTCATGGCCGAAATTGTTGGCACCCTTGATATTTTTCCTGAAAATCAAGTATTTCACACAAAAAAGGTATTGCATTAACACATGTTTTGCTATACACATGTTTATTCCCTTTGTATGTATTGGAACAAATATAAAACAGAGGCAGAAAAGCAAATATGACATAATGTCACACAAAACCCCAAAAATGGGCTGGACAAAAGTATTGGCACCCTTAACTTAATATTTGGTTGCACACCCTTTGGAAAACATAACTGAAATCAGTCGCTTCCTATAACCATCAATAAGCTTCTGACACCTCTCACCCGGAATTTTGGACCACTCTTCCTTTGCAAACAGCTCCAGGTCTCTCTTATTGGAAGGACACCTTTTCCCAACAGCAATTTTAAGATCTCTCCACAGGTGTTCAATGGGATTTAGATCTGGGCTCATTGCTGGCCACTTCAGAACTCTCCAGCGCTTCTTTGCCATCCATTTCTGAGTGCTTTTTGACGTATGTTTGGGGTCATTGTCCTGCTGGAAGACCCAGGATCTTGGACGCAAACCCAGCTTTCTGACACTGGGCCCTACAGTGCGACCCAAAATCCTTTGGTAATCCTCAGATTTCATGATGCCTTGCACACAGTCAAGGCACCCAGTGCCAGAGGCAGCAAAACAACCCCAAAACATCATTGAACCTCCACCATATTTTACCGTAGGTACTGTGTTTTGTTCTTTGTAGGCCTCATTCCGTTTTCGGTAAACAGTAGAATGATGTGCTTTACCGAAAAGCTCTATCTTGGTCTCATCTGTCCACAAGACGTTTTCCCAGAAGGCTTTTGGCTTACTCAAGTACATTTTGGCAAACTGTAGTCTTGCTTTTTTATGTCTCTGTGTCAGCAGTGGGGTCCTCCTGGGTCTCCTGCCATAGCGTTTCATTTCATTTAAATGTCGACGGATAGTTCGCGCTGACACTGATGCTCCCTGAGCCTGCAGGACAGCTTGAATGTCTTTGGAACATGTTTGGGGCTGCTTATCCACCATCCGGACTATTCTGCGTTGCAATCTTTCATCAATTTTCCTCATCCGTCCACGACCAGGGAGATTAGCTACAGTGCCATGGGTTGCAAACTTCTTGATAATGTTGCGCACTGTGGACAAAGGCAAATCTAGTTCTCTGGAGATGGACTTGTAACCTTGAGATTGTTGATATTTTGCCACAATTTTGGTTCTCAGGTCCTCAGACAGTTCTCGTCTCCTCTTTCTGTTGTCCATGCTTAGTGTGGCACAGACAGACACACAATGCAAAGGTTAAGTGAACGTCTCTCCTTTTTATCTGCTTTCAGGTGTGATTTCTATATTGCCCACACCTGTTACTTGCCCCAGGTGAGTTTACAGGAGCATCACATGCTTGTAACATTCTTATTTATCCGCAGTTGTGAAAGGGTGCCAATACTTTTGTCCAGCCCATTTTTGGAGGTTTGTGTGACATTATGTCGAATTTGCTTTCTTTCCTCCCTTTTTTTGTTTTGTCCCAATACACACAAAGGGAATAAACATGTGTATAGCAAAACATGTGTTAATGCAATACGTTTCGTGAGAAATACATGATTTCCTGGAGAAATATCAAGGGTGCCAACAATTTCGGCCATGACTGTATATATATATATACATACTGTATATACGTATATATTTTAATACAATATATGTATCCTACAAAGGTCCGAGTTGCCAGCAATGGGACATGTATAGCAATGCACAAACTAAAATCAGGTTTACCCAGAGGCAGCTCTTTCCCTCTTACAGAGAAATTTAACTTCTCTGATTATTTTATTCCCACTTAACTGTTATACAGCATACTCACCTGTCAAGGGGATCCAGCATTGTTCTGCAGTGATCCGCTAATCAGGTGTAGCATCCTTGGACTCACATTGCCATCTTGGCCCTCCTCAGTCAGCTTTCTCTTCCGGGTTTGGTCAGTCAGCCTCTGATGACATGCACCAACTTCACCCACTGGCCACTATGTGCCCCTACTCCTGCAGCCTTCTAGGATATGTGATTAATAAGTTCTAAAGCATTGCGTTGGTGTTTATTGCTACTGTAGCGCTACCCCTCGTAGGAGCTGCTGGTAATAGCTGGCTCTTTCTAAGTAGTACAGAGGCTGCCCATACCCACAAGCACAAGTCCGTACACACCAGCTCCAATACCTCTGTCTAGGGCATGTTTTTTCTTTATATTTATTGCTTGACATTAAAAAGGAGAGGGTTAGGGCATGGGATACTCCAAAATGTGTGCGCAGTAACAGGAGGACACTTTTATGTAGGCTTACACTCCAGGATTCTGCTGAGGACAGGGGAATGGCCAGTACTCTGAGACCCTGTGAGAGCAGTTTCAATCCAGGCTACCTCTGGCCTTTATATCCCAAAAGAACACACAGTCATCAGGAATTAATTCATGGTTATACTCACAAGTCCCCAGGACAGCTGCACCTTTCAGCTTCCTCCATACATGGTCCAGTAAGGAAGGCAATACTTTTGTAAACCAGTTCCTTTGTGGTAAATTTCTACATCCAGCTCCTCAGAAAATGACTTCAGGTTTCCAGCTCTGTCACAGCTGAGACCTCAAAGAACAGCAACTAAATCCACAGGCTGTCTCCTAGGGTAGCAGCCCTAGAGGCTTCAGAACCCTCCTTACCGAGGAAAGAACAATCGCCCCAGGGCTTCAGACTATGTATTACCTTCCCGGACACCTTCTGGACTTCTCCAGGAATTGGCCAGGGCATGCTAAATTTTCAGGCTGGTCATTTGACTCTCCCTCGCTATGTCCTGGAAGCTTCTACCAGAGGTAAACAATCAAACTTCCAGCCTGTGAAACTCTGAACAGACCAGAACAAAGAATTACTGCTATCGTGACTACAGGGGGAGCAAAAAACAAAATTTGCCCAGCATCCTACGCTAGGAGGATGTTACACTACAAATCACTTTCTTTCAGTGGTTTGTAGCTAAAGCTATAGAGATGAATTCAGGAGCAATTGTTCTGAACATGAAATGATTTCTGGCAGGATTGCTCAGGTTGGTTTGGACTAAGCTTTTCCATGCTGTCAACTATCCATATACAGGCCATTTAGATTTTTGGCTTTCAGCTGCTTAGCATCCCACCATTGCTTTGCTGCCTAGTGTGGTGTCAGGACAAGCATACCCAATCACTTTCTGGGTTTTAATTTAAACATAACTATAGGATACATTCCCATTGTCACCTGGACTGAAAGTAATTGAAAACCCAAAACTATGAGTCACCAAAACAGGAATAGAGGAGAAATCTTCCAAAGGGGACATCTGTTCTGGTCACAACTGGAAGTAAAAGAAAATGTCTTGAGTGCGACCCAGATGGCAAAAAAAAAAAACCTGACTCAAGGGTTTTTAACCATTTCGTACTCCATTCTGTTTTATAAACAAGTGGAGCTCGTATCTGATTGAACCCGCCCTTACAAACGTTTTAAATACAAATTTTAACATTGTAATCATTGTAATACTCACTTGCATTGGTTGCATAGGACAGACTGCATGCACAGCACAGGAGCAGTGCAAACTCGAAGTACCTGTTCATCTTGTCTGTTGGACTGCAATGCTGCTGAGGTCTTCAGTGCCTGTTTCTAATTTCATACCAAGTTAAACAAACGGACATGGAACACTTTACAATGCTTGACAGGGCTTAATATGTTACGTATTTTATCAATATTCTCTGTAAAGTTGTTTTCAGTGTGATTACACAGTGTGATTACACATTCTTATCATTTGACCCTACATACAGCCTCCAACCCAAAATGACTGACATCCTTGAAGCAGATGTTGCACTAAAAATGCAAACTCTACATAGTAGGAGAAGAGCGCTATCACCTGAAAGTGACAGCAGTGAGCAGCGGGTTCAGGGACATCCAGCCGAGAAAAATCCCCAATGGCACCCCTCTGGCAAGTGTCACCCGGGTGCAGACCGCCCCCCCGCACCCCCATAGGAGCCCAACCACCTTATCATGCATTAAAAGATGCAAAATATATTGTACTTTTGAATGGGTGCAAATGCACAAAAAACAGAGTTTGATTTGCTACAAATGGAGTGAGCAAAATCCGACACAGATCTGCATAGAAACCAATCAGCATCCAGGTTTTTTTTGTGACAGCTTAATTGAACAAGCTGAAGTTAGAAGCTGATTGGCTACAATGCAGAGCTGTACTCCAGCTATATCATCCCTACAGAATGCAGGAATTTTGAAAATGCATTTCACTACAGCTCAACGATATAAACTGACCATGTTGGAATGAATGGCTTTAACACCTACCAAACCAGCTGGACAATGTCTTAGTCCCTAGTAGCTTCTAATCTGTAATGCAACTGGACCTCTAAATAACTATCAAAAGTAGCCATCTAATGCCTAGCCTGGCAATACACTGCAAGGTGACCACTACACACATACAGCAGCACAGATGTCAGGGTCCTGTCCACGGCAGGAGTTCTGGAAGATCTGGCATTTCTGCCAGTACTCTACATGGCCGCAGAAGTACACATCAGCCTCAGTCGGGTGCCAGACGGCCTTTATAAGGAGGCTCATCACTCCCCGTGCCCTGTTCCTGGTTCCTGTGAATCTGACTTGTGATTTCCTGTTACCGACTCGGCTTGCTCCTGGACCTGTCTACTCCGATTTACCCCTGATCTGACCTCAGCTTGGCTTATGGATACTCTCTCTCTCGCTCCTCTGTTAATGACCTCGGCTATCCCATCTGACTACGATCGCTCTGATTCCCACCTGGTACCTGACCTTGGCTTGAACCGACTATCCAGTAAACATCCAAATCCCGGAAGGACTTGCATACCACACACAGGTGCCTCCTATCTGCAGACCTATCTCCATGCACCAGCTGTGCTGCTGAGTGAACCACCAACCAGCACTCCTACAGGCGACCTGTGCAACCTTGGGCCAGACTCCCGCTGTCCCACTCTCAGGGGAGTCCGGAACTTAGCCGCAAGGGAAGCCCTCTCTCCATTGGCCTCCATCACCAGGTACGTGATAACAGACCTAGCTATCTGCCACTGGGCATGTGAGATAAAAACAATAGGACAAAAATAAGTCTGTTACAAGGATTTAGATACACACTCAAGAAGCTATGGGAGGCTGTAGTTAAACTATTAGAACATAGAAATACTTGCCAAATAGTCTCTGTTATTTGTCAGGGTGAAATAAAGCAGCTCCTGTGTGTATAATGTCATGCAGCCTAGTTATATGTGCCTACATCCTGGAAATTCCCCTTTATACTGTATAACACCATAGTTCTCCAATTGGGGTTTCTGACCAAGTTAGCAGGGACAGGCAGTACCTGTCTGTAACCAACTAACTCTGTGGTAATTTTTAAGCAAAAGTTATTTACAAATACACACAGTAGAGGGCAGCAGATCCCTGCGTAACTTATACATTTCCATGGCTAGTAGCTCAGGACTTGAAATTCTGAGCCCTGACTTGTGGTATTTACTCTACATGATTTGGTCATTTTGTAGATGTAGCCAGGTGCCAGCAATATCATTATGTCATTCTGGGATATTTACAGATGAGACAGTGATTATTTATTTTTGCCCTAATGCCCATTACTGGGACTGATGCATCACTTCCTGTTAGCAGAGTGGGTTCAGTTTTTGTGACAGTAGAGGATCTTGGGTCCTGTCGTCCTATAGCTAATACATTCTGTATTCCTGAGTGCTGATTGAACTATAACTACCAGATTGCTGGTGAAGGAGGATATTGGGAAAGCAGATATTCTACAGCAAGGGACTGGCTCTCTCTTGGCAAGGAATTCAGAGCTGAACACAGGGGACTTCCATTCTCCACCAGAGACCGATTACTGGCCTACTACTGCGGGACTTTGCACATCAATTCAGCACAGCAGTGACACTGATCGTCGCACCAGGTTCTCTGCATCGGGACTGTCATTGTCCAGTCTTCACACAGACATTGCTGCTTGCTGCACTGACAAACCATCAGGCGGTAGCACTGCACACTCCTGCAACCATCCAAGAGCCTGAACAAGAACTCTGTTCCTTGGAGGCCATGCTGTCTATAGGATTGGTGAGCAGACAGATACCCAACCTCTGTCATCTTTCTAGAGACACTGCATGTAGACACCTTTACACCTCAGTACCAGGGAATCTTTGCTGTGAGCAATACCACAGTCTATCTGTTTAATTTTATTGTATTATCAGTATTCACTAATAGTTATGGGCCCCCACCATTGCTAGCAGATACCACCATATCAGGAACTTTAAACATCACAGGACATAAGCTGCAATCTCTAGTTGAAAGAGCAAAAGATCCGCTCGAGGTGAGTGCCGAATCTGCATAATCCCTCCACAGACACGCAGGTGCTGGTGCTGGCCTGATCCGTGATCACAGATGCAATGGAAAAACAGAATAGTTGGCCGCACAAACAGCAATGTGGTGCATGAAATCCTTTATTGGAATCCTTTACATGCAATATGATAAGAACATGACAGCTCCAACACAGGAGCTCCATCCACCACATTGCTGTTTGTGTGGCCAACCATTCTGTTTTTCCATTGCAATCTCTAGTTAAAGGGACTAAATGTTTAATTTAGTTTGGCATATATCTGGGAATGAAGAAAGAAAATACCCTGGCATGGAGTCACATACCGAATGGGACACTACTACTTAGTCCCTAATATGCCTACTGAAACCTTGTATGTTATAATACAAAATAATCCAGTTTTGCTTGCAGAACTTGGAGGACCAGGAGGATGATGTTGTGAAAGTGGTTGAGCCAAAGAAGGGAGAATGCCATTTCAAGTAGCAGGCCTATCTCAGCCAGGGGGCTCCTGCATCTTAATGGGTAAAGGACAGCAGGTTTTGGTGACCCACAGAGCCTTGTAGCATTTAATTCATGGATCACCTGGATTTAGCTGTGAATGCAGGAAAAGTCCAGTCTTCTTACATGGAAGAAGGACACAGTAGTTGTATCACCGCATTTGTAGTCCATTGACTTCTTCAAACACCTCCACAACTGTGGGTTCATACTAGGGGCGGACTGACAACTCATGGGGCCCCTGGGCAATAGGGGATCATGGGGCCCCTGTGTCCTTGCCCACACTCAAAAAAGCCTATAAAAAAGGTACCAGGGGCATTTCATGGGGGCCCCTACTGACCCCGGGCCCTGGGGCAGTGCCAGAGTGCTTGAATGGTCAGTCCACCCCTGGTTCATACTTCATTATGGACCAGGGGCTTGAGGAACACTCTGCAGGTGTCTTAGCAGTGTACCCACAGTCCAGAGATCCGGCTGGCCTGCTTTGCAGGCTCCATTGCAGAAAAAAACAACAGATGCACATTGATTTTTTTCAGCATTGCATTCACACTTGTTGGAATTTAGAAAAACTGAATATCAGATAATGTAGGAGCACTGTCATGTGTGTCATCACATACACTGCAAAGCTAATAGCCATGCACTGTATGAGAAACCGCACATAGAACAGAGCGTAAGGGAGAAGATCTTTGCATGGTCTGTTGGGGGAGCATTCAGGTAAGTAAAAGTACATTTTCCATGTATCCTAGGCAGGGGCGGACTGACAACTCATGGGGCCCCCCCAGGCAATAGGGGATCATGGGGCCCCTGTGTCCTTGCCCATACTCAAAGCACTCCCAAAAAAGCCTATAAAAAAAAAAAGGTACCAGGGGCATTTCATGGGGCTCCCTACTGACCCTGGGCCCTCAGGCAGTGCCCGAGTGCTCGAATGGTGAGTCCGCCCATGATCCTAAGTGTAAATGAGCATTTAACCTTTCTAAAATGGTAAAAGGGATTGTTTTTTGGTACCTGACATAAAATAAAGGCATTGTGCAAAAACGAACCCTTTAAATTGGTACATGCCCTTAGAAGTTTACTGTCTATGGTCTCTATCTCACCAACTGTGCACATACACATGGAAGACAGCAGTATCCCAGAATCAAAAGACCACAACAATGTAGATGTAATATTAATAGATACTATATGGTTTTGACACAGTGAAACTCCTGAGTATTAATTCTAATGTTTTCTTCTCCAGGCTTATTCTTAGTGACCCTCAATTTTATGACCAAAATCTTTGCAATCAACTGGAAGGGCAAGAGGATGAGGAACCATGAAATTATGGATGTGGCCCTGTTTTACTTTTGAAGTAGATGTGCGCATTATTGAAACAAAGCTCCAGTCAGAAGCAGGGGTGGACTGACCATTTGGGAACTCAGGCACTGCCCGAGGGCCCGGGGTCAGTAGGGGGCCCCATGAGATACCCCTGGTACCTTTTCATAGGCTTTTTTGGGTGTGGTTTGAGTGTGGGTGAAGACACAGGGGCCCCATGATCCCCTGTTGCCCGGAGGCCCCATGAGTTTTCAGTCCACCCCTGGTCAAAAGGATCCTTTTTTGGATCCAGGCAACTCAACTGAAGCCTTGTACTGTGTCCTGGCTGAGACACTCAAACACAGGATGATGGATGTTTATTGGACTCTTTACAATTACTCTTTAGCTTGCAGAAAAGCTGCTAAAGCTGAACGTTCACATCCTGTGTTTGTTGTGGGGGATCATGCACAGGGAGCAACTGGCCATTTTTCCCCTGACCAACCACTTTCTCTCCTGACTCCATCCCATAGACCTCAACAATGTCCTGCCTAGAGCCACCACCACCTACAACAGCAATGTCAGGCTGCTCCATGTGTCTCCCAGTCTAGCATCTCAATCCCTTTCATTCTCTCACAGTCTTCCTTCTCCCTCCAACCTCTGTTCCCAGTATTCCTCTCTCCTACTCCCTATTGTCAAAACCTTTAAGATAATGTGGTTTACAATACCCTTTAAACACAGTGAACAAGAAAACGCAACTTGACTAACAGTTTTTTGTGTCATGTATTGATTTACTTCAACCAAAGCAATATTTCAAAAATGTATTTACCATTGGTAACATTACATAGCAATGAAGGTAAAACAAGAAAAAGCAGTAATATTATCATTACAAGTACTTGCATAGCATCATCAATTTACACAGCACTTTACATATACTGAACATTCACACCAGTCCCTAACCCTCAAGGAGCGTACAATGTAAGGTGTACACAATATGGGGATTATTAGATAAGGGTATAACAAACCAACAAAAGTAAATGTTTTTCAATACTGGTCCTATGCCATTGTATATGTAGCAAATCAGGTACTTTGGATCCAGGAGATGGTTCGTCAGCCGGCATATCCACACATTCCTTTAGCAGTCTTCTCCCCGTGATGAGCTTAATATTCTGCTCTAGTCTTGTCGACCCCTATATTGATAAAGATGAACTTGTAATTGCTGTTGCACATGGCCATTATTACAATGGAGAAATATTTCTGGTAATTAAAGGACCTTGGGCTGCATACGTTTAATCCGTGTAACTTGTATTTATTTATTTCAGGCACTTATATAGCACCATCAATTTACGCAGTGCTTTACATATATATTGTACATTCACATCAGTCCCTAACCCTCAAGGGGCGTACAATCTAAGGTCCCTAACCCTCAAGGTGCATACAATCTAAGGTCCCTAACCCTCAAGGGGTGAACAATCGAAGGTTCCTAACTCACATTCATACATACACATACTAGGGCCAATTTAGACAGGAGCCAATTGACCTAACAGCATGTCTTTGGAGTGTGGGAGTCAACTGGAGTAAAACCACACAGGCACAGGGAGAACATGAAAACTCCAGGCAGGTGGCGCCGTGGTTGGGATTTGAACCAATGACCCTAATACTGCCAGGTGGAAGTGCTAACCACTTTGCCACTGTGCTGCCCATATAGCTATAGCACTTTTCTCCCTGGAAACTCAATACGCTTAGGAGGTGTGGAAGCCATCATGGCCACACTTAGCCAAAACCAGGGTACCTGGAGGTAACCCAGACAAGCACAGGGATACTATGCAAACCCCACGCAGTTAGTGTTCTAGTCTAGTTTTGAAATGAGAACCTTAATTCTGCAAGGCACTACAATTTGGAAAACTGGTCTTTATCCAAAATCCGCTTGAGATTTCTTTAAACGATTTCTTTAATCTAGAACTGGCATTGTGGATGTATACAGCTCCTCCCATACAATCTTGCTATTGTCATGCACTATCCCAGAAATTGTAGAGATTCAATTTAAGAAACAGAGGTTAAGAGGTGTATGTCTGTCTAATTGCAAGCAATCCTATTTCTAACACTTCATGGGATACCGACTGAAATATTGTTGATATATACTGTATTTTTCTTTTTTTTTTGTAGTGGTGCTTCAAAACCCTGCCTCTACCCAGATCCTACCTCCTAACATTCTGAGATGGTAAAGAAGAGCACCTTTTAGAAAAGCCTATGTAGGCAAAGGCCACATTCCTATCGTGTCCCCACTTACACATAGCATGAAGAGTTTGCAGCGCTATTTGTAAAAACCTTCAGTAGTTGCACTGAATATTGATCTTTAGTTACCAAATAGGTACATTAGAAATGTTCCAGGTTCACTTACTTGGTGGCAAAGGATCACAAGCCTTCTTTTGTGTGACTCCTTGCTCAGAATTGTGGCCATCATCAGCTGTAGTAAAATGGAAAACAATTAAAATTAAAACTGAAAACAAGGAGGGTGAGGTCAGGATCAGGATAGCCCCAAAATACATCTCACACTTTAGACTAAACCATAATCCCTTTTAGATTTTTATCCAAAGTTTCTAATAGTTACCTTCAAAATTACTGACTGTACTGGCTGGACTCGAGACTTTGAGATTATTGGCTCCTTGGCATTTGAGGTATTAATGGTATCTCAGTCTTTACCTTCCAAGGAGGACAAACATAGGAAAAGTTCCATTCTATAACCCACTCAACCAGTCATTCACTACATCTGCATATGTAAGGACAGCTTGTTCCCTCTAGACCAGTGGTTCTTAACCTGGGTTCGATCGAACCCCAGGGGTTCGGTGAGTCAGTCTCGCGGGTTCGGCGGAGGTGAAGACCCACACCCGACTCATATGATTCGTGCAGTAAATATTCATTATTATGTTTTTGTTTTTGTGTGAAAATCATGTTTTAATGGTTTTGTTCTTAACGGTTTTGTTCATTTTGTGCACCTATGTATAAATATATACCTAAATATATACCTATGTTTTGAATTTTAAAAATCATATTTTATTTTTCCAATTAAGAAGGGTTCGGTAAATGCGCATATGAAACTGGTGGGGTTCAGTACCTCCAACAAGGTTAAGAACCACTGCTCTAGACCTTATGCTCTCTTCTTCTACAGCCAACACCCTCAGGGGTTCCACCCTATAGGGGAGATTCCTGCTTCCCACAGAAATAGGACAGGACAGAAACACAAATAGCATGGCAGGTAAAACAGTTCTCATATATGTATTTCATCTGTGTATTTAGCTGTTTGTTTGGATTTTGGCTTTAAATTTCTCATTTTCTTTGTAGGGTCGGGTACTCTGACAAATAGCATGGGACATCTATCACCTAAGTGCATCTCTGTGGGGACAGCTCAGAACCACAACAATTAACTCAACAAATCATTATTACCACTGGTCATTTCATAGAAATGCTGACTGCACTGTCTGACCTGGAATTGGTCAGAGGGTAGAGAATCCACAGATCTTTATGTGAAATAACTCAATAAAAGTATGGCATGACAAGTTGTATAAATAGTGGGTCAGCGGCTAAACCTGTGGCCTTAAAGCCCTGGAGCCCAGGGATTGTGGGGTTTTGGATTTCTCATTATATTTATTAGGGTTTCCTTTTAGGTGCCTTGGCTGCCTCCTACAGTTTAAAAGCACCCTGGTTGTTTAATCTCTTGTCAACCACCCAATGCATATGGGTGGCAGCAGAATGAGAGGGCCTTAAAGTGGTATTAAACCCAAAATCAAATGTTATACTGCAGCTTATTAATTCTTTGAAGTGATGGCTGTATTAGTTTTCATTTTAAAGCATTCTTTCCTCTATTTTCATCAGTTTCCATGGATGAGACAAACCATTTATCAGTTTCAGGGGTAATTAAAAGGATCAGCTTTTATGTATTCATGTAACATCTTTATCCCAAAAAGAAAAAAATAGTTTTCTGTAACTGATGTGACGGTGCTGTGCCCTGCCACGGTGACAAAAAGAGGTTATGACCCAGGATTCTCATCCAAACGGGTTGAGGGGCTTCAGGGAGTTTACTTCATCCAGAGGAAACTGACTTTCCAGTTTCCTCATTGGTTGGTAAAACCTGGTTTTGGACCTGGAGCCCGGAGATTTCATAGAGATCTGGGAGGGATAAAATCTCCAATCCTGGGTTCGTGTTTTGAGATCCACCAGCACACTAATTGGGTAAGTGTTTGCTGGGCATTTAGGAGAGACTTGACTAAGGTTCTGGGCTCCACCCCAGCTGAAAGGCAGGAGGGTTCCACCCCAACAGACAGAGGACATCTCTGTTCAGTAGTACAGATGAGAACCAGAGCAGCAAGGGGCTGCCAAGGGTATGGATCAAGCTTTTGGGAGAGGTACTGAGTCACAGTCTGTGGGACAAGACTAAAGACCAGGAGGCTTAATGTTTTTTTTTTCGTTGGTGGAAAATAAATGCTGAAAACCCCTGCGACAGAAATGCACAACTAGCTCTCACGCTGATTATAAAGTATTAGCTGGAGTTTGGCTTCAATTTGTTATTGTTTTAAAATCTGCTAATACATTTAACACTCCCCCCTGACTGACAATGCTGCTGTCTACTGTGCCTCCTGTGCTCATTCATCCATAATTGTGTCTCACTAATTCAAGAGGTTTGTATATTTTTGTTAAACTGTAGTAAAACATTAGATTGTAAACTCTTTCACGGACAGGGGGTACGAATGTTCCTACACAAAGGGCCAGTTTACTGTCCCTCAGACTTTAAGGGGCCAGACTAGGGACACTGGGAGCACAAAGTGTCCTGGCATCCAAGTGGGAGTGAAACATGCCTTAAATTTGGTGTCAGTGGGAGGAATGGTGCCCCATTGTTAGTGTCAATGGAAGGAATAATCGATTCCAAGCAGAAACAATTTGTCATCATTGAGTTCGTAACAAAGGAGAGGTGCAGACTGTCCAATTTTTGCAGAAAGCTACAGAATGTTCAGAGAGAGATGACACATGGAAAGAGCAATGTGCATAGATTGACAGCGTTTAAAGAAGGGGAAACCAGCACTGAAGACAAACCATGCAATGGAAGACCATCAATGTTGGACAGCCTGCACCCCTACTGCACCAACAATTCAATGACAGCATGTTGCTTCTGCTTGGAATCCAATATTTACCAGCAAAAAGGAAGAAGAAAAGTTACTATATGGGAAAAGTGTTACTCTACCAACCTGTGAAATTTGAATTACCTATATAAGTTTAAAAAAGTTATGCACACTTTTGGCACAATCCTGGTACATAGCTGTCTATAAGATTCACAGCATTGATGTATGCGTTACTTTTACATTTGTTCCATGTGTAGAGGCCCTTCAAATCCTTCCTCTACCCAGACCATACCTCCTGACATTCTGAGATGGTAAAGAAGAGCACCCTTTTACCAAAACCTATGTAGATAAATTTCACACTCCTATCATGACTCCAGTTACACATACACTATATTGCCAAATGTATTGGAACACCCCTCCAAATCATTGGATTCAGGTGTTCCAATCACCTCCATGTCCACAGGTGTATAAAATCAAGCATCTAGATATGCAGACGGCTTCTACAAACAGTTGTGAAATTTTCAGGGTTTGGGCTTGGCCCCTTATTTCCAGTGAAGGGAACTCTTATGGTGTCAGCATAGACATTTTGGACAATTTCCTGCTCCTAACTGAACAGTTTGAGGATGGCCCCTTCCTGTTCCAACATGACTGCACCAGTGCACAAAGCAAGGTCCATAAAGACATGGAACACCTTTGGGATGAATAAGAGCGGAGACTGCGAGTCAGGCCTCCTCCCCCGACATCAGTGCCTGACCTCACAAATGTGCTTCTGGAAAAATGGTCCAACCTTCCCATAGACACCCTCCTAAACCTTGTGGACGGCCTTCCCAGAAGAGTTGAAGCTGTTATAGCTGCAAAGGGCGGGGCCAACTCCATATTGAACCGTAAGGACTAAGTTCATGTGCGTGTAAAGGCATGCATCCCAATACTTTTGGAAACAAAGTGTATCATGACACGTTTAAAGCCCTATTTGTACTGACGTTTAATAGTTGCACATGCATATTGATCTTCAGCTCCCAAACAGGTACATTAAAAATGACCCAGATTCACTTACTTGGCAAGAAAGTCTCAGAAGCCATCGTCTCACATTTATGGGCGTCATTCACTGTAGTAAATTTTAAAATAGAGAACAAGTTCATTGAGCATGTGAATTTGGAAAGAAGGGCAAAGTCAAGATAGCCCCAAAATGCACTGGATCACAAACATCAGGATACATCATAATCCCTTCTAGAACTTTATCGAAATTATTTCATG